>NC_081407.1:360957875-361276447 GCF_030272615.1 Cryptomeria japonica | reverse complement strand
GAGATTATAAACAATTTCGGTTCAAGTATGACCATTGGATTACATAGAAATCTCTACACACCAATAAAGAAAACCTTGATTGCTCCTTGATCACCGCTTCATTGAACTTAGTAACTTATCACGCACTTTGCATTAGATTTAATACATTTTCTCATTCCCTAGACAAAAATCATTACAACAACTCGCCAAAATCTCTTGGAATTATCTTCATACAATAATCATGCACGTCATCATCATTACCACTCATCATCAAATCATAAACCAATATAACCAATTCACCAAACTTAATTGGTTAGGGTTTATAAAAAAAACAAGTAGGGTTTACCGGTTACAACAATAGATAAGGTTTACACCATTACACCGGTTACTGATTCTCCTCACAAATTCTTCCTACCAGTTACAGTAACAATATTACAACAATATCAATAATATCATCATGGGTTTAATTGACATCAATGACAACATAACATATCATTAATGCAATCTTCATGCAAATGCCAACAACTTATCCATAATAAGAGGCATATGATCATTAGTTGGAGGAACAGTAAGTGTTGGATTTATAGGCTTTCTCAAAGATAAGGCCATATCATTCTTTGATTTTTGATAATATTGAAAAAGAGGATCACATCTAGGTTTAAGAGGTTGGAATTGCTCAGACCAAAAGTAATCAAGACAAACATATCTTTGCCTAACTGTGGGTTGGTACATGCTATGATTAATATTTATGATCTTGTTATCAAGAGGGAATTTCAAGCATTTATGAATAGTAGAGGGGATCACATTCATGGAAGACAACCAAGTATGTCCCAACTTCACATGAAATTGTTTGGATGTAGGAATTATATCAAAGTTAACATCTAAAGATTTAGTACCAACTTCAACGGGAAGAGAAATAGAACCAATGAAAGGTCAAGAGAAACAATCAAATATTTTCATCACCATATTAGATTTCTCATATGTCACTTGATGCAACTATAAAGTATAAATAAATTCTTCAGTTATCATACTAACCATACAAGCTGGATCAATGAGCACCCCTTGCGAGGGTATGCGTTTGATTCTTGCAATGATATATAATAGGCCATCAGGTGCTTCAATAGTCTCACTAAGATCAAATGTAATGCATAAATCCTTAGGAGGTTTATTTTTATCAATAAGGTTCACCACATTATTAGACTCAAGGCCAAGATCATTGGGAGAAAAGGCAAGACGATTAGTCTCAATCACATTAGTGGAATGGGAAGGTAAAGGATCAATGAAAATTTGAAGATTTTGATTAGGAAGAGCTACTGATTTCTTTCCTTTATCATTCACACCAGTCATAGATATGGTATTGTTATAAATCAAGTCTTGAATCTGATTTCTCAAGGAATAACACTTTTCAATGACATGAACAGGTTGACGATGGTATTGGAAAAAGGCTTTGGTATCATAAGAAGGTGGAAAAGGCTTAGTTGTATCAATTAGTTTAATGGGGGGGAGTTTCAACACATTCCTTTGTAACAATTGCGACATAATAATATGCAAAACTTCATTAAGAGGAGTGAATTATTTTCTAAAATATTTGGACAAAGGAGGCATGCCTATTGTGGTTGCTACTTGAGTGTTGTTGTTGTCATTGAACTTGATGAATCCCTTATTCGGTTTGAAATTCATAATTGGTTGTTGAGCATTTTCACTTTTATCATTCAGAGCCATTGAAGAGGATTGTTCCAATTGACTCATGGTAAGGTGATAATTATGAAAAACTATGCACAACTGTGTAAAGGAGGTAAACTCAGAAAAGAGAAGTTTATCCCTAATTTCTTTTTGCAAATTAGAAATGAAAAAATCTTTGAATATCTTGATTAGGCACAAGAAAAGAAATTTGAGAATACAAATTCTTATATCTACCAATAAAATTAGTCACTTTTTCTTTAATGCCTTGCTTACAATGCATCAAATTAGTCAAAGTAATCTTAGGACCAATATTGTTGTGAAATCATTGAATGAGAGCATTAGCCAATTGTTGAAAAAAAGTAATAGAATAAGGAGGCAAAGAACAATACCATTGCAAAGTTTTATCCCTTAGTGTTATAGTAAACAATTTAGCCAACAATCTTTGATCATGAGCAAAGTCACTACACAAAATTTGAAATGTTTTCACATGAGTCAAGGGATCACCTTTTCCATTATAAAGCTCCAATTAAGGGACTTCCACATGTTTAGGAGGGACAACTTGGACAATGTCATTGGATAATGGGCTCACTACATCAAATGTGGGCACACTATACTTAGATTGATTCATAGAAGCATTTTTTTATTGTAAGACACTGTTTGTGCTAGATTATTGATGATAGCTTCGGTAGATAGATTGAAATTGGACATGTTAGATTGAGAAGGAGGGGAAACATTAAATTGAATGAAGGAGGATCTTGAGAATAAGGAGGAATATTGTTATATGAAGGCAGGGGTTGAGAATAAGGAGGTGGAACACTATGATAGGTAGGTATTGAAGAAGATTGGGTAATAAATGGAAGACTCATAGAAGGGGGTATGAAAGAATTATGATTAGAGGAGTTTCCCCCTTGGATAACATTTATAGGTATGATATTTTGTGTAGAGGTAGCCATGATGTTGGATGTAAAAGTAGGAACACAGGAGTAGTCATAGGAATGGATTGATTAATTGACCAGAAGGTTGTGTGTAACCAAGGACTTCAACACAACTCTTCATAGGAGTAATATCAGTATCAACAATAAGAGAAATACCACACAACACATCAATGGAAAGTTTATCACTTTGAATCATTCTTTTTAATCCTTCAATCAATGGTAGGGCCTCACTTTTCGAGTATTGTTGACCCATCCATTATTGAAGATTTTCAAATTGATTGTCAATATTCTCTAATTGGTCAACAAAAATCCTAGTTAGTGATTCATCCACATCATGAGAATTATGTAAAGAATGACGATAAATGATATCATGTGTAGGATTGCTAGAACCACCAATATCCTCATGTAATAAGTTATCCAAATTAGGCTCCATCTCCTCAGTATTTAAACCTTGGGAAGCCTTAATTCTACAACTTTTTCTCACAATAATATTATAGGTTGGACTAATAATAGTAAAAATCATGCACTAAGGGAGGGAAATTTGAAAATTTAAAATTTGAAACTTGAAACTTGAAATTTGAAATTTAAAATTTGTAAAATAATTGAATAATGTAAAATTTTAGAAAAATGATTATTCAATTGACTAAGAAAATTGATTGAAAAGACAAAGAATAATTGTGAAAATTTATGCAACCCCCTAGGAAATTTAAATTTAAAATTGAGGCTTTGCTAAAATAACCTCTTAATTTAAATTTAAAATTAGGGCCCTGTAAAGAGAACCTCTTAATTTTAAAATTGAGATAATTAATTTAATTTTTAAAATTAGGGCTCTTTTAATTAACCACTTAATTTTAAAATTTAAATTTAAAATTTAATCCAAGATTGCAATTTTGAATTTGAGGCAACTATAAAATGATAAATTCAAAATTTAAACAACCCACAAGCTCAACTTTTTAAATTTAAAAATTAGGGTTTTGAAATTAACCACTTAATTTTAAAATTTGAATTGGAAGTTAAACTTGCAAGTGAAAATTTAAACTTAAGTAATTCACAAGCTCAATTTTAAATTTAAAGATTAGGGTTTTAGTAAATTAACCTCTAAATTTTTTAAATTTGCAAGGAAATTAAAATTGTAAATGAAAATTTGGATTCTAAATTGCATACGCAGTTAGATTTGAGAACATAAATACGAATTAAAGGTGTAAGGAGTGTTGGGACTTCAAATTATTTGTCTAAATTTAAAGACCTTGGTTCGAAATTTTGTAGATTGCATTCAAAATAACCTTGTTGAGCAAGCTTGAGTAGCTGTTTTGGTGAGCTCATATTTTGCATCGGAGAATTGTCAAGAGAAATCCCTTTGGGGGATGGTTATAAGCCTTATAGAGATGCCATGTGGCTGCTTGCAACTTCCATGGACTAGATTTGATGTGTTTGTGAAGTCTCCTTCAGAGGTCCTAAAGATAGGGTTGTTGGTTTGCAGTTATTCCACTTTTCTAAGTAGCCCTGTTTGAGCATTTATATCTTTGTGCCAATTGACCATCATGATAGATGGAGAGTTGTCCATGTTTCCTTGCTATTTTTTGAAGCTCCATGCCAAGTGGCCAAGTCCCATTAATCCATTTGACAAGTTTTCAAAGCCGATTCCATTTGCAAAATGTTCAGTTTTGTAACTGAATATTGTCAAACAACAATTAGGAGCCCACTTTGAAAATTAATATTTTGTGCCTAGTTGACCTACACCTCAAAGAAATTGTTCCCCATGATTCACAGTAAAATTATCTACTATATCCCAGATTTTTAGCCCCCCATCTCATCATATGATAAGTATTTGAAGCCCACTCTAAACAAACTTTTTCAAGGTTCAGATGCAACACTTTCCAGTTTTCTGAGTAGGCATCTTTGAAAGTTAATAACTTTTGCCTCAGATGTTGTATTGACGATCCGTCAGATGCCTCGAATTCTATGTTGTATAATCTATTAGTGTGTCAGCTCCCAAGGTCTAATGATGTGTTTTGATCAGTTTTTAAAACTGATTCTAGAGGCTACTTAGGTGTTTTGGGCAAATGTCAATGTTGCAAAAATGTCAAGTTTGGTGATCCTGAATTCAATTTCCCTCTCCTCGGGCATATTCAGTCAACATATCAAGGCATGTTGAGTAGTTCAGTTGTTTGAGAACGATTTTTTTTTTTAGCCAGGCCCACTTTCGGGCCCGAGTAAGGTTGATACACAATGTGACTATTGAAGCTTAAATGATTAAATATATGTTATTTTAATCTTATTGATAAAAATAATTTCATATTCAAAAATACAATTTGGGGATAAGTGTTTTAAAGCATTTATTTGATTCATTAAAGGGAAAACCAAGATGTATTAAATCATTTTTGATGATTTAATAAGTCAAATTGATAAGAGGGGTAAATCATTGTAAATGATTTAATTGAGTAGGGTAAAATGATTTTAACCACTTTGTAGAAATCTAGATTTTATCTACCGAGTCCTTCCCGTTTAGCATGTGGGCCCCAATAAATGTTTTTTCTCTGAAAAGTGAATCTAAGGGGTGTATTTTATCTTTTGAAATATGAGAATTGAAACAATGAAAAATATACATTAGATGCGGCAACTCATCTTCAGCAAAGGGAATCATTTTTTGCCATTTCTGATCAGTTGAAAGACGCAGCGATAAAGTCATTTTTGACTTTCCTTAAAGAGGGTGATTTTTACTTTTCAGATCACAGGGGTAAATGTGCATAACCCTTTTTTTCACAAATATGGCAATTTCTCGATTTTAAGAGCAGAAGGAAAAATGGATGACTTTTTCAATCAGTCTTGCCAATAGTTACAGGTAGAAATCTTTGGCAAGGGTGCAGGTGTTGAAATGATAAGTGCATGTAAGTGACAATTTTCAGATTTCTCAACTTTTTCAGCAGGGGTCACAGTTGTTCATTTTTGGCAATTTTGAAAGGAAGAAGAGTAGATTTCAAAGTGATAGATCTCAATAGGAAGACATGTCAATTCTAAAGATGCCTTTAGGGTTTTCTTTAGGTCTTCTTTCTGAATGTATATCATTCTCTTCTCTTCTCATTTTTTTAAGGATTCTGAATGTAATTTCTTCCTAATTCTGGAAGCACGACTTCTATGTATAGTGCATAAGTTTTAATGACAACTAGAGTTAGTTTTCTTTCAATTTATAGTTTTTGATATTTCAAATAGTTTGTAACCTGAATACAAATAGTTTAAGAGGTTTTAATACAATTTTCTCTCCTTTGTATGCACTATTTTATGAAATGAAATGACCAAGGGTCTTTTGTTTTGTCTCTATAAGCCAGGTGTATATCTTTTTGTTTGCTTCTCTTCAAAGAAGAGATTAATCTGCTTCTTCAAGGTATAGAAATAGGATTGTGTATATCTGAGATTCTTCACTATGGTTGTTGGTAAAACTAGAAGGGAGAATATTGGTGTAAGACACTAACATTTCAAGCTCATTCGTTGCATTTTTCCCTAGTTGAGTGTTAAATCTGCATGTTGTGAGGTTAACTCTGTTGCCCATACAAGGCACTGATCATGGAGTTGTTTTCAATTTTTCAGAACCATTTCATAATTTCAATCTTTTTACTTTCTACATTTCCTTTCTGTTTTAGGAGTAGGATTATTGTAGAAACCCCCTTCCTCAATGAGTGCTTAGATGTTTACAAACTAAGGTTAAAGACATAACCAAGAGTTTATCCATCTTCCTTAGTATCTTTCATTGAGATTATTTGTTGTAACACATAATGTAAAGAGTGTTTTGAAGTTGAAATTTATAGGACATTCCATAGGTTCACTTGCCTAGGTCTTGCAGAGCCTGAAGAGTAGAAGATTGCAACTTCCATGCTGAATCTTGTTCATTGGCCAAGTCCAATCCTGAGTCTGTTCTTGAGTTAGTGACTATTTCTCTATGGTTTAGGATCTGTTGATTTGGGAACCAATAGATTGGTGACTCTGTTGGGGAAGTGTCTAGAATCTCTAGCTTGTGAAGATTAAATCATCATATAGATTGCCCCATAAATCCATTTTGAAAGAGTTAGCAAAGTGAGGAATCTGAACTTTGTTTCAAATGTTAACTGTGGTTTTCAATTGGGAAGATGTCTTGTAGCAGCTTGTGCAAAGAAGATTCAAATGACTCTGCTATTGGAGAAGACCTAGAATGATAAAATCTTTTGAATAGATTTTTGTTGTTCTAAAATTTGTTCCTCTGCAAGGAGGTGGTGGCTTTGTCTTAAAATAACCTGATAATGAAGCAAGAAGAGCTCCAGCTATGAAGGAGTTCTCAGCTAGAAGTAAGAGACCATCTGCTCTAACTTTTCCAGGTATTCTTCTTTTGAAGAAATTTTTGAAAACTAAAAAGTTTAAAGTTTTGTAATGTTCCTTTATTCAGTGTTGTAGCACTGAGTAAAAAGGGAAAACATTCATTTTTCAGATTTGCATACTTCTTGGTTTTATATTTAAGTCATATGCTTATATTATAAGAAGTATGCAATCTTTGTAATAGGCTTATTCAAAGGGTCTTAAGTCTGATTTTCAATCTTTATGTATTATTTCTATTTTGAGATCTTGTTGTAAAATGTTAAGAAATGTGTAACTGCGAGGTTTGTATGAGAATCTTGTAAAGGCAAGCAAGTTGTATGGTCACTATGTTGTCCCAAGCATAATGAGTGATCAACAACTTCAAGGTCAGCCTAGAAGGGTGTTCATCCCTGAGAGGTATAGGCCTTTAAGTTTTAGCAACATTGAAGGGTATCCACATCCCTTCCCCATTGAGTTTAAGGATCAAGTGCCTTTGTTTCATGCACATGGATTTGAGTCAGCATTACACCATATTCATTCATTTAGCGAGTTTGTTGAGGAATTTCATTTTTGTAATGAAGATATAGTCATGAAGTTCTTTGTGAGATAATTGAAAGATGATGCAAAGGACTGGTATGCAAGTTTAGCAATACAAAGTGTGTCCTCATGGGATTGCTTTAGGAGGTTGTTTTTGGAAAGATTTAGTGATGATAGTCAGTTATGAGCAGCCTCCTAGTCCTTAGAATATTCCAGCATGCGAGGATACAATGTATGCACAAGAGAAACATGTGTCAAGTGCCAAATGCACATTTCAAAGCATGTATGTCCTTTCTATCCCAACTTATACTTTTCAGCAGTATGAGAAAATTTATTAGCCCCAAATGGCACAAGAACAAGGTATATATGTTGAGAATCCAATGGTGTACGTTAGCACTCAGCTGGACATGAAAAGAGAAGAGGTTGAACAACCTTATGCATTGCTGTCACGATTCTTAAAGGCATTATAAAACATTCCTATGAGATCCATGCTTCAGGAATCCAATTGGATAGACTTATTTTTGCAAGTCTACAAACCTAATGTTATTGATTGGACAAGGAGTTCAAAACCAACTAGTATGGATCAAATTGTTGCATGGATTGACATATTTGAGTGTGTCAAGTCTAAGGTATAGCTTGGTAATGAAGGCTTGCATGCTGATAATTTCAAAGTTGAGAAAGAACATGCTAAGAATGCATGATGACATTAGTTCTCCTTACATTGTAGAAGACAAATCATGTGATCAACATGAAGAAGATAATGTGTGTGAACAACAGTTAGTTGAAGAGCATGAACCTGAAAATGAATGCCATGACAACCTGAATGAAGTTGAAGAAGAACACCATGAGGGTCAATAGTCTTTTTCGGATGGTGATTGTCATTCTAAGAAGGTTGTTGGACATGTAAGCTCCTATAACATGACTGACACATTCTCTTATGAATCTAGTGGGTTTTCAAGTGAAAAAGATAGTAGTATGGAACAAAGAGATGAACAAGAGGAGATTTGTTCTATCAGCAGTGAAGGAATCTTAGACTTGCTAACAATGGAGTACCTGAGATATGCACAAGGAAAGAGTAATAAATTCTTGCACCCTGCTGATTTGGATTTTGATAGTGAGCTTCTCTCTTATGAAGCTTCAAAAAATATACCCGCTGTTAATCCCTATCCCATGTTTGAACTAGCTAATATGCAAGAGGACAAAAGGTTTGAATGCATGAGATTCTTTGAATTCAACTATGACATGTGTGTTGATGAAGAATATGTGCATGTTGATAGAAACTCAGATTTTTCTTTTGACAACGTGTGTATGGATGTTAATGATGGCACTCTTTGTGAGAGTGATAGTGCACATAAGGGGGAAATGGATTTTGATCACTATGATCAAAGTGGTGATGGGCTAGGAGAGTGTGATGATGAATCCAATTTAACAAATGGATGGCAACCCCTAGCCCAGTGTGTTAAACCCCACAATGATGAGCTCTTGTTTGAGTTTGAAGACAAAAATGCATGTGAATGAGGGATCAATGAAAAGTGAATGTGTTGATCCAACATGCATCCAAGTTGTTGATGTAGATTGTATCAAATGGGATTCAGAGTTAGAGGCTAGAGTTTCTTTTCATCTTAATGATTTGCAGTTACATGAAAGGGTCATTAATGATTATTTCTCTTTTCTTGATAATGGTTTGCTTGGTGTAAATAATGTAAGGGTGTGTTATTTTGAGAATTCCTCTTTTGATGAACAAACTAGTGAGTTGGATGAGACCTATGTTCTCAGCAGTGTATCAGATCATGAGTCTTTGTTTTCTCAACTGAGTGATGTTCTTAAAATGTGTGACAATGGTTTTGACCATGATATGTGCTATGAGTAGCATGATAATGTGTTTTTCAATGAGCATAACACATTTGTGTCACACAATATTTATAATTTTCAGTCATTGCACGGGTTTCAGATGTTTAACGACAGTAGGTGCAATGATAGTTTTCAGTATGGTAGCTGGATAAGAGATTCCAACATGTTTGATTAGTGGAAATCTAACAATGCTTTCAGATTGGTTTCAATGCAGTCCGAGGAAAACCATGTTTATGATAGAGAAAAACATTTGCTGATCTTTTTAGGTGGCCTTGGGCCATCATGTGTGGTTTGATGCTCAAGCCATAGGGGTTTGGGGCAGATAAGACCTTTTTTGACTCTGTGCCCAATGGAGCAGGCACCCAATCTACTCCCCAGAGATCTGGGATCTTTCCATGCCCGTAGGGGGCATGCATCCCTAGCTAGAGCCACTGTTGGGACTTCAAAAATTTTGTCTAAATTTGAGGACCTAGGTTCGAAATTTTGTAGATTGCATTCAAAATCACCTTGTTGAGCAAGCTTGAGTAGCTATTTTGGTGAGCTCATATTTTTGCACAACAGAATTGTCAAGAGAAATCCCTTTGGGGTATGGTTATACGCCTTATAGAGATGCCATGTGCCCACTTTTAGCTTCCATGAACTATATTTTATGCATTTGTGAAGTCTCATTTGGAGGTCTTGAAGTTAGGGTTGTTGGTTTGTAGTTATTCCACTTTTCTGAGTAGCCCTGTTTGACCATTTATATCTTTGTGCCAATTGATCATCAAGCTTAATAGAGAGTTGTTTGTGTTTCCCTGCTATTTTTTGAAGCTCCATGCTAAGAGGGTAGGTCTCATTAATCCGTTTGACGAGTTCTCAAAGCCAATTCCATTTGCAAAATGTTCAATTTTGCAACTGAACATTGTTAAACAACAATCGGGAGCCCACTTTGAAAGTTAATATTTTATGCCTGGTTGACCTGCACCTAAAAGCAATTGTTCCCCATGATTCCCAGGAAAATTATCTACCATATCCCAAATTTGTAGCCCCCCAGGTCATCATATGATAAGTTTTTGAAGCCCACTCTAAATGAACTTTTTCAAGGTTTAGATGCAACACTTTCTAGTTTTCCAAGTAGGCATCTTTGAAAGTTAATAAATTTTGCCTTGGATGTTATATTTTTGATCTATCAGATGCCCCAGATTCTATGTTTTATAGTCTATCAGCGTGCTAGGTCTCAGGGTCTGATGATGTATTTTGATCAGTTTTTGAAATTGATTCTGGAGGCTACTTAGGTGTTTTACGAAAATGTTCTAAAAATATTAAATTTGGTGATCCCGAATTCAATTTCCGCTCCCTGGGTACATTCAGTCAGTGTATCAGGGCATGTTGAACAATTCAATTGTTTGAGAATATGTTTTTTTAAAATATGTTTTTTTAAGCCGGGCCCACTTTGGGGCCCGACTAAGGTTGATACACACTGTGACTATTGAGGCTTAAATGATTAAATATATGTTATTTTAATCTTATTGATTAAAATAATTTCATAGTTAAAAATACATTATTGGGATAAGTGTTTTAAAGCATTTCTTTGATTCATTAAAGGGAAAACCAAGATGTATTAAATCATTTTTGATGATTTAATAAGTCAAATTGATAAGAGGGGTAAATCATTGTAAATGATTTAATTGATTATGGTAAAATGATTTTAACCACTTTGTAGAAATCTAGATTTTATCTACTGAATCCTTCCCTTTTAGCATGTGGCCCCCAATAAATGTGTATTTTAAAACAAAGTTCAAGGGACTTTCAGGGAATTTTAATTCTTATTATCATAAGTTGCCGAGTAGGGAGTGAAAATCTCGCAAATTGTCTCAAAGTTTTCATAAAATTTATCCTACCAACATTTTATGGAGCTTTCAATATGCTGCGGGATAAGTATTAAACATTCAGGAGATGCAACTCCCTTATCTTGGATATGGAGAAGGTGTAGCTAATGAGGCCACGGGTTAAGTGGCAAAAGAACAGAAGAAATAAATTCTTTATTCTGCGTGCTGACGGAGGTCATCTGAACAATGCATGAGAGAAGGTGTTGAGGCGGAGAGGATATGATTCTTATTCTACGCACTCAGAGGGGATTCCCAAAACACCCACGGGATAATCGGCCAGACACGGCAAGTCAAAATATCCCAACCATCATTATCCCGTGTAGTGGAAATGAGTGGGAGAGGAGCAACACATGGAGCAAGGGAGGTCTAAACTCCCACTACCCCGCATGAGGATATTAGCCAACAGAGAACGTTGCGGGGTAAATATCCTTGGCCATGCAACAAATAAAGAAACTGAGCTTGAAAATGAAGGATGAAATTAGGGCAAATACAAAGTGAATACCGAAGGTGGTATGATGGGGATTTTGGCATAGGGGATCAGTTTGTCAAAGCATTGAAGACCATAATCGAGCACTGCAACTATAGATGCTATGCTGGGTAGTCAAGGTGATGTGGAACACAATGCTTGCAGATTTTAAGGAAAATACAGTTGTTGTGAAGGTATTAGAAACTCCAAGTAGATGCATTCAATATATGCGTCTCCTATCACAATTCCTTCAAGTGTCCTCCTGTCTGCACCAAAATGGAGTTGAAACAAGTGCAGTGGTGTGAAACCATATACCACATCTTTTCAGTATTGTTGTTACCTATACGTAGGAAGCTCTGGATTAGGGTATGGATATCCATCAAAGGATATAAGGTAAAGGATTTTTTATAGATGTTAGGGTTGCTCTAGCAACTATATACACAAAATATGGAAGAATTAACTAGATGCAAAGGCTCACATGGAGGTACCAAGTGCAACATGTGCATATTGGACAAAGGAGGGATTTCAAGTGAAATCTTAATCTTACTTTGATTATGTTTTTCTCAGTTCACATTAGGGCATGAATATTTTCAACAAGCAAATATTTTCTATCAAGGATTAAAGAAGTTGAGTGCTAGAGGTTTCCATTCTTCCAGTATGGTGAATTGTTTTACTCAAAGTAATTTTTACTGATGAAATTCATTTTACTTTGAAAATGGGCACATTATCACAACATGTCGTGAAATAAAGTTAGTGAATTTTTTTCACTTGGAAGTATCAAATGGGTAGGGGAAAGTTTTATTTTGATCTCTAAGTGTAGATTCAAAGTAGTAAAATGTGTTTTCAAAAGGAATGTGAAAACATTGTGCATGCATTTTCACCCAAAATTAAAAAATGTTGAACAAAATTTTTTCACATTCAAGGGGAGTTGATTTCACTTGAGAGTGATTATTTTTTCACTCAAGTTGATTCCAATGTGCTTGGAAATTATCTCCATAAAGGGGAATTTTTGTTGTTTTTGAACAAGTGGGGAAGGGTTGTGACTTTCTTTGAAAAGTGAATCCAAGGGGTGTATTTTATCTTTTGAAACCTAAAAAATTGAAACAATGAAAAATATACATTAGATGTGGCAACTCATCTTCAGCAAAGGGAATCATTTTTTTGCCATTTCTGATCAGTTGAAAGATGCAAAGATAAAGTCATTTTTTACTTTCCTTAAAGAGGGTGATTTTTACTTTTCAGATCACAAGGGTAAATGTGCAGAAGCCTTTTTTCACAAATACGATAATTTCTCGATTTTAAGAGCAAGGAAGAAATGGGATGAATTTTTCAGTTAGTCTTACTAGTGGTTACAAGTAAAAATCTTTGGCAAGGGTGTAGGTGTTGAAATGATAAGTGCCTCAAAGTGGCAAATTTTAGATTTCTCAACTTTTTCAACAGGGGTCACAATTGTTCATTTTTGGCAATTATTGAAGGAAGAAGAGTAGATTTCAAAGTGGCAGATCTCAAGAGGAAGACATGTCAATTTTGAAGATGCATTTAGGGTTTCCTTTAGGTCTTCTTTCTGAATGTATATCTTTCTCTTATCTTCTCATTTTTTTAAGGATTCTAAATGTAAATTTTTCCTCATTCTGGAAGCATGGGTTCTATGTACAGTGCATAAATTTTAGTGACAACTAGAGTTAGTTTTCTTTCAGTTTGTAGTTTTTGATATTTCAAATAGTTTTAACTTGAATACAAATACTTTCAGAGGTTTTAATACAGTTGTCTTTTCCATGTGTGAACTATTTTATGAAATGAAATGACCAAGGGCCTTTTGTTTTGTCTCTACAAGTTAGGTGCATATCTTATTGTTTGCTTACTTCAAAGAAGAGATTAATCTGCTTCTTCAAGGTATAGATATAGGATTGTGTATATCCGAGATTATTCAATATGGTTGTTGGTAAAACTAGAAGGGATAACATTTGTGTAAGGAACTAACATTTCAAGCTCATTGGTTGCATGTTTCCCTATTTGAATATTAAATCTGCATGTTGTGAGGTTAACTCTACTGTGCATACAAGGCACTAATCTTGGAGTTGTTTTTAGTTTTTAGAACCATTTCATAATTTCAATCTTTTTACTTTTTGCATTTCCTTTCTGTTTTAGGATTAAGATTAGTGTAGAAACCCCCTTCCTCAATGATTGCTTATATGTTTACAAACTAAGGTTAAAGCCATGACTAGGAGTTTATCCATCTTCCTTAGTATCTTTCATTGAGATGATCTTCTATAACACGTAATGTCAAGAGTGTTTTGAAGCTGAAAGTTATAGGAAATTGCATAGGTTCACCCGCCTAGGTCTTGTAGAGCCCGAAGAGTAGAAGATCGCAACTTCCATGTTAAATCTTGTTCATTGGCCAAGTCCAATCCTAAGTTTGTTCATGAGTTAGTGGCCATTTCTCTAGGATTTAGGATCTATTGATTTGGGAACCAACAAGGACTCAGGTTCACCAAAATGTAATGGTAAAAAATTAGGGTTTCCACCATTAGATGTATGAAGACCACTAATTTTTTCTTGAGTCGACCATTACATTCAAAAGAGGGAGAATCCAATAGGTTTGGTAAAAAATCAGCAAAGATTAAGACTAAATACTGATTGGATTGATTTGAGGTCTCCTCTTTTGTGAGTTGAAATGCTGAATTATGGTAAAGTTTTGAAAAATGAAGGTAAAACTGAGAAAACAGTGAGCTACATATGTGATATTTTTGCACGTACTTGGATTTGAGCAGAATATGCAAATTTGGATCCGATCCTCGGAAAAGCTCCAAAAATGTCAAGACCGATGTACCTATCGCCCTGGTCCTCCTCCTTTTTTATACACCAAAGAGGGTTGATTCATCTCTGCAAATGGTGCTTATTCTAAAGAGTACAACTTTGTACCTCTTTCCTACACATAGAAACAAAGGGAAATAGGTTGGGAGTAGGGGCTTGGCTTAGGTCAAACCCTGGTTTTGGAATTAACCTTGAAATTTAGATAAAGATAATTGAAATTGTTGTAATGGAAGATTGTCCTTTGAGGGAGATGCTGAATAATGACTGAAAATCAAGTGATATACCTCCTTGTGAAGTTTACTTTTTCTCCATATGAAATTAGGGCTTAATGAAGTCTTCAACAAAATAGGATTTAGATGTCTTATCCAATGCTTGAATCTTGACTTTATTGTTGCTCCAAGGCTTGAAGAAAGACTGATTAATGCTCAATTTCTCTTGAATGGTTGATTGTTTGATCTCATGTTTGCTTTCTTATTAATGGATGTTCAAATGAAAGGGGAAATCCTCTTTTTATACTTGCCTATTGAATAAATTGCTAATTTATTGACATGAGCTGACATAAAGAGAGAAATCCCACCCAATTTTGAAATAGGACCAAGGGGTCGAATGGGGCCCAATTTTGTGGTGACTAGGGCATGATGCCCTGGTCCTACCCCCTTTTGAGGGCTAGGATAAGGTACAAAATGCATGGGAAAAGTAAAAAAATGATGTAATTCATTAGGGGTATGAGCATAATCAGGTCCCAATCAGGCCAAGGGGCACAAATGCTAAGGTAGGGACCCATTGGTGTCAAAATTTTACTATAATGCAATTTTAGGATGCTACAATTTTTTAAAAATGGATATGAATTTATATGGTTGGGAATGGATTTGTCATTGCTCTGTGTATTGCCATGAACTACCTCTTGTCTTGTCATATATTGGGTTGTCCATACCTCGCATGTATGGCTTCTTGTTTCAGAATGTTACATCTTTGTCTCTTTATGGTTGGCTCGTGATGTCCTTTTGGATTAATAATTTTACTTAATTAATTTTATCTCCATTTTTTAGAGTTAGAGGTTGTATGCGCTAAATAAATGGAAGGACTATTGTATTTAATACATGCACTAAAGTTTTTTTTAAAAGCATTGCACCGTATCACAAATATGTTAGACAGTTCAAATAACCGGAAGACAACTGAAAGGGGGGGGGGGTGTAAATCAATTGTCATAGATTACCAGAACAGTAGCAATTTAAACTTTAATATCGAAATAGCAGATAAACCAATTAAGCATAAACAATAATCACATAATAAAAGTGTTAGGATTAGTGATAGTCCCAAGGATACTAAGAGGGGGGGTGAATTATTATCTAACTGGTTAACATAATATTTAACCTTATTAAGTATTTTGCATTCTAAAACAGTGTACTGGTAAACAAGAATTAATGCAGCAAATAGGAACAGTAAAGATAGCATAGAAAACACACTATAAAATAAGATGTTTAACGAGGAAAATCGGTGTGGGAAAAACCTCGATGGGATTTGTGACCCACAATATTCACTCACTGGCCAATTAATGGATATTACTTACAAGAGGGGAATGCACATACAGGAAGGCCAACTGCCTAGAGCTCACTGCTCAATTACAAATGGAAGTCTCACTGACTTACAAAATGGATTATGAGAATCCAATATAATGTACTGCTACAATCCAACATCTGCTATGTTAGGTTCAGTACTAGTTTAAGCTCATACTATAACCATAAACCCTTATACAAAATGTGCCTTAATATTCGCTCATCACTTCTACATTATTGATGTGTCCATCGTATGTCAAAATAATTTACAAGATCTCATACATATATGAGTATTATTACAATATGCCATGTCGACTTTACAAAAGATATTTATAATTAAATAAAATAAACAAAATCCTGTCGGCTGGGGTGTCAGTATACATTGTTGTCGTTGTCGGTGATTTACCAGATGAATGTCGGGTGGCTGCCTGTAGGTTGCCATCAATGAAAACACCATCATTTCTCACTAGAGTGTAGAATGCCAACAATCCCCCCCTTTGGCATTGATGGCAACACTCATGAGAAAAATCTAAAAATATGTTTCCAAAAATGAAGTCCAAAAAGTTACCAAAAATGTGTGCTCCCTTGAGCAGATGATCTCCTCTGATAACCATTTTTCTCTGTCCACTACTCCCCCTTTGACATCAATGACAAAGGTTGTCAAAAATTGTGAAATGAGTGCAAAATTTCAACTTGAACTTTGTAACCAGTTGGTTACAATCTGGAATATGTCTGCTAAAACCAAGTTTAAGTCCCGAATAAACCTATTACTGTCCTTCATAACTGCCTCAGTTCTCTGAATTATACCAGTGAGATGATGCATATGTTCCTTCGATGACCTTTGACCTTGAATTAATGCCTCAAAGATTTCTTTCCTTAGAGAGATAAGGTTATCTAACTTAGGACTGAGTTTGCACTTAAGCTCTCTAGCTTTTCTCTTGATCCTTTCTTTCTCTTTCTATAACTTCTCCAGTTTTTCCTCAAATCCAACGATTTCTTGTTCAATAACTGATATAGGTTCAGATGAACCAATGATATTATCAGCTATATCATTTATCTCCTTTTGAACTTTACTTATTTCCTTATCAATGTCCACTGTTAATAGATTTGTCTTACAAGTATCTCTGTACAGTTCCTTATACTCCAAAATTGTTGCATTTAGTGCTGGTAAAAGTGTATTGATGTGTTCCGTGCACTTGTTTATTGTTTCCTCAAAGAATTTTTCTTTTTCCTTTTCCATTTTCTCCTTGAATGTTTCCTCATTAATTTGATCAACTGTCAGTATATTGCCAATAATATATTTAGATAATGTGTCTAACTGACTTAAAGAATCCTTTAAATTATCTACATTGCATTTGGGTGCAATCAACTTAAGAATAGAAATTGTGTCATCAATTGCCTTATAGGCCAATGCATTGCAATCCGTTATTTTCTTTATTGAATCCAGAAGTACTTCATTCACATTAGTAGGTATAAATTTTGTTAGTGAAGTACCAGATGTCTGGCCAACTACCTTTACAATTTCTACACTTTTGGTGGGAGTAACCAATTTATCTGAATTGACCTCAGGTGGGTCAGTCTCTGTTTGCATTTCCACTAGCAATGGTTTTGGTTACTCTGTGATTGTCGGTTTCACTACCTCAATGTGTACCTGTGACTCTATTGGTTTCTCAGTTTGTTTTTCTATGTTATCCACTGTCAATGTCTTAGTTACTATCTCTGTAGGTTTCTTAGTGCTTGCATCAATATTATCAGTAACCATTCCACTATCCAATGTTTCCACTAAATGCTTAGCTTGCTTTGCTTGTGTCTCAACCCCAATATTATCTACCTGTGTTCCAACCTCAATATTATCTGTTGGTTGCTCAGTAGCAATATCATTTTTCTTTTCCTCTATGTTCTCCTTATCAACTACATTGTTTACTTCCTGAGTGTTAATATTCATAGTGTACAAAATTTCTGACTTAGGGTTGGTATCCTCATGTGGTGTATCCACATTCTCAGTAGCCGGTATGCTATCAGTCTGTATTGGTGGAGTAACCAAAGGTGGTGGTAGGTTGTCAGTTAATTTAATTTTGGGTAATCCACCTACTTTACCTTTCCCCTTGTCTCTATCCTTTTGATAAACTTTGAAATTTTTCTTTGGTTTGTTCAACTCTTCCTATTTTTCCTTCTCTACAAAGAAGATATCCCACTTGTCTAATGTTTCTTCTGCAATTTCATTCACCCTGCCAACCATTAGGCTCACATGCCAGTTTCCACTTGCAAAAACTAATCTCTTGGCAAATCATCTACAACTTTTATTAATACTTTCTTATATATATTGAGATGTAGTATTATTCTATTCTCAATACTTTCCTTTTCTTCATTAGTGAATGTATTGTACAGTTTGCTAACATTAGCTAAGTTACTGTCATCAGTTATCTCACTTAGTAAGTTGTCCAATGGTGGTATAACCTATTTTTGTTTTTTCTTCTTTGGTGTCAACTTCTTTGCCGGTGGTCTCACTGCTTGTTGCTTCTGCCTTGGTGTTCTTGTTCTCTTGGGCAGAGGAGAGGGTACTGGTGAAGGCTTTCTCTTCCTATCAACTCGCTTAAACTCAGCAGGAATTTCACTATCAGATGATGTACCAACTGGTGAGATGTGTGCCTCCAATTGTAATCCTTCTAAGTCACTTTCCTTTATTCCAGTTATGTTCATGACATTTTCTTTTATTTCCTTTTGTTTAGATGCACTCCTTATGTACTTTTCTCTTCTCTTTCTCTGGTTCAATGTTTGTACATCACTTTCTATTGTTTGTGCATTTCCAAAAACTTTTTCTTTCAGTTCTCTAGGGGCTTCTAATAGGGCTTTGGCATAAGTTTCAATTATGTTTACGTGTAAGTGCACAAAGATGGTGGTCAAAAAGGGGGGTATAAGTGGACACTTTTTCTTTTCTTTCTGGAATCAGGTGAACTTGAACTTGGAGGCAAAATTTGAAAGTCATCCACTCAAGATATGAAGATAATTAAAGAACAAATATTGTAGTACTCTGAATCTAGTTTCCAAAATACTAAACTTTTTCAAAATTGGATAAGATTAAGGGGGTCAAATAATTCACGCACAAAAAACTGACCCTGATTTTTCCTGAAAAACATAACATAGTGTCTGACATGCACATAAAAAAAGTCATAGTTAGATTTAGTATTTTGACAAATCCTTTGGTAGAAAGATAGTTAAGAGTGAGCACTAGAAGATGTGTATTTTTTTGTAATTTTTTGTTTAGTATTTTTTTTTATGATTTTTCCAATCGAGCACATCCTGAAAATTAGGTACCTATTCATGCGCAAAGTATAAGTTGCACTAAACAAATCAAAAATACAATTTTTTTTTTTAAAATGTAAATAATAAAGTGTACTACAATAATATATAAAGTTATTTAAATTTGGATAAGTATATCAAAAAAAAAAATTGTAAATAATAAAGTGCACTACAATAATATATAAATTTTTTTAAATTTGGATAAGTATATCAAAAGTTATTCAAAAAATGGTGCACCTATGTCTGTGAGAACTATGGAGACACTCGTAAAATAAATTCAATAATAATATGTTATTGTTGTTCAAATTGAAAAAAAATTATATGGTTAGAAAGCTCAGAAGATGGGTGAAAATATAGTGGCAATTTTAGAAATACCCACTTGATGAAGTGTAAACTTGATGATGACAAAGTCGATAAACCAAGTTGATAAAATAAAACATGTCAAAAATGAGAGAAATGGAGGTAAATCAAACTTCCAAACCATAGCTTTGTCATCCAGGCCTATTTCCAAGCCTAAACAGTCAAAAGAGAATACGGGGTACTACAAGTTTAAGAATTGTGTACGGGGTACTTATGGTGTAAGCAGCATGTACGTGCTCGTTTTCCTATAAATAGCACATACATGCTCTTTTTACTATAAACAACGCATACGTGCTATTGTATAATATGATATTCTATATATAATATGTGTATAATATGATATTATATATATAATATGTGTATATACATATAATATATAATATATGTATATATATATAATATATTAAACATATATATACATATGTAAGTGTAGTCTCCCCATCTCAAACGCATACAAAGTGCCTCTCTCTCTCTCTCTCTCTCTCTCTCTCTCTCTCTCTCTCTCTCTCTCTCTCCTTCCTCCATACCCCATCCCTCGCTCTCTCCCCTTCTCCCTTCCTTTATACCCCATCCCTCCCTCTCTCCCCTTATCCCTTCCTCCATACCTCATCCCTCTCTCTCTCGCTCTCTCCCCTTCTCCCTTCCTCCATACCCCATCCCTCTTTCTCTTCTTCTCTCCCTCCCTCCCTCCATACCCCACTGCAACTGTGTCTACACTTCGATAGAAGTAAGTGAATTTATTTCTTATTTGCAACTTCCTCTTTGATTTTTATCACGTATGCTCTCCTAAGAAAATTGACTGATGGATTTGTGTGTGTATATTGAATAGGAGGAATAGGGTTTGAAATTGAATCACAGGTGTATTACCATGACAAACAAGGAAACCTGAAACAATATTCTTCTCGAATTTATTTTTAAGGAGTAGAGCAGATGTGGAAAATAGTGTCAACAAAGCAACATGATGAGTCAGAGTACCTGCAATATGTTTTTCAGAAGGAAACAATAGGTAGGAAGAGAAAGAGGGAGAGTAACATAGATGATGTCTTGTAGAATGATAGTGGTGGGCATGCGAGAGTTCCCATGTTGTTACACAATGCCAATCACCTAAAGAAATTAAAGTTTGTTGTATGCATGGCAGAGGTAGTATATGATGATCATCACTTGTCAAACAACTTGGAATGGTACATACCCATGAAAGAAATCAACTGTGTAATTCCTATAGTCACAATCGAGATCAGTCTTATAGCCTTGCAAATTTAATAGCATCATATGTTTTAGAACTTAGGAAGTACTCTTAGGGTTAGGTCAAGCTCTTACACTTGCTTTTTAGCGAAGCCTAGTTGTTTGTTTGCTTGGAGTCTCATTGTATGATGTTCTATTAATAACTTTAAATTTAATATATCATTTTATTAGCCCACCATATGACCCCTTAGGTGTCATTAGAGGTCATACTATTTCCTAAGAGGTCATATGGTGTCCTGTGACACCATAAGACCTGTCGGGACACCAATGACCCATAACAACACCATATGGTGTTCTATGACCCCTTAGGACACCATTTGGTGTCGTTATAGGTCCTATGGTGTGCTAAGGGATAATATAGTGTCATATGACCCCTCAGATGTTGTTAGGGGTCATATTGTGTTCTAAGGGTCATATTGTGTCCTAGATTCAATATCTCTTTGTCTCCCTCCCTCCCCCCTCCTTCTTCTCTCCCTATCTCCCTCTCCCTCTCTCTCTCTCCTCTTCTCCCTTCCTCCATACCCCATCCCTCCCTCTCTCGATCTCTCCCCTTCTCCCTTCATCCATACCCCATCCCTCTTTCTCTTCTTCTCTCCCTCCCTCTTTCTCTTCTTTTGTAATTCCTATAGTCACAATCGAGATCAGTCATATGGTGTCCTATGTCCTTTCTCTCTCCCTCTCCCTCCTTCCCTCCCCCATCTTCTATCCCTCTCTCCCTCCCTTTACCTCTCTCCCTCTCTCTACTTTCCCTCCCCCTCTCTCTCTCCCTCTCTTTCCCTCTCTCTCCTTCCCTCTCTCTCTCCCTCTCCTTCTCTCTCCCTCTCCCCTGTCATCTCCCTCCCTCCCCCATACTCTCCCTTTCCCTTCCTCCATACCCCTTCTTCTCTACCCTCCCTCCCCCCTCTACCTCTCTTCCTCTCTCTACCTTCCCTCCCCCTCTCTCTCTCTCCCTCTCCCTCTCTCTCCCTCCTTCCCTCTCCCTCTCCCTCTCCCTCCTTCCCTCTCTCTCTCCCTCTCCCTCTCTATCCCTCTCCCTCCCCCTCTCTCCATCCCTCTCCCCTCTCCTCTCCCTCCCTCCCCCTACTCTTCCTCTCCCTTCCTCCATACCCCTTCTTCTCTCCCACCATCCCCCCTCTTCTATCCCTCTCTCCCTCCCTCCTTCCCTTCTGCCCCCTCCTCTCTCTCTCTCCCTCCTTCCCTTCTGGCCCCCCTCCTCTCTCCCTCCCCCTACTCTCTCTCTCTCTCTCTCTCCCCTTCCTCCACACCACTTCTTCTCTCCCACCCTCCCCCCTCTTCTCTCCCTCTCTCCCTCCCTCTACCTCTCTCCCTCTCTCTACCTTCCCTCCCCCTCTCTCTCTCCCTCCCTCCCTCCCTCTACCTCTCTCCCTATCTCTACCTTCCCTCCCCCCTCTCCCTCCCTCTCTCTCCCTCTCTCTCCCTCTCCCTCCTTCCCTCTCTCTTTCTCCCTCTCCCTCTCTCTCCCTCTCCCTCCCCCTCTCTCTCTCCCTCTCCTCTCTCCTCTCCCTCCCTCCCCCTACTCTCCCTCTCCCTTCCTCCATACCCCTTCTTCTCTCCCACCCTCCCCCCCTCTTCTCTCCATCCCTCCCTCCCTCCTTCCCTTCCGCCCCTCCTCTCTCTATCTTCCTCCTTCCCTTCTTCCCCCCTCCTCTCCCTCCCCCCCTCTCCTCTCTCTCTCTCTCTCTCTCTCTCTCTCTCTCTCTCTCTCTCTCTCTCTCTCTCTCTCTCTCTCTCTCGCTCTCTCTCTCTCTCTCTCTCTCTCCCTCCCTTCCTCCATACCCCTTCTTCTCTCCCACCCTCCCCCCTCCCCCTCTTCTCTCCCTCTCTCCCTCCCCCTGTCTCTCTCCCTCTCTCCCTCCCTCTACCTCTCTCCATCTCTCTCCCTTTCCTCCCCCTCTCTCTCTCTCCCTCTCCTTCCTTCCCTCTCTCTCTCCCTCTCCATATCTCCCTCTCCCTCCCCCCCTCTCTCTCTCTCCCTCTCTCTCCCTCTCCCTCCCTCTCCCCTCTCCTCTCCCTCCCTCCCCCTACTCTCCCTCTCCCTTCCTCCATACCCCTTCTTCTCTCCCACTCTCCACCCTCTTCTCTCCCTCTCTCCCTCCCTCCTTCCCTTCTGCCCCCCCTCTTCTCTCCCTCCCCCCTACTCTCCCCCCCCTCTTTCTCTCTATCTCTTTCCCTGCCTTCCTCCATACCCCTTCTTCTCTCCCACCCTCCCCCCTCTTCTCTCTTTCTCTCCCTCCCTCTACCTCTCTCCCTCTCTCTCTCTCTCTCTCTCTCCCTCTCTCTCTCTCTCTCTCTCTCTCTCTCTCTCTCTCTCTCTCTCTCTCTCTCTCTCTCTCTCCCTCCTTACCTCTCTCTCTCCCTCTCCCTCTCTCCCTCTCCCTCCTTCCCTGTAAGCACATACGGGGTACTGAGCCCATTATTCATTACCCAACGATAACATTTTTTAGGGTTAGGAGCGTGTATGTGCTACTTATTAGTCCAGAATGGGAAAAAAGAATATTGTTGGGCTTGTCAACATTCTATGGACTAACAGTGCGTACGCGGTTATTAATGTAACGTGTACGCATTTTATAGACATAGTTTTAGTTTCCCAAGAGCCTCAATGACCTCAAAAGAAGTTTTTGAGGTCGTTGAA
Organism: Cryptomeria japonica; assembly: GCF_030272615.1. Taxonomy (NCBI): domain Eukaryota; kingdom Viridiplantae; phylum Streptophyta; class Pinopsida; order Cupressales; family Cupressaceae; genus Cryptomeria; species Cryptomeria japonica. Next base: position 361,252,880 of record NC_081407.1, on the reverse strand, counting down.
GGCCCCACTGGAACTATGTCTGCACTTCTATCATTGTATTATACATAAAATTAAGTGAAGTTTTTGTTTTTGCATGATTTCAAATGACTGAATTGTTGTTCTTATTAGTTTTTGTCAATAGTATTGTGATTGTTTAATAGTTTGATTCCAAAAAATAGTGATAAGATGCATATTTATGGTTATTTGTTTGTTTATGAACTTTTGTTTACATATATATGTAATATGATTCTATTTAGGACAACCAATATCAACCATGGGAAAGAACAAGTGAGGAATGATGGAACACTGAGAGGCTCAAAAGGAAAGACAAAGGCAGTGTATGAAGAAATTGCATGACATAAGAACAATGGGAGAATAAGGTATGTCATCCTCAACATCTCAATTCGATTTACCAAACAAATATAATGTACCTAATGCAATTGAAGAAGAGACATTTGATTTACCATTTGAACCTAATGCAATTGAAGAAGATACCGTATTGAATAATCAATTAAATGATGAACATATTACACCTTCTCTACTTGATGAATTGAATGTACATAATGCACCGATGTTAACACCTCCTAGAATCATTCGTAGGAAACCAAAGTATCTAATTGACATTGATGAGAATATATTGAAGTCAGTGCCCAATAAAATGAATGAACGAACTTGTAGGAGAATGGTTAAAATAATATGGAAAAACTATTTTAATAACTTAAATCAAACCGCTAGATGTCAATTAATTGTTCAAATGATTAAAAATTTGAATTTTAGAGACAATGAAAATTCTAGGCCTAAGATCATCTGAAAGTAATAGTGAAAGAACTATTGTGAGAAATCTATTTGATGCATATCAAGCTATTAGTTCAAAATCACGTACTAAAGATTCTAATGCTACTCGTTGTGTCATTACATCAACTATAATGAGAAAGAAAATAAAAAAATATCATTTGATAAGCAAAATAAGTAAGTCATTAAATGTTAGTAGAACAACATTAAGTAAAGCATTAAAGAGGCGGGAAAAAATAGAGGAACCTAACAATAATTCTCTTTGGGTATTCTCGGGTAGACTACCACGCAAAGACAAGGTTGTTGTTGATGCAATAAAAATATTAATTGAAAATTTTTGGCATGACAACACAAGAGTTTCGCCCAACCAAAGTGATGTTGTTAGAAGGCGAATTGAGTCTACAAATCATGAGCCACATGCCAAACACTATTTGGATATGATTCAAACTAAATTTAATGAAAGATTCCTTCAAAAGTTTCCTCAAATAAGAATCTCTCAAAGATTTTTTGAAATGGCAAAACCTTTTTATATTAAGACCAATCATGTATGCACCACATGTTGTTGTAGGATGCATATTGAATTTTCCATGCATTATGATATTTTTCATCATATTTGTTCTTGTTGGTGTAAATAATTGTTCATCTTGGATATTATTACACCTTACTTAATTTTACTTAGGAAATGAATTTCATAGTAGTTTGGGTATGAGACACTTGGGTGTTTGTGCCACATTGGGATAGTGCTTGTAGGAGAATTTCCACCTTTATGGTGTCATCTTGTTGTTACACTCCACATTCAGTGGGTGATCCACCTCATGTGGAATATTATATTGTTTCTCCTAAATACCCACACCTATTTCCTACCTACCCTTGTTTCTTATTGAGCCACATGTCATGTTTGTGTGCTCACATATCCATATAGCCTTGCCTATATAAGCAGACTCATATTCATTGTATGTAACAAATGATTGATGATCCAGTTGATCAGTATTTTCATCTTGATAGAATACAATTTATTTCTATCATATATTTTGTCACTCTTATTTGTCTTTCCATTGCCTCTTGATCTTGGCAAAATCTCACATGGTATCAGAGCCATTAGAGTGTCATTGGTTTGCTAATTGAGAGAAATTGATGCTATTTGGTATTGTGTATTTTGGAACTTTCTATTGCAGGTTTTTATTGAAGCTTGATGGGTCAAATCTGAGGTTACCATTGGATTGAGGAGGACCAAGAAAGTTAGTTTTTCTTTTTGTTTCATCCAAATTGGACTTCAGAGGCCAAATCTAGAGGCATTTGAAGTTTGATGCTACGGCGGAAATTTTCCAGAAATTATAATTTTGCAGACAATTTTCAAATAGTGATATCTCACTCATTCAGACTCATTTTTTCGAGCAATTTTTTTGGTTTTGGGTTAGAATTTTGTGATCTGTATAGTGGTGCAAGATTTTTCTAATTTTCAGATACAGGTTTTTTAGAAATCGTGAAATCCCAGTTTTTACAACTTTCGAGGCTTCATTTGGGTTCATATGGACTCCTTTTTAGGTGCTGTTTTTTTTAAAGTGCATATTTTTTCATCTACTTTCATAATCTGCCATCTGTTTGCAGTGATTTTAAGTAGAAATTGTACTTTCAATATTTGACCATTTTTGGCATATTTGGTACTTGCATTTTTCTTGGATCTCAGTTTAGATCACTAGCAGTATTTGTTGAAGTCTCTTAGATCTCATTTTGACAATTTGTAAATTGAAATCAGAAGTCCACTTTGCCTTGTTTTGCAAGTGGCCCATTGTATACGCACTGAGTATAAAGTGTCAAAATCACCATTTTTGGGGGATTTATTGATTGAGTATTTTGGGGGGGTGTCTTGTGTGATTGTGCCTCTCTCTATCTTGTGTTTTTTGATTTTGGTGCTATGGGTTCTCCTAAATTTCCACTTTTAACTCCTCATAATTATGCATCATGGAAAATTAAGGCATGGAGTAAACTAATGGAAAAAGGACTCATTCATTATGTAAATGAAACTATTACAGCACCACCCAATCCTAAGGCTGATCCTAATGCTCAAATTGAATGGCTTACTAAGAATTCTATGGCACTTGGAACTCTTAGAAAGTATGTATCAGATGACCTCATTTTTCACATTGATAAGTCTACAACAATTAAAGAGGCTTGGGATATTTTTAAGAAACTGTATGGTCAAGTTGATGAGATTAAGGGCTACAAACTTGATAGTGAACTCACAACTTTGGATCCCAAGGATTTTGATACAATCCAAGATTATGTCACAAAAGCAACTGAGCTAAGAGCAAAGCGAAAGGATTGTGGAATTGACAAAAAGGATGCTCAATTAGTTTATAACTTGTTGGACAAGCTTCCTTTAGAGTATGCAACCTTTGTATCTAGCTTTCACACCCATAGGTTAGCTCAAGGTTCCTCATACACTTCTCCCTCATTTGATTCATTCACAGAGAAGTTGATACTTGAGCAATCTAAGTTGACCACGATGGGGATTCTCAAATCTTTAAAGTCACAAGCTTTGGTGGCTAACAAAGGGAATCAAAGTAATCAAGGAAAAGACAAGAATCAAAAGCAACCCAAGTCTAAACCACAACAAGATGGAGCACAATCTTCCTCTCCACAACAAGGTGATTCACCATTCTCACCTAAGAGGAAATCATATAAGGACAATTTTTTTGTGGATATTGCAAGAAGTCAGGACATGATGAACATCATTGTTATAAGAAGGATATTGATGAGTTGAAGAATCTTCTTGAGAAGAATAGAATCAACCTACCTTCTAGAATGTCTACATTGGCTTCTTCTTCCAAGGATAAAGGAAAGGATCACTCTTTTGGGACAGATAAAGGAAAGGGACAAGCTCTTTGTGCTACTACAAGTCATGATTCAAGGAGATGATTTCTAGATTTAGGGGCTTCTCATCATATGGCATCTTTGCAGTCTATGTTTTCTACATTTGAGCCTTTCCACATGTCACAGGTTTTGATGGGCAATCATATATACATGGATGTGATTGGGAAAGGATCTATTGCCATTGGGGATAACTCCTTCAATGATGTGTTGTGTGTACCCCACTTGACAAATAATCTTATTTCCATCTATCCAATCACACATGGGGCAACTAGGAAAACTGTGGAGTTCACACCTAATTCAGTTATCATTAGAGACTTGGAGAGTGGAGCTATCATTGTGACTGGGGTGGTTGATCATGCATCTTGGTTGTACTCTTTTTCAGATTTTGGTCCTATTGTTAAGGTTGGTTCTTCCTATGTTGATGATTCAGATTTTGAGGAGAACTTTGGGCATTTGAAATTGGGGATTCTCACATGTGATCCCATTCTTGAGCCTTGCATTTCATCTCCTTCTATTGATATCACACCACCTATTGCACCTGATTATGCAGCTAGTGCAATAGTTTTGTCTTCTTATGATTCAGTGCAGTAGGATATTTTATGTCTTCTAGCTTCAGTTGATTGGGATGCCTACTTGATAGACATTGTAGGTTTGTTTGTGGACTCCTACATTGCAGATTTGGGAGACACCATTCATGACATTCATCTTCTCTTTGATGAAGATGATCCTTCTTTGATTGTTGTGACAGATAACTCTGACCCTCTTGTGCATTCTCTACATGATCAATCCTTAGAGGTTGACATGATTGTGGATACTTTTGTACAACACTTGGAGGAGGTCTCTTTATCTTTTGAGGAGACATATGAGTCTTTGGATATTGTTCTACATTCATCTCCACTAGATCTTGGAGTGCCTTTTTCAGTAGTGTGGCACAATTTACCACCTTTGGAGGGGGTACCTTTTAGCATCGACATGGGGACACTTGATCATTTTTTAGAGATTCCTTTCATCATGAGTATTTTTTCTCCATCTTCCTTTCATGGTTGGGGAGACTTTTTGGATATACCTTTGGTTTTGTTTCTTCCTAAGGGGAGGAATGTTGTTCGACGTTCATGGAGTAGTTTCTTCATTCATCTTCGAGCTTCTATCATTGGTGTAGATTCCAAATTGAGGGGGGGGCTTCTAGTATCTCTTCTTCTTCTCTCATATGGGGGGGACTTTTTCCTCACATGGGGTTTTGTCCTTCACATACTTCTATGAGAGTTCTTTGTATCTAATTTCCATCTCTCTTTTGGGGGAGGGTTTTTTCCCATTGGGTTTTTCTCTCTTTCCCCGCTTTGTGAGATATTTCCTTGCATTGGTTTTCATGCATTTGCATTTGTACATGGGTACCTAACATGGCCTTGTAGCCGTGACCCATCTTGCATTGCTTAGTTGCATTGTAGACTTTAGTGCATTCCCTTAAGTTGCACTTAAGGGGGGGTGTTGGTGTAAATAATTATTCATCTTGGATATTATTATACCTTAAGTTTACTTAGGAAATGCATTTCATAGTAGTTTGTGTATGAGACACTTGGGTGTTTGTGCCACATTGGGATAGTGTGTGTAGGAGAATTTCCACCTTTTATGGTGTGATCTTGTTGTTGCACTCCACATTTAGTGGGTGATCCACCTCATGTGGAATATTATATTGTTTCTCCTACCTACCCACACCTATTTCCTACCTACCCTTGTTTCTTATTGAGCCACATGTCATGTTTGTGTGCTCACATATCCATATAGCCTTGCCTATATAAGCAGGCTCATATTCATTGTATGTAACAAACAATTGATGATCCAGTTGATCAGTATTTTCATCTTGATAGAATACAGTTTATTTCTATCATATATTTTGTCTCTCTTATTTATGCTTTCCATTGCCTCTTGATCTTGGCCAAATCTCACAGTTCTACTTTGCACACTAATGATGTTTTGCAGGAATGTAATATACAAGCACCTCCTAAGTTAGTAATAGAATTTATTTCAAGTGTGCTATGTAATATACATGATGGTTGCATTTATTATAAGATGCCTTGTTTGGAAGGTTATTGTGCTATATGTGTTGGTTTGCAATGTTTACCAAGATGCGTACATTTGGAGAGCACACATGAAATTGGTATGAAACTAGTTTCTTTTAGAAAATATAAGGCAGTCACATATGGAGTTAAAGATGGAAAACATTTGAAGAGATGTGAGCTAGTGAAAAATGATATGTGTAGCTCAATTTATAAAAATGTTTCAAGAGAAACTAGTTTATGAGTACATAATGCATACACATACAACTTGATGGTTAGATGAGCAATTCAAGTTATGTAAGGACATATTTCCTCTTAGCACCATTGTCTCTATCGTTGATTTCACAGAAAATTATACACTACAACCTCAAAATGAAGTGCAATTAATATATTATCACTCTACACAAGTTTCTATTTTTGTACACATAGCATTCATGCAAGTAGATGATAGCATAGAGGACGATAGAAAGGTTGTAAGAGAGTATCACTTCTACATAAGTGATGATCGTACTCATTCATCAGAGTTTGTACAAGGATGCTTTAAAGTTTTCTATGATAGTTTAAGGGAAAGGAATATACGATACAACCGACACTTAATATAGTCAGATAATTGCACCGCATAATTCAAGAATGCAAGCATGTTTTATTAGTTGACAATGATGCATATGACAAACGGTGTACAATATTTTTGGAATTTCACTGAGGCTGGACATGGTAAGGGAGAGAATGATGGTGCAGAAGCATGTGTGAAAAGAGCCCTAGCTAGGGAAGAATTGAAGTACGAAGGTGGTGATGAGTTGATAGATGCAGAAACATTTGTGTGATGGTGTAAGTCTATGATGGGTCTAGGTAATCTAGGTGTTGTTCATCAAAATTGATCAACCCAAGCACACTTGCAATTGATCTATGAAGTAGCCAATTCAATCTATGAAGAACCTCAGGGCTTGGACAACATGACAAGGATCTAAATCCTTCTACTCTTTAGGCTCTGCAAAACCTAGGCGGGTATACCTTTGATGCTTAAAATTCAACCTATTACACACCTATGATAGCATCAATAGAAGCAGATAGATCTCACTAGGGCTCAATAACAAGGAGGGTATTGCAGATGGGCTAGATCTACACATACAACTCAACTATGCTTGAGCATGAGATAGATGAAACATTTCAAAACATAACATAAAAGAAAGATATTCTGATTGGATTTTAAAATAGTTTGAGATCCCCCTTAATTGCAAGATCAGTGCCTTATCCAAGGGCAATAGAGTCATACATCAAACTATAAGTGAAAGAACTCATTGCAAATCCATCTTCATCATGAAATATTTCTGCATTAATGCCTTACATAATGCATTACTAAGCTTATCCATAGAAAATATCAAATCCAGAAGCATGAACCCTATTTTATTAATGTTTTCTCACAGAGTTTAAAATCTTCCTTGAAGATTACCTACAAACAAGCATTACACTCACAGACACAACTATTTATGACAAACTTGGTCCTCCTTAAGAATCAAATTTGAATAAAATGAAGATACATTTCAGAGACAAATTCTGTGCGAATTTGTGCATGCCTTACATACACAATAACTTGCAACAAATAACACCTATAGGAAGAAAATAAGATTCCATTTTATGTAAAAGGACATTGCCCTGTACAATCTTCAAGAATACTCAAAATTGGAAACCATGAAAAAATGGAGCCATTCTCCAAATTTCTGGAACTCTTACAAATGAGAAGAATTGGGAATAAGAAGGAGAGGGAAGAAAATCAAATCTGCAATTGAAATTGCCAAGTGTCCATTTTTTCTAACTGAAGTTCTTTACCTTCTTCTTTCCCATGGAAACTTCTCTCGAAATATCCCATATCTATTAAAATTAACTATCTAATCGGATTTCTCACTCCGAGAGCTTTCCAAAAACATATAATACTTCATATTTTGGCCAAAAATACAGCCCTGGGCGAATTAATCCTTCAAATGTGCACAATCATTTAAATTTTTGAATTTTCTCTATAGTTGAAACTATATCATTAACTGATTTTAAATTTGATTTTTGCCTCCCCTTTGGCCTGATGCCTTGCCATGTAGTGGGACCTGATTGGCTGATGGGGTTGACTGGATGCCACCTGGGATGACACCTCATCATCACCATGTCATCCGCTTTGTCACTGCCACTTGGCCACCGTGTGTACGCCACCTCAGCGCCACGTCATCACCACCTAGGTGCCACCAGGACTGGACCTACCTGCTAGACCTCTGAATGTACCTACCACATCATCTCCACCCAGACTTTGCCATTTTGCATTTCTCCTTTCACCATTTTGCGGCCTCTAACGGGTGAGCATCTTCGGGTCACGAAATTGCGTAAGCCGTCAGATCCTCTGAACTTGCTCATTGTTTAACACTGCTGCATTTTCGCCAAACCATTTCGCCATTTCGTGGCCTTTAACATTCGTGCATCTTCAGCCTACGAATAAACACGCTTTGTCGGATCATCTCGGACCTACTCACTGGTTAAGCCAACCCTTCTCTGCAAAATTTACCTGTTTGCCTCAGGAAGCATGCCTACGTGGGGTCCACTTGGTCGCTACTCAGTCACCTCCTCTGTCACCTCGGGATCCATGCTCACACATGGGCCCACCTTGGGCACCCAACGGGCACCATCCATCAAAAGCCTTGATGGCTTTGACATTATAGCTGTGTGTGTTCTTGGTTATAAATATTAAAATTTTCCCCCCGAGTTTTAATGGAGCTTGCTTGAACATCTTCTGTTACCTTTTCACCAGACACTGCGTAGGGAGGACACTGGCAAAGTCACATGAAGGGGGCTTTACACCAGCCAATGCATATTGTTTAAGAATTTATAATGCTCCTTCAGCATTTGCTGAATCTCAATGTTGCCTTCCAGACTGCCACGCAGAGGAAGGATAAATTGTTGCCTTTACTTTGGAACATGCTTCCAATGCCCAACAATCACGTCCACCGCCTGCAGGGAAAGACAAGGAGGAATGAGGGTTTTGCTGCTTGCATTGGCTTGATTAAGACTTTCAATGCTTACCCTCCACGCAAAGGGGTTGAACTTGAACAGTTCAACCCCACTTTCCAAGCACCACTATCAGCATAGAAGGAGATGGGACACCACGCCAATATGCATTTGTCATTTGCTGTTAAGAAATCATCACTAGCCTCCAAACAACCATGAAGAGGGAAAGAATGCTAGCAGATGTTTGCATTAGCTAAGAGTTTTCAACACTTTCCATACACCCACATGAGGGAGGAGAGAGTGTAGAAATTGCCATTTGCTCAGGAGTTTCAACGCTCTATTCACAGGGTACTGGCTTTACACCCAACATTGCATTGGGTTTAAAGTTTTATTACTTAGCTTGCCACGTCCATCTTTGGAGGAAGATGGGAGGGCACGTGAGGAGAAGGAGGACGCTGCTGTTCTTTGGCCATCCATAGTACCACCATAGGAATTACAAACCAGCTGTTCAGAGAGCATAGCAAGGGGTTCTTAGGCATAGCGAGGTTTTATCCACGCATTAGAGAGCCATTCCTTCGAGCCATTCATTGATCGATCCCATCCAATTCAGCTAATTCCGTAACTTTGATCTTCTAATACCAATTGAACAGCCTCCCCTATAGAATGGTAGGGCCTTTCAGTTTTCAAACCATCTATAGTTGAGAACCAAGGTAGGCATTTGAGCTCGGAAGCAAGATATACAGTGCCCATCGTTTTTTCTTTTGTAACAACTAACTGCAATAATTACATGGCCAGTTACGAGAGGGGCCATGAAAGAAACATGAAAGAAACAAATCTCTGAACATGATCCCTTATTTGAATTTAGTAATCATCATCTTCATTTTAATATTCTGAAATTCCCCCAGTAAGCAAAAATCGCCAATAAAAACAATTCACGGGCATAGGCCACGTCAGGCCCCAAAGTGGGTCTGACTAAATTTTTTTTCGTTTTCATGCAACTGACCTCTGAAAAGCTTCAGAAACCTTACCCATACCTCTGGAAATGATCGGCATCATTTTCTGATCATCAAACTGAATTTTGCAACCTTCAAGCAATTACACCGCATTTTTGCATTTAATCACGAAGACCTATTTTTCAAGCTGGTCAAAACACCTTTTTGGACCTCGCCATCTGATAGGCGTGTACTTTGATATACAAGGATGAACTCTACCAAATGGTTTCTCAAGACAAGTCCTAAGCAAAGAGATATTAATTTTCAAAAATGCCCAACTAGCTTTGTCGACACTGCAGACCTGATGAAGTCAATGTTCTGGCAACACATGATGCCTTTCTCAAAAATATCAAACGACCTCCGTAGGCCCTCAAATTTGAAACATACGTACCTTGAAGTGCATATTAAAACTTATAATTCTCAATTAGATTGCAAGACTGACAGGATGCAAATGGTGCACTCATGAAAATGGCAACATTAACTGATATAGCACTGGAAGTACAGATAACTGAAAACGATGGCTAAATGAACTCTTTTGAAAATTGATCAAACGTATTGACAGAGGCTTGAAATTTGAAACGTAGCTCATCATTTATACCAACATTAACCTCGAAGAAAAATTATGGTATGACACTTACTGAGGCAACTTTTACACTTATGCGAAACAGGGCTTCGACTAGCTGTCGAAACAGGGACTTGTCAAAACACACAAACTACAAACGGATTGATCTTCAAAAACTGAGCAAATGGATTCGTTAGGACTTAAAATTTTGTAGGATGACTCAAATTTATGCATATAATCTAATCAACTTTTAATTTCTTCATGACGATCAATAGGGAAAAAGATATAATTGTTCAAAGTAGGCTACTCAATAAAATCTGCATTTGTGCCTAAAATGCACTTTTAGCTCACCTCTCGAAATGGGTATCTTGTAAACTCATCCAAATTGAATTCTGAAAGTTGCACATCACTGAATAGGCCAAATGAAAGTTGTAGGACATTATTCAAAGCTTTACCTTCAGAAAATCAGTCAATTCCATTTTAACCTCTCGCAAACTAGGCCCTTCAAACTGACTTATTTGGAAATGCAAAGCAAAAATTTGAATTGGGCCTCAAAAATTTACTCAATTTTATGAGTCCCAATAGTGGCTCTGACTAGGGATGGTTGATTGCAAGATCAACATAAGAATCCAGATATCCTTGGTTAAGCAGACCACCCAAAAGTGGATCATTCTTCTCTTCTCATCTCATTTCAAAAAATAGGGCTTCCTTATTCTACCCAAACAACAGGGCACTTTATTGAAAACCACACAACTGAAGTAAAGCAACTATACAAAATATACAAACATGCTTAAAACTGAATCATAAGCTGCTCAAACAATCTTAGCATTTACCTCTGTCAAAAATCTGATTCTCATCACCTGATGTTATGATCCAAACAAAGGCACCTTTCAATAACAACTGAGCATAACTTTTATAATCCACCTCTTTTGTCTCATTACTGAAATAGCTAGTGTGCATACCTTTGGTCTGATTTTGAACTTTGCAATCACACACTACTTCAACAAAAATAAAACCATGAGACAACTCACCATAAAGGCTTTCCCACAAGCTGCCATACACTTCGCTATCCCACTCAATTCTATCATTTGCAAGGACATCATCATGCTGAACTTGAAAAATAAAACACTCATTTTCAACATTTCAATTCCTATCAGCACATGCCTTATTACCATTTAAATTTATAGAATGAGGGGCATTACTAATCAATTGATGCAAACAAGGAACATACATTTTACAATCTGGACGTGACACTTCACTATGCTGATCACACCCCATACTATCCTTGTTTATCAAACTCAAAACCTCTGCATCCTCAACATCCCATTCATGGAAAAGAATGCATACCTCTGGATGAAGCAAATCCTCAACTAAGTCTACCTCTTTCAGGCTTACATCTACCTGAAACACTTCCATTTGTGGTTTGAAGAAGTCATCACATAACCCATGCCTCTTGTCTTCATCATGAAATAGTTTTTTACAACCCATGCTATTGTTGTTCGGAATTTCATCAGTATTATGGACTGGTTCATCATTTACAACATTTGGCTGATCAGTTATTTCTTCATACAAAGGGTTAGAAACAAAATGAAGAATCCCCTTATGAACATTATGACACTGAAGTGGCTAGTTCGTATCTATATCAACATTGAATAAAGCATTAGTAAAATTGGTAAAGACACCATCCATTTGATCATCATAATCATCTTCATTAGGCAAAGAAGAAAATGAAACTTGGTTGGAACAATCCTCAGTGTTCCATGTCTCACATTCATAAGATTTCATCATTGGACCATCATTCTGAAAATCAAGATAATCATACTTATCTTGCCACAATTGATCTTCTTCACCAATAGAACACTCATCATCAGCCAAAGAACAAAGATGAATATCGTTGCTATTTACTTCATCTGATAAGTTTTCAGCATGTTCACTAAAATTTTCTATCATAAAGCCATCTGTTAGATTAGCATGTTCATCAAGTGTACAAGCATTCAATTCACAGTCCTTTTTCGAAGAATCCTCTTCACTATACTGTAGAAGGTCTTCATCAACAACTCGAAGGCTCTCCAATATCTGAACCTTCTTATCCACAACCTCAAGAGCTTTCTTAAGTTCTACAATCTTCTGGACTTGCATTGCACTTTGCTGTTCCATGTGAGATTCCATAAAAAATTGTCCATCCATGTGTGCTATATTTTCATTGCAATCATGCCTACCCTTGAAATTTTCTAAATTAACATTGTGCATAACTTTCAAAATAGAAAGATCATCAACATGAATAGAAGAAGTGAAATCTGAAAATAGATTTACTTCATCCTCAACACAAGTGACATTATCAATGCTTAAGTGAGGTTCAACTATTGTTTGCACCGAACAATTCTGATTTTCATCATATAGCACATTTTCACTTGCACAAACAGCAACACTTAGTAATCCCTCTGTATTTGGTATTCAACATCAAATACATCAGCAACATGTAAAGATTGATGGTCATCACCATCATTATTTTCATTAATATTATCCTGGAGAGATGCATGATTCACTTGGTAGTTGGCAGCCACATAATTAGCATAACCGGCATACAAATCAAATGGTACATATCCCTTGTATATATCTATCTCTGTATCAACATTTTCACCACACTTCCCACTAATCATTCCATCATTACTGTGAGGGGCAATCGGCATTAACAACAGAGGTTCTTGACTCTCATTTAAATCTGAAACATATGCATCAACAAAACCATTCGAAACTGCAGAGCTTGATGCACCTAGACACGAAATGATTTGCTGAGTCTCACATGGTATTTCACCATTGAAGGTGCTTTGATAAGAAACTACAGCAGACACAAATCTCTTCGAGATTCCAAACTTCAAGTTATTTTCCATATCCCTAGCTATGTTAAAGGCTTCATACAAGGTTTTGGGTTCTTTGTTTCTCAATAAGAAGCTCATCTTTTCATCAAATGCACTCATATAAACATCCAGACATACTTTATCATCAAGTTTATACTTTCTGGAAATTTTAGACAAAGCTTGTGAAAATCTGATATTAAATGTTGGTACCAATTCATCTTCCCTGATTTGTATATAAGTGAATTCTTTTAACAAGTCATAATCACTCACCTTCTCATCGAATTGATCCATGAAATTTGAAACTAATTCTTCCCATGAGGAAATACAATTCACTGGCAAAAAAGAAAACCAATCTCTTGCATCCTCTTTCAGTGACTGAACAAACAATTTCATGCATATATCTTCCTGACAAATTTCAAATTCTCCTATCAAATCTGAAACTCTTTGCACGTGTTGACATGCTAATTCTGATTTCTTCCCACTGAAAATTGGTAAATACTTTCTAATTTCAGTGGGTATGGGATTTGGGTAACTCGGAATATCTTCAAAGTTTAAAGCAGCATAATACTTCATACTGAAACTCTTTCTATTACATGGTTGTTCTATTTCACTTGACATGGTCATATGTGGAAATACACAAGGTTGGAAAACTTTACTACACATTTCTTCCTTACTTCCACAAATGATTATATAACTTTGGATAAAAATTTCAAGAAAGTATCCTTATACTGAAACTATTTCACAACATTGCTTGACACAAAGCTCTTCCTAAATTTACATACTACGGAAGATAACATACACTGAATATTTTAGCAGCATAGATATGCAAATTAATTTTGTGATTCCTCTTTCCCTCTAGAATAGTGCTGTTCACTAAATGGGAAAACAACATTACACATTCAAATTTTCAGAAGAGATCTCTTGCATTTAAAACCTTTGAAAATACCTGGAGATTTGCAGTTGTATAAAACTTGTAGATCTGAAGATTTACTTCACTTTCAACACGGTCTTTTATCATAGAGTCTCCACCTCTTTCACAGAGGATATTTTGAACAGCAGGATACCATTCAACACTTATTTAATTCTTTGTTTCTCCTTCAATCTCGCTACAACCAATTTACTCTAGGCTATTTAACACAAATCTGAAAAATACACCAGACTTATGTGTGACTGAAATCTTTTACTGTACCTTTTGTAAAACTTTTATGATGAAGGATCTTATCTGTGAATCTGCTAATTAAATCACTTGCATCTTAATATGATTCACAAAATTATCTACTAATCTTGTGAAAGTCTCAGAAATACAAACTTCTTTCAAGCACCAGTACAAAGACTAGAGTCGCCACCCAATAAGGAATTGGTGAAAAATTTGCATACAACTGAATGGACTTGCTCACAACTAAGCAATATAACTTTTATTGTTACTCCTTCATACAATATATGACATGTAAAACATATCATGTTACAGATCCAGAACAAGAAGTATTCTCTTTACCATAAAATCAATTTACACTCTGTGCATACACAATGGACTGACTAACTGGATGAAATTAGGCCATTTTTGTTGTGGTGACTCGGATGGGATAATCTCAACCTTATATGAATTAAATCTTTCTTAACCAAAGGCTCTTGACAGTTCATTTGTTCCCCAGCAGAGTCGCCATTTTTGTTGTTCATCAAAATTGATTAACCCAAGCACACCTGCAATTGATCTATGAAGTAGCCAATTCAATCTATGAAGAACCTCAGGGCTTGGACAACATGACAAGGATCTAAATCCTTCTAGTCTTCAGGCTCTGCAAAACCTAGGTGGGTATACCTTTGATGCTTAAAATTCAACCTATTACACATCTATAATAGCATCAACAGAAGCAGATAGATCTCACTAGGGCTCAATAACAAGGAGGGTATTGCAGATGGGCTAGATCTACACATACAACTTAGCTATGCTTGAGCATGAGATAGATGAAACATTTCAAAACATAACATAAAAGAAAGATATTCTGATTGGATTTTAAAATAGTTTGAGATCCCCCTTAATTGCAAGATCAGTGCCTTATCCAAGGGCAATAGAGTCATACATCAAACTATAAGTGAAAGCACTCATTGCAAATCCATCTTCATCATGAAATATTTCTACATTAATGCCTTACATAATGCATTACTAAGCTTATCCATAGAAAATATCAGATCCAGAAGCATGAACCCTATTTTATTAATGTTTGCTCACAGAGTTTAAAATCTTCCTTGAAGATTACCTACAAACAAGCATTGCACTCACAGACACAACTGTTTATGACAAACTTGGTCCTCCTTAAGAATCAAATTTGAATAAAATGAAGATACATTTCAGAGACAAATTCTATGCGAATTTGTGCATGCCTTACATACACAAGAACCTGCAACAAATAACACCTATAGGAAGAAAATAAGATTCCATTCTATGGAAAAGGACATTGCCCTGTACAATCTTCAAGAATACTCAAAATTGGAAACCATGAAAAAAGGGAGCCATTCTCCAAATTTCTAGAACCCTTACAAATGAGAAGAATTGGGAATAAGAAGGAGAGAGAATAAAATCAAATCTGCAATCGAAATTGCTAAGTGTCCATTTTCTCTAACTGAAATTCTTTACCTTCTTATTTCCCATGGAAAGTGCTCTCGAAATATCTCATATCTATTAAAATTAACTTCTTGATCGGATTCCTCACTCCGAGAGCTTTCTGGAAACATATAATACTTCATATTTTGGCCAAAAATACAGCCCTGGGCGAATTAATCCTTCAAATGTGCACAATCATTTAAATTTTTGAATTTTCTCTATAGTTGAAACTATATCATTAACTGATTTTAAATTTGATTTTTGCCTCCCCTTTGGCCTGACGCCTTGCCATGTGGCGGGACCTGATTGGCTGATGGGGTTGACTGGACACCACCCGAGATGACACCTCATCATCACCATGTCATCCGCTTTGTCACTACCACTTGGCTGCCACGTGTACGCCACGTCATCACCACCTAGGCACCACCGGGACTAGACCTACCTGCGAGACCTCTGACTATACCTGCCATGTCATCGCCACCCAGACTTTACCATTTTGCATTTCTCCTTTCGCCATTTCGCGGCCTCTAACGAGTGAGCATCTTTGGGTCATGAAATCGCGCAAGCCGTCAGATCCTCTGAACTTGCTCACTCTTTAACACTGCTACATTTTCGCCAAACCATTTCGTGGCCTCTAACGTTCGTGCATCTTCAGCCTGCGAATCAACACGCTTCGTTGGATCATCTCGGACCTGCTCACTGGTTAAGCTGACCCTTCTCTGCAGAATTCACATGTTTGCCTTAGGAAGTGTACCTACGTGGGGTCCACTTGGTCACTGCTCAGTCACCTCCTCCATTGCCTTAGGATCCGCACCCGCACGTGGGCCCACCTTGGGCTCCCAACGGGCACCGTCCATCAAAAGCCTTGATGGCTTTGACATTATAGTTGTGTGTGTTCTCAAGACAAGTCCCAAGCAAAGAGATATTAATTTTTGAAAATGCCCAACTGACTTTGTCGACACTGCGGACCTAATGAAGTCAATGTCCTGGCAACACATGATGCCTTTCTCAAAAATATCAAACGACCTTTGTAGGCCCTCAAATTTGAAACATAGGTACCTTGAAGTGCATATTAAAACTTAGAATTCTCAATTTGATCAGAAGACTGACAGGATGCAAATGGTGCACTCATGAAAATGGCAACATTAACTGATATAGCACTGAAAGTGCAGATAACTGAAAACGATGGCTAAATGAACTCTTTTGAAAACCAATCAAACAGATTGACAAAGGTTTGAAATTTGAAACGTAGCTCATCATTTATACCAACATTAACCTAGAAGAAACATTATGGCATGACACTTACTGAGGCAACTTTTACACTTATGCGAAATAGGGCTTCGACTAGCTGTCGAAACAGGGACTTGTCAAAACACACAAACTGCAAACGGATTGATCTTCAAAAACTAGGCAAATGGATTCGTTAGGACTTGAAATTTTACAAGCTGACTCACATTTATGCATAGAATCCAATACATTTTGAATTTCTTCATGACGATCAACAGGGCAAAAGATATAATTGCTCAAATTAGGCTACTCAATAAAATCTGCATTTGTGCCTAAAATACACTTTTAGCTCACCTCTCGAAATGGGTATCTTGTAAACTCATCCAAATTGAATTCTAAAAGTTGTACATCACTGAATAGGCCAAATGAAAGGTGTAGGACATGATTCAAAGCTTTACCTTCAAAAAATCAATCAGTTCCATTTTAGCTTCTTGCAAACTAGGCCCTTCAAACTGACTTATTTGGAAATGCAAAGCAAAAATTTGAATTGGGCCTCAAAACTTGACTCAATTTTAATGAGTCCCAACAGCAGGTACGTCAATGGTTCGTAGATATTTTTAGTTGATCACTAAATCTAACATTGAAAACCATCTAGATTGTTGTATAGTTGCAGGATCGAGTGACATGCACTCATTTATGAGTTCAAATTCAAGTTCACTGGTAATTTATACGAGACAGATGGTATGTTTTTTCTCTTCATGCATGTATTGTTTGTGGGAAGAATGTGAATCACAAGAGTGGGTTGACAAATGGTCTTGTAGACTGTTGGTTCCCATTGATTCATATCAAATTCCCAAAGCACTACAATTGAGCCAGATGGAGACATCAGTGTTAGGTTCTGGAGACAACTGAGAGGGGGGGGGTGAATCAGTTGTCTATAAAATTCAGCCAAAATTAACTTAACAAAAACTTAATGCTTAATACTGGTAAACCAAAATTTATGTCGGCAGACAGTTTTATCAGTTAATTGTAGTATCGGTAAAGATTAATGCATGAAACAGAAAGACAACAACATCCACAACACATAACACAAATATTTGTAAGTGGAATCCCTGTAAGGGGAAAAACCATGGTGGGAAGCCTTACCCACAATCAAATGATACTATTGTAGATAGTATGTGTGTACAATATGGATTCTGTACATGCAAAAAGGCCAACTGCCTAGAGCTCACTACTCAATCACAAAATGAGAGTCACACTGACTACAATTGGATGGTTAAATCTAATGATAATGTACTGCATAAAATAACATCTTCATATATTGGATTCAGTACCACTTTAGTTATGATTGCCTTCTCAAAAACCTTCCTTCAACCTTCAAATGATGTCTGCGTGTATAACTCTGCTTATTTTCACATATACCTTATTACAATTCCTTTCCCTATCGTATATCAATCTCACAAATGAGATCTTACATTTATACCATAACCTAAGACCAATTGAATAGGTCGGCTCACTAAAAGATATTACAATAAAATCAATTACAAATTAAAAGTGCTTATGACATGGTAAACAACAATGCAAAGATTGACATATGTGAATGGTTAAAAGATGAGCTAATAGACAATCTGAAGAAAATCGAAGGGGAAAAGAAAGGGACATTCAGATTTGGTAACTTACTTATATTCTTATTGCTGTATATCACCAAGGAAGTTCCTGGTATTGGTAAAAAGGATTTTGGATTTGACATACCGATAGGAAAACAACTTCCGGATATTCTAAGCAACATGGGAGATGATAGGGAGAAGAACATAAATGAACATTTTTCAGGCACTAAAGGCTAGGATGAAAACCAGGATAAGGCTATCTCAAGCTATAGTTGATAAGTATCAAAAGGAAATATGCTTTGTCATAAAGAAAGATGAAATTTGGATGGAGGTAGTAGTTCTAAGGACAGTTTGGGTTACAGAAATGGGTTATGAGGTAGATGAGAACATAATTGAAACTTATGCTAAAGCCCTTCTAGAAGCCCCTAAAGAACCAACAGAAAAAGTATTTGGAAATGCGGAAACAATTGAAAGAAAAATTCAATCACAAAAAAGAATAAAGAAAACTGAACAAACAATTAGAAAAGGAACAACGTAGGCAAAAGCAATGAAGGAAGACATATTGAATAAAAATGGTATTAAGGAGAGTGAATTGGAAGGATTACAACTAGAAACACATCTTTCACCAGTTGCCACCTCCTCTAATAGTGAAATACTGATAGAGTTTAAAAGGGTAGAAAGAAAAAGAAAACCCTCACCGATACCCTCTCTTGCACCCAAGAAAATCTTGAATCAGTAGTGAAAAGGCTTTTTTGGTACCTACAAGGAACTACAAATCTTGGTTTATGGTGTCCTAGAGATGAAAATTTTGAATTATGTGCATACACAGATGCTAATTGGGTAGGAGATTTGGATGACAGAAAAAGAACCATCGACGGAGCATTTTTTCTTGGTAGCAGACTAATTTCATGGTTGAGCAAGAAACAAAGTTGTACAAGTCTATCAACAATAGAATCAGAATATGTTGCAACAACAACTATTTGTACACAGGTATTATGGATCAAACAAATGTTGAAGGACATAAAGGTAAAATGCAAGGAACCTATAACTATATATTGTGATAATATGGCAACAATTGATATATCAAAGAACTTGGTATTTTACACCAAGACTAAACATGTTTCTATCAAATTCAATTTTCTAAAAGAGAATGTTGAAGCAAAAGAAGTGAAATTGGTTTATGTGAATACTAAAGAGCAGATTGCAGATATCTTTACAAATCCTTTGCCTAAGAAATTTTTTGAATATCTTAGAGAAAAACTTGGAGTCCTACCCCCACTAGTAGAGACTTAGACAGTTGATGTTTGTCATCAACCGATAGAATTAACAGAGAAATATTTTATTCCAACTTCGATGAGGAGAGCTAATTCTCAGGGGGAGTAGTTGGTATAATAAGTTGGTATTTTGTATATGAAATTGGTTTTTGTAATGCTTTGGCATTTGATGTCAAAGGGGGAGAGATTGATATGAAAAAAACATTGTTACTTTGGGGAGAGATTGTTGGAGAAATTGATTACTCTCTGTATATGTATTTTCATTTCTGGTTAACGATCTCTTTGGGAGATTGTTGGTTTTTGGTTTTTGGCATTTATGTTTTGGCACTTTGATGGTTTTTCTATCTTGTGTTGCCATCAATGTCAAAGGGGGAGATTGTTGGTATTTTGGATATGTTGATATGGTTTTATCATTGATGTCAACACCTATCATCCTTGTCAACACTTATCAGCACTTGGAGATTTGGTTATGTTCACCGACAAGCAAGTGACTTATTCACAGTCACCGGTATTTGGTTCACCAGCACTTGGAATCACTTGGAGACTACTTGGTTATGTCGAAGACATCATTTGAACACTTTGTCTTGGTGATTTGTTCATTGGTACAGGTTTGCATATTTGTTGTTATTGACAAATAGGTCTAGGATATGCACCGACACACATATCTATTCCAGATCAGCACGACACTTTATGGAGATGATTTATTATTATTGTAAATACATTTGAGATGACATCATGCATCGGATATTAATTTATTTGTAATTTGTTTTATTGTAACATCTTTTAGTGAGCGGACCTATTCAATTGGTCTTAGGTTATGGTATAAATGTAAGATCTCATTTGTGAGATTGATATGCGATAGGGAAAGGAATTGTAATAAGGTAGAAAATAAGCAAAGCTATACATGTAGACATCATTTGAAGGTTGAAGGAAGGTTTTTGAGAAGGCAATCAGAACTAAACTGGTATTGAATCCAACATATGAAGATGCTATTTTATGCAGTACATTATCATTGGATTTAACCATCCAATTGTAGTCAGTGTGACTCTCATTTTGTGATTGAGCAGTGAGCTCTAGGCAGCTAGCCTTTCTGCATGTGCAGAATCCATATTGTACACACATACTATTTGCAGTAGTATCATTTGATTGTGGGTAAGGCTTCCCATCATGGTTTTTCCCCTTATAGGGTTTCCACGTACAAATATTTGTGTTATGTGTTGTGGATGTTGTTGTCTTTCTATTTCATGCATTTATCTTTACTGGTACTGCAATTAACTGATAAAACTGTCTACTGACATAAATTTTGGTTTACCAATATTAAGCATTAAGTTTTGGTTAAGTTAACTTTGGTTGAATTTATTAGACAACTGATTCACCCCCCCTCTCATTTGTCTTTGGGACCTAACAATCAATGGATTTTGACCATGTATCTGACTTAGTGGATTCAGGTGATTTTTTGAGTTAATTTTTTTGCAAGTATTCTTTTTGGTTCATTTTGTTGTACATCATACTTTATTTTTGGTATTAATTGACACTTTATAAAATGCAGGTCATGTGTATGCAGTTGTTGCAGAAGAGAACAATAAAGAAGGAACAAATTACTATTTGTGTCGTTGTGTTATGCCTAAAAGAAAATTGACAACCACAATCATTGACGGAGAGGGTATTGAGTACCCAATAGGGTCTATTGTCGTGACAGGAACATGGCTTCAGAGATACCCTATCAATAATTTTGATGTTTGGTTGTTCGAGGACTTTGAAACACACAAACATATTCTTCATTTCTGTAACCTTGTTGTTGCAACAAATATTCATTTGATGAAGTATCGTGGTAGATCTCGTAATAAGATTTTATGGAAAGTTCATGAATCTGACCATGAGGCAATACTTGACACAATACGGGTTAGAGCTGATCCTGAAGGCTCACTTGATTGATTCTACAGTTCAAAGTAGAATGATTTTGACAATTTTGTATAAATCATCGACGAATTGTTTTATATTCATTTTTTGTATATATAAATGCCCATGAGCTGATTTTTACATGTTTAGGGGCATAATTTTGTATATTTAAATGACAATGAGCTGATTTGTATATATGTACATGCCAAATTTTGTATATTAAAATGGCGATGAGCTGAATCGCACATATTGTAATGCCAAATTTTGTATAAAAGCCCATGAGATGATTTGTATATTAAAATGGCGATGAGTTGAATCGCACATATTGTAATGCCAATTTTTGTATAAAAGCCCATGAGATGATTTGTAAGACATTTTTTTGTATAATCAAATAGCCAAGAGCTGATTTGATGATATTTAGAGGCAAAATTTTGAATAATATGTGACAATGTTTTGTGACTATTTTGTGTGTCAATGTTTTGTGACTATGTTTTGAGTATATGTGATGTGTCCCTGGTCAATCATGAGAATTATTGATTCTTGTATAATCATGGAGAATTATTTGAGTCATTATCGGGTCATAAGGGTCATAGATTGAGACTAGATACAAGTTGAGCAAAAACTGTCAATTGTTGTCAAAAAAATTGTCAAAAAAGTTGTCAAGCAACTTCTACATTGTGTTGGTATGGTATGACTCTTGATGTTCTGACACTTTGGGATGCATGATAGGGGAATGCCTAGCATAAACCTGTCCACCCAGATGCACTCGCAATGCCAGTTTGTGCACATGATGAACCGAATCAATTCTAGCCAATCTGGCAACTTTGCATTGCATGCAACTAATGGTTTTTGCAGCAGGCAAAAAAATGCTACCAATTGAAAATGGCTCCGACTCATAAAAAACTAAGACAGGCCATTGTAGAGGAGCCTCAGGCAACCCCATGAGTTCAAACAAATTGGCCATATGTGTCTTGGATTTGAAGAAATAGTCTGTCAAATTTTAACAATTTTTTGGACTCAAGGCACTTAAGAGATCGCACCGGTACTATATGACTCTCGACGTTTTGGCGCTTTGGGATGCATGACAGGGGCATTCCTAGCGTAAAACTGCCCACTTGGACACTCTTGCGATGTTGGTTTGTGCACACGATGAACCGAATCAGTTCTAGCCAATCTGGCAACTTTGCATTGCATGCAACTAAAGGTTTTTGTAGCAGGCAAAAAAATGCTACCAATTGAAAATGGCTTCGACTCGTCAAAAAATGAGATATGCCATTGTAGAGGAGCCTCAAGCGACCCCACAGGTTCAAACGGATCGAC
Source organism: Cryptomeria japonica (assembly GCF_030272615.1). Classification (NCBI taxonomy): domain Eukaryota; kingdom Viridiplantae; phylum Streptophyta; class Pinopsida; order Cupressales; family Cupressaceae; genus Cryptomeria; species Cryptomeria japonica. The sequence goes on along the minus strand of NC_081407.1, from coordinate 361,229,855 downwards.
CATATGTGTCCTGGATTTGAAGAAACAGTTCGTCAAATTTTGACAATTTTTTGGACTCAGGGCACTAGAGAGATCGCACCGGTATGGTATGACTCTCGACGTTCCAGCACTTTGGGATGTATGAATGGGGCATTCCTAGAGTAAAACTTCCCACCTGGACACACTCGCAATGTCAGTTTGTGCACATGATGAACTGAATAAATTCTATCCAATCTGGCAACTTTGCATTGCATGCAATTGACGGTTTTTGCAGCAGGCGAAAAAATGCTACCAATTGAAAATTGCTCGGACTCATCAAAAACCAATACAGGACATTGTAGAGGAGCCTCACACAACCCCATGGGTTCAAATGGATTGACCATATATGTCCTAGATTTGAAGAAACAACCCGTCAAATTTTGACAATTTTTTGGACTCAGGGCACTTGAGAGATCGCACCGATATGGTATGACTCTCGATGTTCTAGCACTTTGGGATGCATGACAGGGGCATGCCTAGCATAAAATTTCCCACCTAGACACACTCGCGATGTCGGTTTGTGCACACGATGAACAAAATTTGACCATTGCGAGCGTGAGGGTGCTCTTGCACCAAACACATATTGTTGTTTATATTCATATTGTCAATTTTTGTTGTTTATATTCATATTGTTGATTACATATGCAAATATTCATTTATATTTATTAAAGGGAAGCCACCAAATACAATGAATACACAATAATGAACTGAATACAAGGAGTTTTGTAGGGTTAATTCAACATTTTAGAAATTTTATCAAATCATATTCCATGATTGCAATGTTTTATATCATATGTTTTTGTTGTTTATATTCATATTGTTGATTACATATGCAAATATTCATTTAAATTTATAAAAGGACAACCACAAAATACAATGAATACAAAATAATGAACTCAGTACACATTTATTGGATCGAATGTCGATATATATATATATATATATATATATAAGGCATGTTTACCAAGTCAATACAAGTATTACAAAAATGTGGCATATGCCATGTCCAAATCGATATACAATAAAAATGTAGAATATATCTGCATGTATTGGTCATTCTATGACCAAAAATAACACTATATGATCCTAAAATTGTGGTGGATCATCAAAATCAAGCCTCTTCAATGTAGTACGTGGCTCTGTAGATGGCTGCAAAACCACAATTCAAAAGCCAAGTTAGAATTCTTTTGTAGAAAATAGTTCATAATTAACAACATAACTAACAACATAACTATGCATTTAACTTTAATTCCTCTGCAATTGAAATGTAGATTACCTCATCAGCTTCTCTAGGAGCTAATGTCTTCACTCTCCTCTCCTTGTCACTCTTAGGAGTTTTCTTGAAGACATACTTAAATGGATCCACGTTATGGTCATACCGTGAAGGGGTCTATTGTAGATTAAATATATAATTAATACAATGTACTAACATAAATATATCAAAAACACTTAAAAGCTATAATATAGAGAACAATTACGTACCTGTGCCTGAGATGCTTCTCCAATGGACTGAGGATGGCTCACCATCGATGTAGAAACTGTCGCTATTACCTATACAAAAAATGTTCAAAAATTAAATACAATTAATATAATGATAAGTATTGAAGGTTAAAAAACAATTAATTTTACATATCAAACAAAAGTGTACCGGATCCTGAGATGCTTCTCCAGTGCACGGAGGAGGGTTCACCATTGATGAAATAGGTATGGATATTTCCTGTGTGAAAAAATTATAAGATTATAATATATCACAAGTTCACATGTATGCGTACATATAATCATGAAATCAAGAAAATAAAGTAGAGATGCATACCTCCACCCTCTCTTGATCCATAGGCGAATCAGGTGCATTCAACAAATCCGCATAGCTCAATGGCTGTTGTACATGTAAAATAGACAAAAAATGCTAATCAATCTACAAACCCCAACTAATACTTGATTTAAACATTTTTAAACAATTTTACAACTAAAAATATGTCCAATTACCTTCTTACCACATTTTGGAGTCTTCGAGGAATTCTTTTTCTTAGGATGAGCCCTAGACGCGAAGGGGGTACCCTAAAAAATCAAAATTAACATGAGATATTAGTACAGATAATAAATTAAACATACTTTTAAAAATCTAAAATGAAATGACTTGCACATTTCATCAACACAATACATAAAAAGGGTTGGACAAAACATGATACCATATAGCCTTGTAGGCCACAATCAATCACTGAGAGTGTGATGTCATCAATCTGGGACATTTCGGCCCCTGTCAACACCTACAAACCAGAAATTGGACCAAGAATTAAAGATAGTTAGTACATCTTGTATTTTTTTGAATTCAAAGTGTACTATTCTATTTTAACATGTTACAAAATTTATACCTCAGGCATTGAAGTTGCAGCTATAGTAACTGGGGGAGGAGTATGGGATACCATTGTTGCATCCTGAAATGCACATTATTTGTCTCAATTTAAATCGATGCATAAATGAAAATTCATTTATGTAATTACAAATTTAAAGTGACTGATAAATAAAATGCTATGAATTCAAATCAACACACCTATGTCTGTGGCTCATGGGCAAACACCATGTCCATCAACTCATCTGTCAACATGAAATCCTCAATCGTGTGGGCCTGACATCTACTCCTGCAAATCGTGCTTAGATGAGATGAGGATCCATCTGCACTGGCTGGATCATCTATCCCTGAGTATATCCCTGAGATTGATACACATATGTTGGATGGGCTCTTTGTTGCCACCTAATGGCTCATCATCCAATACAATAGGGTGTACTAATAACGTCCCATGTTGGATGATGGCACCAATCAATGTTGTGGCCGCTTGAAGAGTCTATAGCTCCATCAAGTCTTTCAGCTCTAATGGGACAACCTGATGCACCTTGGGTTTGGGTGCTAGGGGGCGGCAACTCTCCACGGGTAATCACCTATGGGCTCCTGGTCTATCTTGGGTAGAGCCACCACCTCTACCATGGAACTCTCTCATGTCAAAATAGTTTGAGTGCACATTGAGCACAAACTCACAATATACTTTTCTCAAAAAATATAATGGCACCTCATAATTATTAGAAGGTGGATCATCAAAGACCACCCACCACCTCTGCCAAAAAAGATTCTTCATCTGTACATTGGTACACAAATGTATGGGAAACCTCTTTGCATTAAGAGGTAATGACTGACCAGTTTTGGGATAAACGAAAAGGGCACATATTTTTTGTTTAGTAATATTTTTGTTTTTTACTCTATCGTATGATAGCCCATCGGCATAGAAGTGATGATACCTATCCTTAAAGCTTCCCCATTCGGTAATTTGTGTGGAAACAACTATGGCACCACTAGCTTATGTTTCTAGGCTAGTGGCGAGGGATTGATGATGCTCAAGTTTAGAAGTTTTCAATTTAACAATCAGTCTATTGATTTTAGACGTATTTTGTCCTAACTGATTATTTAATTGCTCCTATGTTTCAAGTGTGCGATCAAAAGGAGGAATTGGGGGTTGTTCTTGTGTGTTTTCAAGAGGTGCATTTAGTTGTTCTTGTGGGATTTCAGGAGGTGCATTTGGTTGTTCTTGTTCTGGATTAGAAGAATCTGGTTTTTGAAACAAAAAATGAAAAAACTTAAACAAAATTAATGAAATTAAATTCAAAATGTAAAACAAATTGAACAAATGAGAAAGAAAGACAAAAATAAGAAAAAAATAACCTTGATCCATAGCTTGGAGGAAAAATCTAGCACCTCGTTTGTGGTTTAGGAGAGGAAATGAAAAAAAAACGAAGTAAAAACACGCTATTTATGGGTAAATGAGACCCAGTTTTTTTTTTAAACTTTTTTTATCAGGTACCGCGTATGCGGTTATATTTGGATTATTAGCGCGTACGCGCTCATTTTTCTATAAGCAGCGTGTACACGCTTATTTTCCTAGGCGTAGCGCATATGCACTCATTTTCCTAAAAGCAGCATGTACGCACTACCTTCTCTAGGCTCGGGAAGAACAAACCTAAGTGCGTACGCAGGAATTTCAAATTTTAAAAACACGTATGCGCTGCTTGTTTTTCCAATTTTTTTTAGGGTGGTGTTCACTTTTCTGACCACCATATTTGTGCACATACCCTTACATATGCCTCATACCCCATTTCTGTTACCCATACAGTTCTAGGAAGAACTGCCTCCATCTAATTTTCATTCTTTTTAATTACAAAACATATTTATTTTTCATATTTGTCTACAATACTTTGTGGTAATCTCTCTCTTGTTTTCATTTTTGCTTTAAATATTTTGAAGTACTCTGCTATATTGTTATCCTTATCAGTGCCCATACCAATGAAGATTTCTAACAATTGTTTGTCTATCGGTATATCATAACCAAAGTCTTTCTTACCAATACTGGGAACCTCTTTTGTGAGATACAACATCAGACATACCAAGATATTGCTAAAATGAAATGTTCCTTTCTTGTCTCCTTTTATCTTTTTCAGATTATCTATCAATTCGTCCTTTAACCACTCAGATACATCTATTTTTGCATCATTGTTGACCATATGATATGCACTTTTAATACAAAGACTGGAAATAGAGTTGATTTGGTTTGCATGTGTGGTTTTGTAACCTAGCATCATGCTTATGAATCTGACATTCGCATCCTTAATATCATTTACTCTCAGAGATCTACTATCATAAGTTGCTCCTATTAATGTTAGCACTATGTTATTTGATACCTTTTTAGTTTTATCTGGCCTGCTATCGGTGGAGGGTAAACCAGTCACTGCCCTAACTGATTCCTTAGTGATTTTGCAAATAGAATCTAGCTAAAAGAATTCTCCATGAACTCTGGTAAGGAAAATTCTTACTACCTCCTTAGGAAAATCAAGGATGTCCAATATTTCCATAAAACCTAAAGTTTCAATTACCTTGTGTTCGGGTTTTACATTTCCATTTTCATCGCACATAACAGTTCTAAATATTTTCAATATTTCCTCTAAAACTAATTCCTCAATATTGCAATGAATATAGATTCTAGGGTCTTCAGCATATGCAACACCTTTTGGAATTTTTGAAAAAGCACCTAGGGAATAATCTTGTTTCGCTATCACAACTTCTACAACAGTAGGGTTTGCAATAAATTATGGAGCAGAAAAGGAAGCCATTGATAAATACCTTAAGTTGCCTGATAGGTTTGAGTGCTTGAAAGAACTTGCTTCACTTCTTCACTTTGGATGCCTTCACTTGGATTTTCGCGTTCTCTGAAAGTTTGAATGCTCGGTGAATTGAAAAAGAGGGAAAATCAAATATTTATAATGTCTTTTCCTCCAACAACTGCAATAAATGCTTGCCAGTGAAAGTTTGAATGCTTGGTGAATTGAAAAAGAGGGAAATTCAAAGATTTATAATGTCTTTTCCTCCAACAGCCGCAATAAATGCTCGCTGTTTAAGTGAAACTTAGACCATCTGCTGGTAGAGAAGAAGTCCATCTTCTCACCATCAACCGAGGGTAAACTTGCATTATTTTCAACTTGTTGCAATACCCCCAAGGGTTACTTTTCAGTTGGATGAAGAGTCTCCTACCGGTGGAGTAATACTCTATTCTACTAGTGAAGGAATAGTCTCATCAACATTCTGATCTATCTTTCTAATCCATTGTCTTGAAAATTTTTGCTTTACCTCATCAACCTTCTCTTTGCCTTTCAAACTAGGTCCTTTATTGTTTGCTGATAAAGCCTTGCTTCTACAAAATTTTGCAATATGTCCAATCTTGGTACAAGCATAACAAGTCACATTGTTCTTCTGAGTAGCCTTTCCATATCCTATACCGGTTTGTATCCTACATTGATTAGATAAGTGCCCAAATCTTCCACAAACATAACATCTTACATTCATTCTGTAGTTTTCAGAATTATGACCAATTTTGTTGCATTTGGAACATTGATCGGTGGGTGCATTAATGTCCTGATTGTTTCTAGATCTACACTGATTTTCACTATGAACATACTTGTTATAGTTAAAGCATTTCCCATTAAATTTGTAAGCATTAGGTTTTCTTATCGGTTTATTGTGATCATGATTGTTTGCAGTATCAGAGCTTTCACCAACTTCAAATCCAAGTCCATTAGTGTCTCCATTAGGTTTCTGACTTTTCAGCATGCCATCAAGTTCATCTGAACTTTTCTTGAATTTCTCTTTAGGTTGATTTACAGTAGCCAACTCATTTTCTAGAATTCCCTTTTCTCTCATAAGTTCAGTTTTATCATGTTCCATGTGAATCAAATATGTCTTCAACATATCATTTTCATGACTGAGTCTTAGATTTTCATTTCCAGCATCATTGAGTCTCCTAGTCAAGTCATCTTCATTCTTCTTTCTATCTTCAATGTCTTTACAAAATCTCATAGTCATGTCTTGCATTTCATTCCTCAAAGTCATGTTTTCTTGCCTCATCTTGTTTACAAGCTCATTAAGAGTTTCCTTTTCATCATCATCACTCTACATCTTCTCATGAAGTTCTTTTCTCTTATTTCTAGCAATAGTGAGATTATCCTGTAGTCCTTGAATGAATTCCTGTGCAATCCTTAGATCATCTTAAAGTTTGATATTCTTCAACTTCTCTGATTCATAGTCCACAAGAGCTCCTTCTAATTGCTTTCTTAAGTTCTCCATCTTTACCGGTGTCAGAATCTTCCTCAAGATATTAGACTTTTGAAAATAGAGGACTAGACTCTGATACGAATTGTTAGGATTAATGAAAGTCCCAAAGATACTAAGAGAGGGGGGTGAATAAGTATCTAACTGGTTAACATAATATTTAACCTTATTAAGTATTTTGTATTCTAAAACAGTGTACCAATAAACAAGAATTAATGCAGTAAATAGGAACAGTAAAGATAGCATAGAAAATACACCATAACACAAGATGTTTAACAAGGAAACCTGGTGTGGTAAAAACCTCGATTGGATTTGTGACCCACAATATTCACTCACTGGCCAATGAATGGATATTACTTACAAGAGGGGCCTGCACATGTAGGAAGGCCAACTGCCTAGAGCTCACTTCTCAATTACAAATGGAAGTCTCAATGACTTACAAAATAGATTATGAGAATCCAATATAATGTACTGCTACAATTCAACATTTGCTATGCTAGGTTCGATACTGGTTTAAGCTCATACTATAACCATAAACCCTTATACAAAATTTGTCTTAATATTCACTCATCACTTCTACATTATCCATGTGTCCATCCTATGTCAAAATGATTTACAAGATCTCATACATATATGAGTCTTATTATAATATGCCATGTCGGCTTTACAAAAGATATTTATAATTAAATACAATAAACAAAATCCTGTCGGCTGGGGTGCTAGTATACATTGTTGTTGCTGTCAATGAAGTATTTGCCGGTGCCGGTGCCTACTGGTGATTTACCAGATGAATACCATGTGGCTTCCTGTAGGTTTCCAGTAGGTTGCCATCAATGAAAACACCATCATTTCTCACTAGAGTGTAGAATGCCAACAAAAATCCATCCACGTAAAACCAAGATTTGTACGTGGAAAACCTGGTAAAGGGAAAAACCATGGTGGGAAGCCTACCCACAATTAGATAATACTTATGCAGTAAGTATGTGATTTATAATGAAGGGGTTTGCATTGGAAGGAAGGCCAACAACCCAGAGCACACTGCTCATCACAAAAGGAGCCTCATCAACTACATAAAAATCTAGACTACAATCCAGAGAAGTGTTGAACTACAAAAGATAACATCTCCTATGCTTGAGTACAGTTTCGGTTAAGCTCAATATCAGAGGACTAAATCCTCTTACATAAACCCAATTCGATCTCTAATCATTGACCAACTCCTCTATCAAAATGATATTACATTATTCACACATTGCATTCCCTGACTATGACTTCTAACATTAACCATGATAATCTATAGTGAGATCTTACATCTATTTATACAAAACCCTCGACCATAAACAATCAGGTTGGCCACCTGACAATAAACCAATTACATTATTACAAACCATGTTAGCCTTAGACCAAAAAATAATATCAACACATAAGACATCTCGAAAATACATCAATAGGTCTTATCCACATGTTACATTAAAGTCAGTCCATAACCTAGATCAACCGGGACCAAGTATAGGTCCACACGCCATAGCATTGATCTCCATCTCGAACATGATCAATAAAAACATCCTAAAGCTCCATCCAAAGATGCACCAACACCACTTATGTAATTCATCAAGATCTCCATCAAAAGCTCAGTCGGTGAAACCCTCATCGGAACCAGAAACTAATCTTCTAAGAAAATAGTATAGAATCGGATCTCCAAAACAAAACCAACTGACCAAATATGAGTATGAGTATCATGAACAAGTCAATTCCATCACCAGACTATACCAAATCATTCTGGATCCAAGTTAACCAAAAACCACTCAACCTACCGGGACCAGAAGGGTGTCGGTAAAGTATCCAAACAACTAGAGTTGGCATCAATGACAAAACATCAATGCAACACAGAATCAATTCCACTAAATGGCCTGTTGGGACCTATAAAATCTTGATGGTTTAGGGTTTTTTCTTTTATGTGAAATTTTTTAGAAAATTAAAACTTTGTAGCGCATTTTTGTAATTCATATTGAACTTGAACCCTTGAACCTTTTTGGTTCAAGGTTCAAGGTTCAACTATTTCTCTTGTGTGAGTCGTGACTTTGTAATGTTTTTTTTTAATTAGCAAGTGAAAATGCATTATGTTAGTTTTGAACCATCTACAATCTGTTCAAGGTTCAAGGTTCAAAATGTCCCTTTCTTTTTCTAAAAGTCTTTGCTCATTACTTTTTTCCACTTAAGTGGAAGGGTTTGTGCATCGTCGAGAGGGGCCCCCTTCTAAGTCTAGGCCTGGGCAGGTTCTGATAAATTTTAATTTTTTCTAGGTCCTATGTCTTTTCCTATGTTTCTAGCAGTTTTTTGAACTTTTGCCTTATCATCAAGACCTACCCCAATTGACAGGACTCATCCCAATGAGGTTGTAGGCAGTGTGTGTGGACTTATCAGGTATCGGGTTGAGTCTTTTCATGCTATTCCGACCACGCGATGACATGGTGAAAATGGAGGAGATAATACAGTGGTGACATCGACCATCAGAATATGTCAATGTAATGCTACCCGATGACCCAATGGAACATCACCCAGAGCACAAAGTTTGTCATCGGCCATCAAAAATTAAGTTCTAAAGTTATCCCGATGACTTGATGGAAGGGCCTAGGTAGCCCATTTATCCCACATTGGCCGCAGGGAAGAGAATTTCAGTCTTTATGTACAAGGCCGCATATATCCTAAGTGTCAAAGCTTACAGGTTTTTGGCAAGTGGCAGCTCAGAAGCGGTGGGCCCCCTATGCGCATCTCAAAGTGCCCAAAATTTTGCAGTAAAAGGGCAAGTTAAACAACGAGTAGGTTGAATGCAGATCCACGACCATCACTAAACCATCATGTGAAGGTGATCGACTGTTAATGGCTATGACTTGGTGATTGATGAGGTGGCAGACAAGTGGCAGACATGTGGTGACACCGTGGCATAGGATGTAGCCGCTCAGAGGGGCTAAGGGTTGAGCATATCAAGAAAGATCAACGATGATCAAGATGGATCCAAGGGTTGTCGCTATGTCGCGACGTAAAAATGCTTGCCAGATATCGCTTGGGACTTGGCGACAAACCACTAGAGTTGAACAATGGCCGATAGTTAATGCAAGAGGTTATGGCAGGTGGTTCATTCTGGTAGTTAGTGGAGGTCGTGCTAAGGTGTTTGAGTGGAGAGCCTGAAATGAATACCCTCATGATAGGTGGGGCCCAGTTGTGAACTCCAAAGCCAATCAAAGGGTGCCATGTGGCAGACAAGTGACATATCATCAAGGTGTATATCGAGAAGACCATGGCTTTGATGGATCATTTAAGGGACTCACCGAAGGCATTAGTTTCATCAACATAAAAGGTGTTGATGAAACTAGGGTTTTGATAAAATATAAAAATGGCTAGCCGAAGAGGAGGTTTAGCTGAAAGAGTGGTGGGTTTGGTAGTGCTAAGATGGTGGATGAGGCCATGCTCAAGTGGATCTCAGAAGAAAATCATGAGGTGCCACGTGATGCCATGCAGCTGATGAGGTGGAAGGTCCAATGGTGTTCCATGTGGCAGAGCGGGTGGTATGTCATCAAGATGAATGTCAAGTAGACCTTGGCTGTGATGAACCTCTAAATGGTTTCACCAAAAACTTGGTTCCATTGACAAAGGCACATTGAAGAAATATCATTTGATCCCGCCGATAAAATAATGACATCGATGAAACTATAGTTTCGTTGAGATAAGAAAATGGCTAGCAGAAGAGGATGTTTGGCCGAAAGAGTGATATCTTCCAGAGAGGAGAGTAGCCTAGGTGAATTAACCGGTGGGAATGTCAAGAGGGATTTGATGGTTGGGCGAAATGATCCAATGGTTGTCACCATGTCACGATGGAAAGATGCTCGATGGCTAAGAGGCGTGACTTGGCGACTAAGTGGTGGGACCTGTAGGAAGAACAGTTCAGAGGAAGTAAAGAACAAGCAAGTTCAAATAAGATCTACGGTTGTTGCCATACCACAAGATGGAGGTGCTCAAATGTTAATGGCCATGACTTGGCGACTGATGAAGTGGCAAGACAGGTGGAGTCCAAAGGGACTCACGAGTGAACTAGGAGGTGACATGTGGTCGGGATCTGCGAGCGTTAATTTTTGCCCAGATATGGATTTGTCAAATATCTGTGGATGGCTCTCAATCTGATGAATTTGATTTTGCAGTCAATTGCAACCCACGACAAGTATTTTTGGGACAGTGACCTTGGGATCTCAGGTTTTATTCTTTAGTCAAAAATATTGGATTTTCTATAGGCCGAGTGCGGTAGCAGTTAAGTTTTTAATAGCCAGAGACCAAGTGGTGGGGCCTGTTTCTAAGCGGATTACTCAGGGAAGTTAAAAGGTGTGTTAGTTTCCCATGATCGGATGGCTGTCACTATATTGCAATGGAAATACATCCAAACTTTAAAGGTTGCAACTTGGCGACTAAAGGAAAAGTGCTCAAAGAGAAGGCCTCCTGATCTATTAGTGCCAAAGAATTTTAAATATTCAAAAGAAATATCGGCAGAGCTATGCAAGTTGCATCTGACATTGCTTCAAGATGAAAATGGGTTGGTGAGAGGTATCCAGGAGATCTGCAGGGAGACATGCGAAGAACATAATGGTGCACCGCTCTATGTTTTCTTAGGTAAAACCATCAATACTCTGGCATAGGATGATCCACCGACATTATGAAGTTGATGGTGCTTGTATCCGATTTTGGATAATAGGAATTTACCCTTTCGGCCATTTTCCAAGTGAATGCCCAGTGAATTAATGAAGCACACATCCCAGAAGGAATGTTAGATTTCTCCCTCAACCGCAATGGCACAGAAATATAACTTTTACAATAAATGACTATTAGGGTAAGATTTTTCTTCTAGGAAGTCCAAAGCTTGTTGCATCCCGATTTCTATAAAAGGATACCAAGGCTACCTAGAAAAGGGACAAAAATTTTTGTAGCTAAACTCTGGTTAAATTAATATAGGCCTTTGTCTTAGTAATTCTTGAGTCAAATATGAAGTACTTGTAACCTTCTGATAGAGGAATGAAATATATAGTCTAGAGAATTTAAATCTAGATTTTCATTGTCTCTATGTCACTGTACTGGTGTTTATTTCATTTAAGTAATCAAGGATTGCTTATTTGAATGATTTGCTAGGCATCTAATGAAGTTGTTTTGAGTATTTTTCTTAAGGAGAAAAACATAAATATACTTTGAACAAAGTCATTGATATCAGTATTTCTAGTGTGGATTTGATGATGAAATCTGGTGCAGATTAGGACTATGTGTATGTCAGGCATATTTAGAGTCGATAGACCAGGAACTTGTGATTTGTGTACTAGTTTCTCTTGTCAGGTTGCAGTCTATTGTAGATGATTTTGTTGCCCGGATAAGGCACCGGTTTATCTATTGGTTTTTTGTTGCATTTTGTGATCCTTTAAAAAAAAAGGGTCAAATCAATTTTCCATTTAGGTTAGTTGTACTGGTCAGTAAAGAAAGTTTGCAAGAATTTACATTGGTTTTCTGCAAACCATTTACTATTGTGAGAAAATAGTCTTTAAAAGGGTTCACTTGCCCAATCTTTTGTAAGATTAAAGTGTAGGAGGTTTCCTAATTCTGGAACCTCATATTGTTGTCTTTATTTCAAACTTTTGTTGTTCTCTTCCATTGCAGCACAAAGGCAACAATTTCTACTTTTAAAGAGAAGAAACATAAGTTTTCAAAATGGAGAACAACATGGCCAACAATCTCCCCCTTTGAAATTGATGGCAACACTAGATGTGAAAAACATCTAAGTACCAAGAAATGCCAAACAAGTCTCTCCCAATGAAAGACAACTAACAATCTCCCACAGTTAGCTCTGAATATCAATATCTCTCCCCTTGTGAATAATATCTATGTAAAGCTCTGAATATCTTTTCCTTTTTCACATTAATATCACTCCCCCTTTGACATTAATGCCAAAAATCTAACAAAAATATCAAAGCAAAAACATAAGCCTCTAAATCACAAAGATGACTACTCTCCCTGAGCAGTATCATCCTACATCAGTGTCGAAATGAATAGTCTCTGATAATGCATGTCAAATTGATGCCAAACCACATCAATCAAGTCTCTACAGTAGGGGAAGAAACTCCCAATCTTTCTCTCATGTACTCAAATGATTCCTTGGACAAAGGTTTAGTTAAAATATCTGCAATCTGCTCTTTAGTGTTGACATAAACCAGTCTAACTTCATTTGCTTCCACCTTCTCCTTCAAAAAGTTATACTTGATAGATATGTGCTTTATTTTATAATTAAATACTAGATTCTTTGATATATCAATAGCAATAGAGTTATCACAGTGAATAACTACCGGTGAATCACAGTCCACCTTTATATCCTTCAACATTTTCTTCATCCATAAAACTTGTGTACAATTAGTAGCAGCAACAACATACTCAGCTTCAGGAGTAGATAAAGAAGTACATGACTATTTCTTGCCGATCCATGAAACCAAATTATTTTCAAGAAAGAAAGCTCCACCGCAAGTACTTTTCCGGTCATCAACATCTCCAACCCAATCAACATTTGTATATGCACATAAAGTAAAGTTATCATCCTTAGGGTACCACAACCATATTCTGATGTACCGTGTAAGTATCTAAAAATCATTTTCACCGCCATCTCATGATTTTCGCTAGGATCACTCTGAAATCTTGAAACAATACAAATAACATTCATAATTTCTCACTTGTAACCATAGGAGTACTTATCGGTTTAGAATCTCCCATACCAAATTTCTTTAACAATTCCTTAGTATATTTAGTTTGACAGATGAAAATACCTTTTTCAGTCAGAGTAATCCGCAAACCTAAGAAAAATTTCATCTCACCAATCATAGACATCTCAAATTATTTCTTCATATTCTTAGAAAATTCTATGCATAACTTATCTTCACCTCAAAAAATAATGTCATCAACAAATAATTCAATAATAAGTATATCATTATCAATGATCTTATAATATAAATTATTGTCAACACCACCCTTAGTGAAACCAAGCTTCAAAATATATTCATCCAACCTTGCATACCAAGCTCTAGGTGCTTGTTTCAATCCATATAAAGCTTTCCTTAACCTACAAACCATATTTGTATCATCTGATAGTGAAAAACCATTAGGTAGCTCAATATCCTCATCAAGATCCCCATTCAAAAATGCACATTTAACATCCATCTGATAAACCTTGTAATTTTTATAAGCAACATAGGCAAGAAATAATCTTACAGCTTCAATCCTAGCTACAGGTGCAAAAGTCTCCCCCTAATCAATTCTTTCCTTCTTAGAATATCCTTTACAAACCAATCTAGCCTTATTCCTTATAACTTGACCATCCTCATTCAATTTATTCCTAAAAACCCATTTAGTTACAATAACATTTTTATTTTTAGGTAGGGGAACCAAGGTCCATGTGTTATTTTTCAATCTGATCTAATTCTTCTTCCATAGCTTTCAACCAATATTCATCTTTACATGCCTCAATTACTAATACCGGTTCAACTTGTGAAATTAAACATACCTCATTAGTTTCCAGTCTTCTTCTTGTCATCACTCCATTGCTCTTATCCTCAATGATTTGATCTTCTGAATGATTCAATCTCACATACCTAGGAGTCTTCTGACTTTCTGTTCCACTTCCCTGTTCTTTAGTTACTGTAGAATTCTCTGATGTTTTCAGAGTAACTGGTTCAACTCTCTATTCCGATAAAGGTGCTATCGATTCAAATATAATCATTTCCACTATCGGTTCATTCTCATACACTCTGATTTGACTTCTATTCAGCTCATCTACTTTGACATTAGCACTCTCCACAATTCTCTGCAATCTCTTGTTGTAATATCTATATGTTTTTCTTTCATTAGAATAACCAAGAAATATGCCTTCATCACATCTAGGATCAAATTTTCCAATAATATCATCTCTCCTGATATAACATTTACTTCCAAAAATTATAAAATACTTAACTGTAGGTGTATTTCCAAACCATAATTCATAAGGTGTCTTACCGGTTTCTCCTTTGATATGTACTCCATTGAATGTATAAACCACTGTGCCCACTACTTCTCTCCAGTAGATATGAGGTAGACTAGCTTCCATTATCATTGTTCTAGCATCATCCAAGATAGTTCTGTTCTTCATTTCCACAACTCCATTTTGCTTAGGTGTCTAGGGAGAAGAAAATTGTCTTCTTATACCATGCTTGTCACAAAAGTTATTAAACTCACCGGATGTGAATTGACCACCATGATCTGATCTCAAACATGTAATCTTCAATCATGTCTCAGTTTCTACTTGTGCTGTAATGATTTTAAACTTATAAAATACTTCATATTTTTCTTTCAGAAATGTAACCCACATCATTCTAGAATAATCATCAATGATTAGCATGAAATATCTATCACCTTGAAAACATTTAACTCTAGCAGGGCCACACAAATTAGTATGAATAAGATCAAGAACATCATTTGCTTTATCTTGTATACTCCTAAAACAAGATCTAACTTGTTTACCCATTTGACATTCTTTACATATCAGATTATAGGGCTTCATAATCTGAGGTATATCCCTAACTGCCTTAGTTGAACTGATCTTCACAATAAAATCAAAATTTACATGACACAGACTTTTATTCCATAGCCAACTCTCATCAATATGTGTAATCAAACATGTCTTCTCAACGAAATTTAAATCTAAAATATTACCTTTTTTTTGTCTACTAGTTGCAATCTCTAAGCTAGATCTATTAATGTTTTTGCATTTCCCATCCTCGAACTATAATTGAAATCCTTTATCTACCAATTGACCTACACTCAAAAGATTATCCCTCAAACTTTCAACATAATAAACATTATCAGTATTGTTCTTACCATTGAATGATATAGTTCTTTTTCCTTTGATCATACATGCCTTGTCATCTCCAAATATAACTAGACCACCATCAAATTCTTGCAAAGATAGAAGCTTCCCTTTATCTCCAGTCATATGATGTGAACAACCACTGTCAATTACCCATTCATCCTTGTCTTCAATTTTAGCAGCAAGTGCCTTATCTTTAGGTACATTCTCTTCCAGTGCCAGATCATCTTCCTTGATAGCCAGGAATACCCATTCATTCCAATTGTCAGATCCACTAGTAGAGTCTTCTTCTGGTTCATCATCTAAATCAGTAATGCCTTCCTTATCCACTATGTAGCATGATTTGTCTCTATTTTCTTATATTTATACTTGTTCTGATATCCAAGGTTAGGCTTAAATGATCTTCTAACTCTTTCTTCAAATCTTGAATTCCTTTCAGGACATCTAGATGCAAAATGACCAATCTTATTACATGCAAAACATTTAAAAGGTGCTTTTCCTTTATACTTACTTCCTACTAGTCCTTTGGGTACTCTTCTAGCAAATAGTGCTTCAAGTTGCTCAAATTCAACATCTTCTCTCTTCATATCTTCTAATTCTTTTACATATAAAGCTTTCAAGTCTTGCTTACCGATTGTAGATATAGATGCATGAAAAACAAGTTCAAACTTTATAGCTCTAGAAGGTCCAAATTCTTCAAGTTTAAAAGAAGATAGTTTCCCAACCAAAGTATCTCTTTTGACAGATGTATTAGCCATTGTTCTCAACTCATTAATAGCAGTAGCCTTCATTTTGTAAGCCGATGGTAGGGCTCTAAGGACTTTAGAAATAATTTCATCTTTGCTCAGAGTTCCACCACAACATTGAATTCCCCTAACAAACTCATTTACCCTTTCCATGAATACAATAATCTTTCATCCTCTTCCATCTTGAGGTTTTCATATCTCACCCTGTAACCATCAAGTTTAGCAATCTTCACTGTAGGGTCACCTTCATTAAGAGTATCCAACTTATTCCATATAGCCTTTCCAGATGATTTATAGGTTAATCCCATTATTTGCTGATCAGAAAGTGCACACAAGAGGGCTTCTCTTTCTCTACAATCATTCTCAAGCTCCTTGTCCAGGTTTGCTGGAGGAGGATTGCCCGATCCTAGATTATAGGGTGTGACACCATTCTTTGTGATCTCCCAAATCTCCTTGCCAAGACATCTCAGATGAGTCTCTATCTGAATCTTCCATATTGTGTAATTTGTTCCATCTAGCCTCAAAATATCCCTTCGAAAGATAGCTCCATAAGAACTAAATGAACTTGAACTGTTAGTTGCCATAGGATCTTCCTCAAGTAGTTAAACTTTCTGGAGAGAGCACCAAAGATCTTATACTAATTATTAGATAGTTCAAATAACTAGAAGACAACTGAGAGGGGGGGGAGGTGAATCAGTTGTCATGAATTACTAGAACCATTAACAATTTAAACTTTAATACTGGAATAACAGATAAACCAATTAAGCATAAAAAATAATCACATAATAAAAGCCATCCACATAACACCAAGATTTATACGTGGAAAACCCAGTAAAGGGAAAAACTACAATGGGAAGCCTACCCACTATCAGATAATACTTCTGAAGTAAGTATGTGAGTTACAATGAAGGGGCCTGCACTTGCTGGAAGGCCAAGAGCCTAGAGCGCATTGCTCATCACCAAAGGAGCCTCATTGACTACATAGAAATCTAGACTACAATCCGGAGAAGTGTTGAACTACAAAAGATAACATCTCCTACACCTGAGTACAATTCTGGTTAAGCTCAATACCAGAGGACTAAATCCTCTTACATAAACCCAGATTGATATCCAATGATTGACCAACTCCTCTGCTAGAATGATATTACATTATTTGTATATTACATTCCCTGACCATGACCTTTAACATTGACCATGATGATCTAGAATGAGATATTACATTTATTTATACAAAACCCGCAACCATAAACAATCAAGCTGACCACCAGACAATAAACTGATTACATAATTACAAACCATGTCGGCTTTAGACCAAACAAATAATATCAACACATAAGACATCCCGAAAATATATTAATAGGTCCTATCCATGCGTTACATTAAAGCCGGTCTATAACCTAGATCAACCAAGACCAAGTATAGTTCCACATGCCACAACAATGGTCTTTGTCACATGTAAAAGAATTCATCTTTAAAGAATCAATTAGAATTCAAAGGGAAATCACGAATCCCCATCTAATCAAAAAATTCAAACAAACAGACAATGAAATAACACAATCAAATCAAAAAAGAAATTATAAAGTAATTCAATCAAAACTCCCTATTCCATGACTGCGTATAACTTCCATTATTCTTCTCCTCTCTATGGTATGGTGGCTCTCAGATATTGCGCTGATAGCCTGCAATTGACACAAAGATTCAAAGTTTGTGATTGTTGAAAATGGAGATTGAATGCTCAATTTATAGATTATTGGAGAAGATTGATTGAAAGGTGGAGCAATTGATCAAGAGGTGGAACTCAGGTGAGCTTACATGAAAATTGATAGTTGAACTGCTGATTTGGAGGTGAAACTAAATAGATTGAATAGATTAATTGAGTCAACTGATTGAGAAAAAGCTAACTGAAGGAAGAAAAAGAATGATTGGAGGAATTTAAGAAGATGACAAAGCTAACTAGAAGATGAAAATAGAGATTGAAGAGATAAATGATTTAATTAATTAATTGATTGAATTAATTAATTTAGCATGTGCTTGCACTTTAACTTAGATTTTCAATTTAATCTTTGCATGAAAGTTAATTCAAATAATTGAATTTATTTTAAATTCAATTTAGTATTTGAATATATTTAGAACTTGACTTTGATTTTCAACTTGATTTTTGAAATCATGCACATGTAATTGAATGCAGAAGAAATTAGAAGAATTTGAAATTAAATGAAATTAGAATTTGGGGATTTGGAATTGAAGAATTAATTAGCTAATTAAATAATTTAAAGAAACTATTTAATTATTTTAGAAATGAAATTTAATTAAATAATAAAGATTATTTAAATTAAAGGATTAAACCACAATTAATTAAATAATAAATATTTTAGTTAACATTTAGAAAAGGGTTGAATGATTAATTGATTAGAGGTAGAAATTGAAAATAGAATTTATTTAAATAATAAAGATTATTAAATTGGGGAATTAATTAAATAATAAATATTTAATTAACATTAGAAAATGGTGAAAATGATTAAATGATGAAAGAATAAGAAATAGAATGATTAGTAAGATTATGAGGAAATATGAAATTAGAAGAATAAGATTAATTAACTTAATTAAATAATTAAATAATTATTTAATCAATTAGAGGAATAATTAGTACATGATCAATGAGACATTTTTAGGTGTCTACATTTGCCCCTCTTTGAGACAATGTCGAAACAACATTGTTTCAAAGAAAATAAAAAATTATGCCTCAGTATGCCTTGGTACCACTGTATATTGTAAATATGGCCCCTCGGAAAAGGTAGTCGAAAAAATAAAAAAATGAGACCATATTTTCAATATCAGTATAATGAGCAATCGTGTGAAGTTTCATTCAATTTCAAGATCGTTTGAGTAACCTACAAGTTGTTTGAAGCTGGCAGGGACTGCGGGCGTCGAGCTGTCAAAAAACCCTAATTTTGAGCTATAAATGGAGATTTTAGGTTTTCATTTGCTCATTTGAAATTTGGTAAGTTATTGGTTTTCTTTGTAAATTATGTGCTTTCCTGCAAGTATTTGATCATCATGGCTGGTTATAGAGCTCGATTGCACCTATCTGACCGAGTATGATCGTATCAGAGCCCTCTTGGGATTGGTGGCATGGTATTTTCCTAAATTTTTACTTTTTTTTTGCCTATTTTTGCTAATTAAAAAAAAATTAGAGTGTCCAATTTTTCCTTGCATCACGCATTAGTCTGTCAATTTTCACACATTCGCACTAAACATACCGCATTCATTGTAAATGTACTTCATTAATTGTAAATGTACTGCATATGTTGTAAATGTACCACATTCATTGTAAATGTACCACATTGACTATAAATGTTACGCATAAGCCTATTTCTTTACGCATTGGTATTTAATGTTACACATAAGCCTTTATTGTTCCGCATTAGTGTTTAGTGTCACACATTAGTGTAAAACATCATGCATTCATTGTATGTGAAGGTTTTTTTTTCATGCATCTGATAATTTTTTATGTTCTCGTGATCCGATATCTAATATTTTTAACATTTTCTCTATGAAGGAGAACATTGGAGTGCTATACTGCCGACAGAGCAGACCCAATGGACTTGATCTTCATGTCGATTTACTTGATGAGGAGATTGAGCATATCCGACAACTTGGTTTATATTACGTGTTATAGTTGCTAGAGGTTACGGCCAAAAGGGCCTTGATTACAGCTTTGATAGAGCGATGACATTCCGAGACATGTTCTTTCTTCCTACTGGTGAGGCATCCATTACCTTAGAGGATGTATGGCGTATACTACATATTTCGATTCATAGTGAGAGAGTTGTGTATGACCATGACGATGGCATTGTTGGATTGTGTTCCTCGTTCAAGTGTGAGATACAGGATTTACAAATCAGTGGTCGGTATGATATCCTTTAGGCTCGAATAGATTACGATGATCTGACTATTGTACTATGCAGTGTTGTCGGTGTTTTGTTGATACCTGACAGATGAGGCCATGGATTTCCAGTTGGATGGGGCATAGTGCTCCATGATATGATTGTGCATCGATGAGTATATGTGTGGGGTCTATGTCTTCTAGCCATGGTGTATTATCAGATGTCCGACATTGTATACCTTGGATACCGGTATATCAGTTGTGGTGCGACATTGCTCCAGACATGGGAATGGGAGCACATTTCTATTGCAAGACTTGTTATTCATGTTGACTTGCAACCTGGTGAGCCTTATGCTTATAGGTACACAATGGGTATTAGACATAGGGGTTTAGGTAACACCTTGTATTGGAGACACCAGCTTGATATTCTGCAGCATTTTATTTGGAGACCATACTTAGATTTCCCTAGTTGGGTGGATGATGCAGTGCACTTGCCTTTCTGCCAACAACATAGATATCTTATTGGTAGGACATTCGAGACGTAGTGGATTATTGAGATGTCTCTTCTAGGATGGGTATTGAGACAGTTCAAGGAGGTATAGGTTACACCAGTCATTACTACTTATTTTTCTCATGTATCTCAAGAGGTATCTGATTGGAGGGTATGTATACAACCACATGTTGCTTCTATTGAGTTTGATGCTCTTCAGCCATTACTTTGGGAGTGGGGTAGAGGTGCAGCATATCCAGGGACTACACCGGAGTATGATGCATGGTGGGCCATACATAGGCTTATTCCACTTACTGATCTTGATGTTCCAATTACAGCACAACAGATTTGACATCCTAGATAGTTCCTGAGGATAGACATGGAGGAGAGAGTTAGAGGAGGAGAGGGGGGTGGATTAGCTGAGGGGGGAGATGAGGGAGGTGGAGGAGTTGAGGGAAGAGAGGAGGAGGGAGGAAATGAGGGAGAAGATGAGGACATAGACATTGGTGGAGACACCAAGTCTACTAGTAGCAGAGATGATGATGATTCTTTAAGGTCATCGAGAAGAGAGGATGGTGATGATGATATGCTAGAGTTGGAGGATGTGCCTCCTACAGAGGGCAAAGGAGGACAGGTGGGTGATAGGGATGATGATGATCTGTAGATTCTCAGAGCATGGATTCAAAGTCTAGAGGATGAGGTTGCTAGACAAGATGTCGAAAGAGAGGCTTATCGAATAGACTACAGTGCACTAGAGACCGAGAGGGACCATCTCTAGAGGGAGAGAGATGAGGCAGTCAAACAGTCATAGATGATTCAGGCTGCCTATGATCAACACTTTGCTCCAGGTACTGATGCATGGATTCAGTCTGATAGACTTTATTACATTGCACAAGAGGCTTTTTATTATCGACAACTTTATTATGACACTGTACCTGAGGGACAAAGAGCTCCTAGTTTTAGTGTTATTAGAGGTCATTCCGGTTCTAGTAGGACTTCCACATGGAGGACCAATAGTGGTGGTGTTATGGGGCCACCTCGACATCTTGGGATAGGAGCTAGTGGATAGGATCCACCTATTGATAGAGGCAGTGTCGGTTGAGACATATTGATCATGTTATATGAGCCTTCAGACTTGTTTATTGTATTCACACACATTATCATTTTTGAGTTATATATATGATATGCAGTTTTTTGGCGGTGATCTATTATGCTTTGCTTTCTATGTATGTTACATGATGCTGTGAGTTATATGATGTATGTCTATATGATTCATGAATGTTTTTATGAATGTTTAATGAATGCAATGGTTTAATGCAATTTAAAACTATATGAATGCATTTTTGAATTATATGGATGCACTTTGAAACTATATGGATGCATTTTTGTTTTATATGGATGCATTTTTGTTTTTTCTATGATAATGCCAGAATATATTTTTAACTCAGATGTAATTTGAAGAAATGTTAGTATGATGAAAGAATAATTTTAGAAAAGAATATGATTTAGACAGAAGATGGGAAATCAACAAACTATCAAGAAACGGATGAGGTGAGAATGAAATTGAATGAATCACAAACCTATGTCATTTATTTATTGCACAATATATATTCATCACTGAGCCTTATTATTGAAAAATGAAGCTTAGAACATTAGGGTATAAGGAACCAAGATGTAAAGATATCTCATTGAAGAAACAAACACATAGAAGATAAGGAGTTAACCCCTCCATTCTAGGAAATACACTAGGGGTCGAGGTATGTGTGGCATTCAATAGTTGAATGCTCCTATCACAGACACCCACTAGAGCAATTTCCCTAGAGCTTCATCGGTTCACATCACAAACAACAAACAAAGAAAAAGATAATGCCCATCATGGCTCCTATAGTCACTTGCAGACATCCTTGAGTAGCATAGGAACATAATCTGTCGCCAAATGATAAAAGATAAAGACTAACCCCAACAAAATTTAGTAGCTATACTAACCTTGTGCCTTCATTCTTAGTTGCTTGATGTGATGGTTGATAATTTCTGATCTCAGAAAGTTGCGGACCCTGTTTAAGATTGACCTGCCTGATTTCAAGTGTATCCTCTTCTGTTTAAGACAAGATAATGATCACTTGATATGGATATGATACGATTGATAAGACAGTTTGATCAGTTGATTTCAGATGTTTGACTAGGTAGTCGTATCCTTTGTTAACTTCATGTGAAGCATTTTCTAGATATCTGCTAGGGTATTTGATTCTTGCGAGACAATTTTTTGTAAGTTTTTTGATTGATTTTTTATTGTTTAGTTCTTTTCCAAGAGTTTTTTCGATGTTTTTGGATTATGTGGATCAATATTTGAATGTTTTTTATTTTTTCAGGTCATTTTCCAGATGTTTTTGCTATTTTCAAAGGATTTTATATGAATGTTTTTGGTATTTTCACTACTCTTTCCAATGTTTTTGGATTTTTAATTTTTCACATATTTGAATGTTTTTGATTGATTTTTTCAGGACTTTTTATGATTTTGTTTGGATTTTTTCCTTTTTTCTTTTTTCAAGACATTTTTATGATTTTTTAGAATTTTTATCAAGACTTTTTATGTTTTTTTTAAAGAATTTTTTAAGGACTTTTTATGATTTTGTTTGGATTTTTCAGTTATGCCCCCAGTGTGTAGACCTGTATGACATGATGATCTGCAAAATGCATGTGGAGACAATGAATTTTTGACATGACCTATATTAATGCAATATGCATGATGAAGATGTCTTTCCTATTCAAACAAGGGTGACTGTGTTTGTTTGGCATTTTGTAATACACCAATTGAAAATGGAGATACAAAATATTTAGTAGATAAGTGGTCAATCGATCCCTAAGGTCCCTTGGAACATCTAAATTAACACACTTAGTTACTAGGATTTACAAATGGAGATGTGAAAAACATCACCATTGATTCTTGAAACTTTGATCTTCTTTTTCCCATGTGTGTGCAGATGAGTTAATTCCCTCTCTTGTATTCACTAAATATCCTTAGCATCCTATATGACTAGCTACGTGGATTATCCTAGCTTCAAAAACATCCTGAATAGCATTGCCAGCAAGCTTTTAGAGCTTTGACAAGGTTATAGACTATAATTTCTCAAATATATCTCCATTTCCAGTAGGCGTTCATAGCTCTGATGGAGTTACTTGCATCTTCCCATAGTCAAGCTTTTTGTCACACTTTGTATGTGTGATATTTTAGTTATATATCATTGATCTTTTTCCTTGAGATTTATATTTGGCATAACTCTTTTTCTTTTTATTTTCTTGCCTTGACTTTGTAAGTAATGAAACCTACTTGGGTGTGACAATTATAGCAACTGTGAAGTAGAATTTAATATTTTTCACTAGTCATATGATCAACTAGGTGTCTAGAATGAATTAGAGATTTTCTTAATATGTTTGAGATATAACAATTGATATATTTTGGGTTAACAAGTCTCAAATAGTGAAATCACTACCCAATCATAAGTAAAGTGTCATCATAGGGTAATATTGAAAATGAATGGCCTTAGAACCTTAAAGACTTCATGTCTGAATATCTAAGAAAGGAGATGACCCTTGTTTCTCTTAGATGCAAAAAAAATGACAAACTTGGATAGTTTTCTTGTTTTATTGGTGCTGCTATGTGAAAATGCAGAAACTTATGTTATAAAAAATGTGAATATGATGTGCTTGAAAAAGAAACTATATGCGATGCAGTGCTTTGAATAAAATGATATGCAATGCGAAAAGTAAAACCTAAACTAACCCAGCCCTTAGGTATAATATTATTTAAGGTGCATGTTGTTCATAGGGTCAGAGAGTGGATATCCCTCCATGGTAGCCAAATTATATGCTCCATTGCCTATAACCCTTTTTATGATAAAAGGACCTAGACAGTTAGGTTCAAACTTCCCTAGCTTTTCTCGTTCTGCTAGGTTCCTTTGGTTCTCTTTGAGAACTAGATCTCCCACTTAAAAAGTTCATGGGTGGACTTGTTTATTATAACTCTATCTCAGTTTTCTTTGATAACCTTGCAGATGATTGAAAGCATTTTGTCTCTTTTCATCAAGCATTTCTAGCTCTTGTAATCTTGCAACCGGATAGTCTTCCTTCGATATGATGTTTTGTAAGGAGACTCTTAGAGATGGTATTTCTATTTCAATGGGGAGTATTACTTATGTACCATAGACCAAGGAATATGGTGTTGCTCCTATAGGGGTGCGTACTCCTATTCTGTAAGCCTAAAGAGAAGGATTTAACTGGAGATGCCAGTCCTATCTTGTGTTAGTGACAACTTTTGTAAGGATCTTCAATATTGTTTTATTTGTTTCCTTTTCTTTTCCATTGCTTTGCGGATAATATGGCATGGAAAATCTCTGTTGTATTTAAAATTTGTCACACAATTCTTTCACTTCTTGATTTTTAATTGGATGTCCATTATCTGTCATGAAGCACATTGGAATCCTATATCTATAGATAATGTAATTAAGAATGAATTTTTTTATTTGCTTTCTAGTGGTGTATGTAAGAGGAATTGCCTTGACCCATTTGGTAAAGTACTCAGTAGCTGTTAAGATGAACTTGTGCCCGTTGGAAGAAGTAGGATTGATTTTACCCACTAGATCTAATCCCCATTGTGAAAATGTCCATGGTGATGTAATAGGTTGAAGATCTTGTGCTAGTGCATGAATGAGATCTCCATGCATTTGACATTGCTTGCATTTTTGCACATATTTATAGGCGTCTTTTTCCATAATTGGCCAATAATAACCTATTCTTAGCAATTTCTTTGACAATGGTGGACCACTTTGATGCACCTCACAAATTCCATCATGGACTTCCTTTAGAGCAAGTTGTGCTTCATTTTCATCAAGACTTCAGAGAATAGTTCCATCGAATCCCTTTCTATACAATGTATCAACTATAATAGTGTATCTAGATGCCTGACAAATAAGAGTCTTTTTTTGATTTTTGGATAGATCCGGTGACATGTACTAGGTGTGTAAATATGCATATATCTCATTGTACCACGAGGATTCTGGACCCACAATTTCACATACATATTCTATTGAGGGAGTCTCATATGCCGGTATCATCATCTATTCTATAATAAACTCAAACTAAGTTTCATTATTAGGCATATTTATAAGAGACCCCACTATAGCCATGACATTAGCTGCCTTGTTTTGTATCCTTGGAATCTATTCGAAAGTGATTTTGCTGAAATGCTCTTTATAATTTTTTACTATTTGTTTATAAGGTAGAATCTTATCATCTTTAGTGTTGTAGTCATCATTGACTTGGTTTACAATCAGTTGAGAGTCACCATAGACCTGCAATTCTTTTATTCTCCATTGCATAGCTGTATAAAGTCCTATGAGGAGAGCTTCATATTCGGCTATATTGTTCGTACATGTAA
Organism: Cryptomeria japonica; assembly: GCF_030272615.1. Taxonomy (NCBI): domain Eukaryota; kingdom Viridiplantae; phylum Streptophyta; class Pinopsida; order Cupressales; family Cupressaceae; genus Cryptomeria; species Cryptomeria japonica. The sequence goes on along the minus strand of NC_081407.1, from coordinate 361,203,724 downwards.
AATTTATCCTAAATGACTTAGGGATAGAATTACCTTGAGGGGTGATGAACAAAATTCCAACTCCAGATCCATGACTTGTAAATGACCCATCAAAGTATAATTTCCATATTATAGATGATGTTAATGTAAATACCGATTAGCCCAGAAAGTCTATGAGTAATGGGTGACTATCTTGTAAAGGAGCCTTTGCTAACTAATATGATATAATTTGTCCTTTGATGGCCTTTCTGTCTATGTACTCTATATCAAACTCACTCAGGATCATGATCCACTTAGCCAATCTCCTGGTCAATGTCGCTATGCTTAACAAATGTTTGAGTGGATCAAAGCGTGCAATGAGTTGCACCTTATGACTCAGCATGTAATGCTTAAGCTTTTGAGATGCAAAGATTACGACTAAAAATGCTCATTCTATAGGAGTGTAATTAAGCTCATAACTAATCAAGGTTTTACTTATATAGTAGATAGCTCTTTCTTTTCCTTGTTCATCATGTTGTGCTAACAAAGATCCTAGAGATGAGTTTGTCACTGATATATATAATAACAAAGGTTTTCTTGGAGTAGGCGGGACTAACACTGGTGTGTTTAGAAGATAATATTTTAGAGCTTGGAAAGCCTCTTGGCATTGTTTTGTCCATTTGAAAGTAACTCCTTTCCTGAGTAAATGTTGGGACACATGGTATTTATCTGCCAACTATGCTATGAACCTCCTTATGGATTGCAGTCTTCCTTGTAACCCTCTTAATTGATTAAGTGTCGATGGAGGTTGCATATCTATGATTGCTTTGACCTTGGCAGTGTCTACTTCAATTCCTCTACTAGACACGATAAACCCTAACAGTTTTCCTACTGTTACACCAAACACACACTTCTTTGGGTTTATTCTGACATTGTACTACTCCAATCGATCAAATATCTATGCAAGGACTGCAAGGTGACCTTCTCTTGTCTATGATTTAGCCAATAAGGCATCCACATATTCTTCCATTAGGTTGTGGATCATGTCATGAAATAGCGTTGTCATGGCCCTTTGGTATGTTGCTCCTTCATTTTTGAGACCAAATGGCATCACATTCTAGTAGTATGTTCCTGATGGGAAGGTAAAGGCCATTTTATGTTAATCTTTCGGTGCAATTTTAATCTAGTTGTATCCCAAGAAACCATGCATTAATGATAGCATTTCATTCCCAGCTGTTAAATCAACTATCATATCGATATTGGGTAGTGGGAAATCATCCTTAGGACAAGCTTTATTTAGATCCCAAAAATTAGTACAGATTCTTATGCCTCTTATGGGCATAGTCATAGGTACCAGGTTGGATATCCATTCTGCATAGTAAATAGGTCAAATGAAACCTACATCCAACAACTTTTGGAGTTCTATTTTAACCAATAATGCAATTTGTGGATGCATTTTTCTCAATTTTTGCTTGTAAGGTTTAACTCCTAGTAGCGAAGGTAAATGATGTAACACCAACTTAGGATCTAAGCCTAGCATATCCACATAGGAACAAGCAAAGTTGATAGGAAATTGTTTGAAAAAATGAATGAACTTGTCCTTTTCTTTATCGTGGAGAAAATATGAATCTTCTCCCCACTTACTCTAGATCAAATATGGACCAAGCCAAATGGCATCAAATATGCCATGTTTTCCTCTATCTTCTATCATAGCATTCCACATCAGGACCAAGTCATCAATATAAAAATTTATTGCAACTATTCTTTTATCATACAAGTTTTTTACTTGCATTTGCCATTTTGTATTTCTAGTATTAGCTTCTCTTCTAGTTTCATCCAGCTCTATCAAAGCTTCTACCCTTAGTTGCATATCATCATCTATATCATCATCATAAGTTTGGATAAACTTATACATCTGCATCAGATTATTTTGGGGAAATATTGTACGTATACCATACACCAAGTCAAAAGGATCACATCCTATTGCTTTTTTAACTACCACCCTATCTGCCCAAACTGCCAATTTCAGCTTTGAATCCTAGGATTTCTTGTTTTTGTCCAGGATTCTTTTGATGATTTTCATCAAGCTCTTATTTCTTGATTCATCTTGTCCATTCCCTTGGGGGTGGTAGGGTGATGAATATGAGATTTGGATACCATATTTACTGCAAAAAACTTCATATTCCTCTGACCTAAAACTCATAGCATTGTCAGAGACTATTCTCTCTGGACATCCGAATTTGGTCAATATATTATCAGTGATAAAAACAATCATCGCCTTACTTATTTCCCTCCTAGCTGGTATAGCCTCAACCCACTTAATAAAATAATCCATGGCCACTAAGATCCAAGAGTGACCACCACTGGATTTACATGCTATTTCTCCAATAAATTCTATACCCCCACTATTGAAACGAAGCCTGCACATTCACGGGTTTCAATGGCAAATTTCCTGAAAATTTTTAATTTTCTAGAAAACCTCTAGCATGGATCACATTTTCTAACTAACTGATGTGCATCCTTAAAAATTGTTGGCCACCAAAACCCAGCTCTCAATATTTTATAGCCAGTTGTTTTGGCCATATAATGTCCTCCATAGACCCCACTATGCATCTCTATCAGTAATTTCTAAGCTTGATCTTGGTTTACACATTTTAACATGACACCATCATTGTGTTAGACATCTTAGATAACTGGTGGACAAATGAGAGGGGGGGGGGGGTTGAACCAATTATCAACAGATTATAGAACTTTAAGCATTAAAACCTTATTACCGAAATACATAAACCAAATATCAGAATAATAGATATAACAGTTAAGCACAAATATAAACCACAAAACATTTACCAACCATCCACAAAATATAACACCAAGATTTGCACGTGGAAAACCCTATAAAGGGAAAAACCATGGTGGGAAGCCTACCCATAATTAGATAATACTTCTGGAGTAATTATGTGATTACAAAATGAGGGGCCTCCACATGCAGGAATGCCAACAACCTAGAGCGCACTGCTCATCAAAAAAGGAACCTCACTGACTACAAAATAAATCCAAACTACAATCCAGAAAGAAGAGTGAACTACAAGAATATCATCTCCTATGCCTGAATATAGTTCCAGTTAAGCTTAGTATTGGAGGTCTTAAACCTCTTCCACCAACCCAATTTGATTACCTATGATCGACCAAAACCTCTGCATATGATTACAACCTTATTCACACACAGATAATCTTATATCCCAAAAACCCACGATCTATAAAGAGATCTTACATCATATTTATACCAACCTGGGACCTAAACAATTAGGGTGGCCACCTAAAAGATAATACAATAAATTCATAACATAAACCCGCAATCCAGTGATCATCCAAGTTGGCCTAAGACCGAAACAATATAATCCAATCAATAGATCCAACTAGAAATGTATCAGGATCATCCACCAACACGTTACATAAACTAGTCCATAACCTAGCAGAATAAGATAGCATTAGGTCCAGTCCTAAATGCAACACCACCGATCAATAGGAACATGAAAAAGATAGCCAACAACATCCTGAAAGCCATCTAGAAGCCACACCAACGCCACTTATCAAGTGCATCAAAAGATCTTCAACAATGCTATGTCGGTAAAATACTTACCGGTGACCAAAAGGCTTACTAGAACAAATGATAGCTCCTAAGTCATCAAATCCTAAACCAACTGATCGTGATACACATTTTAATAGCATGAATGATAGATCTAAACTAATTCCATAAACCAAAGCATACTAGAGCATACCAGATCAATATCATAATCCAACCGCTCTACCAGAACCTACCAGAAACTGGTAAACAACCAAAACAGTCAATGCTGCCATGAATGAAAATACATCAATGCAACACATAATCAATTCCTCCACTTTCCAACATATTTCTTCTCCACCACAGTTTTCCATTTACAATAACATATTTTATGGCATGTAACTTCAATGTCCTCTTTTTGTTGTCACTCATGCCTTCAGGACATTTCATCTTTTGTAAGTAGAATATTATGTCCACATACCATTCAAGTCATCCATATCATAGAGATAATCTTTGTGCTCTTCTTCTATGTCATTTATATGATTGGCATCCAAGTTTCTTTGAGCCATTAATTTGGCTAATCCTTGTCCTCTCACTAACTTTGTGATTTGGATGTCAATAATGAATTCTTGGATCTTGTTGATCCATCTACATCTCCTCCCAGATACTTCTTGGTGTATGAAGATGTCTTTGATTGTAACACTCGACACATATGCAACCACTGTTTCTCCCATCAGGTAACTCCTAAAAGCCTTCACTACCTTTACTGGTGCATAAGCCTATTTTTCATTTATGTCATACTTCAACTCTGCAGCTTGCAAAGATTTACTGAAAAATTATATGCATTGTTCAAAACCCTTAGAGATATTTTGTAACAAGACCACAACAATAGTATGAAAGGATGCAAATGAAAATATTTGCATAGGTTTTTTGTAATCCGATGTTTTCAAAAGAGGTGCATTTTTAATAGCCTGTTTGATTTCTTGGAATGCCTTGGTTGGCTCTCCTTCCCACTCCAACTTTGCACCCTTTTTTAACAACCTATAAATAGGTCTACTAATTTTTGAAAAGTTAGTAACAAACCTCCTAAGGAAATTAATCTTCTCAAAGAAATATTGGATACCATTCACTATCTTGGGCTGAGGGACTTTATCAATCGTTGCTACCCTTTCTGGATCAATCCTCACACCATCTTTTGAAACAATGTGACCCAGCAATTTACCCCCAGTCACCCCAAAAGAACATTTATTTGGGTTCAAAGCTATTCCATACTCAAAAGCTCTGTTAAATATTTTTGTAAGATGATCACAATGATCACCTTCCTTCTTAGAATATGTTGTTAAATCATCCTGATATACAATCAAATACATTTATAATGTCAGAAAAATGCAACATACATAGCTCTTTGGAATGTTGCTCCTACGTTTGTCAACCCATATGGAATTATTACATAGACATAAGTCCCCCATGACGTAGTAAATATTTTCTTGAACTGCTCAAACTCTTTAACCATTACCTAGTTGTAACCTGAAAACCCATCCATCATAGACAAGAGCTCACAACCTATGACCCTCTGCAACATTGCCTCCATATTAGGCAATGGATAATTGTCTGTCAATGAAGATATATTCAAACTCCTAAAATCAACACACAATCTAATATCTTCATTCTTCTTTCTCACAGGTACCAAGTTAGACACCCATGATGAATGTCTGATAGGCTTAATGATTCCAGTGTCCCTTAGCTTAACCAATTCTTCTTGTATCTTGGGCGCCAAAGTTGGATTAATTGGACTTTGATTTTTTTTTAGTCTTAGCACCTTCCTTCAAAGGGATTTCATGTTGAAACAAGTCTTCCCTATAATCTTTTAAATAATCATACGACCAAGAAAAGACATGCCTATATTTTCTTAAGAAACCAGTCAACATTTTTCTTACCTTTGGTGACATCTTCTTTCTAATGTACACCCTTTTTGGGTCTCCCTCTATTCCAAGGTCAATTTATTCTAAATCCCCCAGATGTGGGGTAGTAGTAGCAATATTTGCCTTATCCATATTGTCAAATGCCCTTTCTAATAAAACCAAGCCTTTGGGAATCTTATTTGTCTTTAATTGAATTACCAAATTCCCAAAGACTGTTTCCTTTCTATCCTTTGTTTGTACAAAGGCACCAAAATCAATCTCCTAACCCTCATACTACTCTACATAAGTTAGGAACCTAAAAATATCATCATCATCATTGAAAACTTTCCAAATTTCAATGTTGTTAGGGATTGAAGGCCTAGTTTGAATCTCAACTTTTGAAATTCATGCAAGTTATATCTTCTAGCCTTAAAGAAATGTAAGCCAACAAGTCTACCATCCTGTTATGGCTTCTCTCTTTCCAGTCAATGCTAAATACATCAAAACTCTCAATCCCATCCCACACAACATTCTTGTACTACTTCAACCTTTTATTTTTTGATGCATACTTTGACCTGATTTGGGATATGACTAATTTGTTGGCATTGTGTTATCATTGATGTCAATCGGTATGGGATGCCAACTGGTAGAAGAGATGTATGTGCAAAAAAGTGTTGAAGAAGTACAGGATGTGATATCTTGGATATCACCTTATGTTGCAGAACACTAGTAAAGGTAAGAAACAAGTTAGTGCATAACTTGTGTGATGAGACAAAAAGGTGGTTGAGTGGTTAGTTGTGATGAAGAGGCAGAATGTTATCTGAATCAAATCAACACTAGAAGAGAAGGATGAACTGGTATGTTGTAAGGATGAAGAAGACAAGGTGTTATTTCATCAAGTAAGTGGAGCTTATCTCCTATTATGCATCGAGTGCATCATAGTTTGGAGAGATAAGAGTGAAGAGGTAAAAGAAAACACTTGAAGGATCACACCGAATCTACTAGTGAATTGAAGGAATGCCCTAAGTGCATGAGATTAGGGTTATGCACTAGACTAGAAGAGAAGGTATGATTGAGATGCCAGTACAGAGGAAGTGTGAAGTGTTTGTCATCTTGACAAATCGGTTTTGATATGGTCAAAGATAATCAGGGAAAAGGAAAGGTTGATTGATGTAAACAAAGGAATCTGAACTAACTGAAAGAAGATGGAGCCTTGAGAAGAATGATAACATATTGTGATCAAGAGTGGTAACTGCTATGTAAGTCTATCAGCTATATAAGCAAGGTGCAGTTGTAGAAGATCTCCCCATTGTGGGAATGAGCATACTTAGGACTTACCAGTTTAGAGACCAGTTTGAGAGTTCCATCGACAATTCAAGATGAGAGCAGGTATGATAAGGTAACTGGTAAAATGGTTGAGACCTGAAGGGTTAGCAAACTAGTAGAACTAAGGAACTAGTAGGGTGGTTGGTCAATGATTCTACTTGGACCGACTTGAAGTACCAAACTGGCAGATAGTTGATATGTATGCCACATGGAGTCAACATGGAAAACCCACATTTGGATAAAGATAGACTATACTTCGATAGGGTTGCTGCATGGTTGGTTAGCTTTAATGAAAAGACCCAAATCATGGGACATGTTGCAGAGCTATTGCAGGGGTTTGAGGCTCGAGGTCTAGAAGACAACTACGAGTCAGCTAAGATAAATTGAGAAGATCGAGGTGATGAAGGAAACAAAACGATAGATCTTTCATGACTGACCAAGGGATTAGCTATGAGGGTAAAAAGCAAGTCGCCAGAAATGAAAGGCATGATCGAGGAGATGTGACTATGGTGGAATTGTGCATCCAGATGTCAGAAAAATTAGATCATGCAAGATTTGATTAGATTTGGTTTGCCTCAAGGATTGTGAGGAAACCCTAACTACCTAGTTTTTGAATTGGTTTTTGAAGGGATAACTAGTACATAAGTATACAATAGAGGAAGAAGAATGGTGCTGGTGAATAGAGGAATATTGTGTGATTGTGAAGTTGAAGACTTTTGTAAGTGAGAAAAAATCAACCAAGTTCTCAATGAACATCTTTGAAAAGAGTGGAAGTGAGAGAGAACCGGGTTGAAGCTTTCAACCGGTTGAAGGAAAGAACCGGTAGTGTTCATACTAGTAGAGCAGAAGTGAAGGAGGTTGAAGAGAGGTAAATTGATAGTGCTTATCAACAGAGAAGCATCAGTTCAAGAGTAGCAGAAGAGTGAGTTAGTGCAATAGAGAAAGTATCTCACCTATTGAGTAAAACATTTGAAAAGGTTGCAAGATTCACTTGTAACAAGATAACTACTTATGTATTTGATGTTTATATTATGAACACTGAGTTGTAGCTTGGTGCAGGGGTTGTAGCTCCTTGGGTTGGTGCCCTAAAGTCAGGGGTTGGTGCTCCTTTGGGTTGTAGCCCATAAATCAGGTAGGGGTTGGTGCTCCTTGTGTTGGTCCCCTAAACTTTGTAACTGTGTTTTACGATGAGGTTGGATTGGAGCAGTAGACTCCAACAACATTGCTCATCGAGGGTTTTCCCATCTTGGGTTTTCCTTGTATATGTTGGTGTTATGTGATATCTCCTTGTGTGTGTGTGTATTTGAGTTAGTCTCTTCACTAACTAGTAAGTCTGCATTGTGTTTGATTCACAAACCGGTATTTCTCACGAAGGAGAACTGAAAGGAAAAGTTTTGAGAACCATTGATTCACCCCCTCCCACTCTCAGTGGTGCATTATGTCTAACATAATTTAGAATCTTTGATGACTTTGAGACTCTTTATCCCATGTTTTTTAGCTAGTTTCAAACTTGATAGTAATGACTCATATTCTGCCACATTATTTGTACATGCAAAAGATAGAGTAAAAGAAAACTTAAAAGTTTTTCCATTAGACAAGATGAATAATACACCTACACCGGAGCCTTGCTTAGAGCTAGCTCCATCAAAATACATTGTCCATAATTTATGATCACTTGATGACTCCTCTACTTCCTTTTCTAGTAGTGTGGGTTGTCCTCTCTCTTCTCTTGGGGAGTCTTCAATCCTGAATGCATTGATGTTTGTGTCTACAAAAGATGTCATATCTTCATCAAATTCATTTTCATGCACCATCATATATGGCACCCTTAACTCTCTTTCAATTTTTAGATTCTTACCATCAATACAAAAGGTTACATAAGATAAATCACATTGCAAACTTCCTTCCATAGAAGCACTCCATTTTCTTAATAACAACATCCCATAATGAGGTGGGATATATACAAATAGGACACTCATGGTTAATTTCTTCTCTAGGTAGGCTATAAGTTTACAAGGTAGTTCCCTTATAGTACCTATTACAAGTACCTCTCTTGAATCCATAGCACAACATCTTCCCTGAGGGATATCTATATTTAAACCCATAGCTTGCATTATCCTCATCGACATGAAATTTTTAGAATCTCCAAAATCAATCATACAATTATTTAGCACCCTCCATTTATAATAATGCTCAAAAAGAAGGGATCCACATTCTCCAAGCTCTCATCTATTGTGTCTTCAAGATAGATTTGGGGGATTTGAGAAACTAATTCTTCTATTTCTTTATCTTTTGTCTCATTTTTACTTACTTTTTCCTTTACATCATGAGAAACACTCTTATGTTCCATCTTATTAAGAGAAGAAACACCCTCAACCCAGGCCATATATAGCTTTCTCCTTATATTCATCTATTATTAACATTTCTTTTATAGGAACTTTGATTGTAATATGAGAAAGTAATTGAAGCATATCAACAAGTGTGTAATCTGGCAATTCAAGACACATTCCCGATTTCTCTTCATTTTTCTTCACCTTGTTGTTTTCAATGCTTTGTTTCTGATTTAGGTCCTCTCCAATAGAAATGACATACTATGCAACTATCTTTGTCTTCACTTTGGATGAATAAGTGTCCTCATTGGGCTTTATACTTTCAACCTTCTATTGGTATTTTTGTTTATTTATGTTGTGATTGTCATTGATGGACACACACTTGTATTGATATCCCCTTTATATGTACGAGCTAGAGCTCAACTGGTATTTGTTCAACCGGTATGTTGTATTCTAGTCTTTAGACTAGTGGTGATTTTGCAGAATGTGTTTCCCAGTCTGAAGCGGTATGTCGACCCCAAGCAGTTCGTAGATCCCAAGCGGTATGAGGGAGCAAAGCGGCATAACACATTCTTACCAGTCTTTATTTTTGTCAAACCGGTAACCGGTATTTTGTATGAACTGGTAATACTTTGTGATGAGTTACCAACTGGCATTTTGTGATGAGTTACCAATCCACCGATTGTTTGACGGTGCTGACACATTGACGATGCTTTTTGTGTTGTGTTACTGAGTATGTCTAGATTCATTGAACCTAGGAAATAGTAATGTGATCCTATTGGACCGACATCAAATCAGATTCCTTTAAAAAGGACATCATGTCTAGGGTTTAAAGTTGTTGCTGAAAGGGTTAATGTCGTGCTAGGGTTTAAGGTGGTTGTTGAGTTGTTGTAAGAACGATCTTATTTGGGAAGATCAAGTTGTAATTGAGAGAGAGAGAGAGAGAGAAGACTGAAGTAATGCTAGAATGCATTAACTATGAGCAATACTGGATCTAAAGTAGTTTTGTGCTATTAGATAGATCAAACACTTGTTGATTACTCACATCTTTGACAAGTCTATAGCCCTTAACAATGTAGGCCTCAAAACCTTTGTAAAATCCTCTAACAAGGTGGTTCACTTCTGTGAATCTAAAATCCTCTAAAAAGGTAGTCTTTAATCAGACTTATCTCCTAACAGAGATTGAGATTCCTAATAGGATCTATTCTAGTAAAGAACATTGTAAGACCTTAACCAGTCTGACCTTAACCGGTCTGGTTTCTATTCTACAGATAGTGACTTGTAAGTTCCATCTCACCATGGTTTTTCCCAGTTGGGTTTCCACGTCAAATATCTTGTGTTATGGTTGTATTGCTTTTGTGGGTGAATGCTTTATTTGCATTTTGGTTTGCTTGTGTGGCAACCAGTCTATCTGTTAGATTGTTTTACCAGTTTATCTTTAGACTGTGGAAGTGTTTTAGTGCAGAGTTTTTTGGCATACTAATTCACCCCCCCCTCTTAGTATTCATCAATTGGTATCAGAGCCAACCTTTCTATAAGTTCAACCACTTGGAAAGAGATATGGGGGAATACACCATGAGGGAACTTACTCAACGGCTCACTCAGTCTGAGCAAGCCTATGATGATCTTATGGTCAAATACAAGGCATCTCAAGCAAAAAGGAGAGAACATGCAGAGAGGCTAATGGAACTATCTGAAAGTAGTTCTGAAGATGAAGCTAACATGGAAGCCATGATTGCTGAAGTGAATAAGCTGAATGATTCAAGCTCCATTCCAAGAAAGGAGTTGGAAGGACTGATTATTCAGTTTAGTCAAGAGCTTGAGAACCAGAGAAAAGCTAAAGATCTGATAAAGGACAGAGATTATGAGATATCCAAGTTGAAACAAGAGATTAGTGCACTGACTTCTCGCCTTCATGAGAGAAGAATGGAAAAGGAAGACATGTAAGGTGAACTGAACATAGCCATCTCTGAAAATGCAAGTCTAATGGAGACAAATACTGCTATTTCCAAAGAACTCTCTGAGTCAAAGGAAATACTTGCTAAGTTTGGCAAAAGTACTGTCAAGCTAGAGCAAAAGCTTGAGTCATCTAGATCGGCAAAGAATACCAATGGTCTTGGTTTCTTTGGACATGAGAAAGGAGAATCCTCAGGAACAAATGTTGAAGCATCAAAGAAGAAACCAACACTCAAAGGAAAAGGTAAGCAAAAATTCAAACCTGTTTGCGTTAATTGTCTTAAAGAAGGACATACTGCTAATGTATGTAGGAGCAAAGCCTACAATAATTTTCCATATTTTATCAACAATGTACCTAGATCCAACAAGTTCAATGGTCATTGTTATGCATGCAACAAGTTTGGGCATAGAGCATTTGAATGCAAGTCTATGATGAATAACACTGGAAGATATCCTCAAAGGACCCAAGGAACTGGTCCTGAACCTTTTGTGAACCGGAACCACAACCGGTTTAATGTCTTCAATCATCAGTCAAGAAGCAGTGGCCATCAAGCGACAACCGGATGGAGAGAAAATTGTATGATCTATCATGGTCATGGTCACACTGCTGCAACATGCAGAAGGAAGAATGGAAACATGTACAATGGACCTTGGAGAGCACCTGGACTTGTTTTCTATCACTGCAACAAACTGGGTCACATTGCAAGATTCTGCAGAAGCGGAAAAAGTATATCTGATGATATACCGGTCACTCAGGAAGGAGAAATTGATGTTGAAAAAGTTCAAGGGGACTTGAACAAAACCTGGAGGAAGAAACCAACAATGTTGGAAGAGGAACCGGTTTCTACACCTAGTGTGGAAATATTGGAACCGACAAACTAAGCCTCAAAGGCTTAGGGGGAGCAAACGGAGAAATGCTTTTGAACCCCTAGTTTACATCGGTAAAAGACCTTAACCGGTATGCGATACCTATCGCTTGGTAGACGACCAAAAATGGTAAAAAGGCAAATTAGGGTTTACGCCCTAATAGAGGAGCATTAATGGTGGTAGGTGAGAGACATGTATAAAAGCATTTTTCAAATCATTTCTCACTATCTGTTTTCGAGCGAAGAAAAATTTTCAAGTGTAGAGCGAAGAAAAGGCAAGTTTGAGCTAAGATTTCAAGAAATTGATAAACCTTGAAAGAGATTCAAATCTAGTTTGCAAGCGGTAGTGGAGAACACTAAGTGGTGATTTGGCAACTGATGAAGAGTAGAGTGAAGCAGAATCAGGAAGCCCTAAATTCACGTTTGAAAGGTATTTTTTGTGTTCTTGAAATACTCTACAATGGCTTCCGCATCTCATACCAGTTCGAGTACATCCATAGAGTCAGAAAGTTTTATTCAAAGGAAGTTCAAATATAATGCCTTATCTCAAGTTCCGGCTGGAGTCATAATTGAAGAGGGAATTTTTGATTATATTGATTGCAAAATTGAAGACCTAGGGTCTTTAGCTATTCACACTTAGTTAGGTCTATTTTGCCACAAGGACAAAAAGATCAAATCGAAGTTCAGTATCTTAGAGAAGAAGAAACTCCATAATGCTATATATATTTTCTAGAAGATTTTATAGAGGATCACATTAGGATCATTTTGAGCAGAGTCCACGGTGACAAGATGTACCTAGAGAGGACACATGATATTACGCCTCAGGCAATTCATTCAGTCACTGGTTTTTGCAACACAGGGGAAGTGCCAGCCCTAAGAATGGTAAGAAAAATCGAAATGGCCAAGCTCACCAGTTCAACAAGTGACTCATGGGGTATGACAGTTAATCCTATCAAGGATGATCTGGTGAAATACGCCTACATGGTGATAGGCTACAGAACATTTTCAGCCAGCAGGATTAATTCTGTATCTGCTGCAGTGGTAAATGCCACTTACCCGATGATTAAAGAGGATAAATCATTTGACCTAGGCATTGGTATGCAGAGGCAACTCCTGTTGAATCTAAAGGCAATCAAACAGGACAATTCACTAAGGTTTAAGTTTGGAAAACTACTGATAGGGTTGTTCTTCTATTTCCAAGGCTACTTTCCTAGAGTATGAGATGTCCAGTGGTCTCTTGACCAACCGGTAACCAAGCAGATTAAGGAAAGCATACAAGCCATTGGAACCAGTTACCCTGAAGTACTGAACAAATATTTCAATGAGTTTAGAAGAAAGATGAGTCAAAGGGTAAGAATCTTAGGTGATATAGTAAAGAAATATGAAGATGACATCTGTTTCACCGTTCAAGTGGACAAATGTTTAATGGAGGCTGTTGAGCCTAGAGTGGAGGAAGTGGAGCCAATGGGCTATGAGGTTATGTATGACATGCTGGAAGGGTATGTCTCAACCCTTATTGCCTCACCTCTTGATCTAAAGGCTAAAAGAACTAGAACCTACTTGGAGAGGATTGCACCGGCTGAAGAACCATCGGTTAAGAAAGGAAAAGAACTAGCAGCAAAGAAAGCCAAGACAGTGCCTGCAACATCAGCACCGGCTACCACTACAACTCCAAGAGTGACCAAGCGGTCACTGGCAAAGAAGAAACTGGAGGTAACACCGGCAAAAGTCTTCGAAAGAAAAAGGAAGACTAAGACAAATGAACCAGACTTTGAAGAAATTGAGTCTGATGAAAGCCAAAGAAGGCCTGACAGACAAAGAAGATGAAGAAGAATGAACTGGTAGCATCCGCACTGGTAAATATTGACATCTCCTCATACAAACCTTTGACACATTTTCAAAGGATAGTTAAGAATATTAGGAGAAAATTACTTCATGATTTAGTAGATTATTATGATGATTTTAGTGATGAGGAGAAGGAGGAAATATTACAGGAAATCATTATTTATTTGTGCAAGAATGACCGGTCGCCATCAAAGATTAAATCTCAGACACCGACTTCTTTATTTAAAGCATTAGATAATAAGTGGCGTATTGCCATTGAAAAAGAATGGGAGATTAGAGAGAAAGTCTTTTCACAGTACTTTCCCAATCTCTCAAATTCAGAATTGTTTGATGTGTTGGATCAAAATAAAGGTCTCTTCTTCACAAGGAGAAGAAGACACTGGCTGTTGGAGGGAAGAATTGATGTGGAAAAAGATGCTCATCAGCACATGAATCATGCTATTCTAGCTCACAAAGCACGAATGGCCAACCTCCAAGCAGAAAAAGAACCAATTATTTCCAAACCGGATGAGGTTTTTGATGAGGAAGGAAACCTGGTTGAAGAACCAATCGACACTATCAATGTCGATGCCCTGGATGTAGAAGATGTCACTCAGGACATACCTTCTAAGGGAACTGAACAAGGGCAACAAGCTGAATAGGGTGGTGAGTAGGCTAAGGACACATAGGAAGTAGCTAAGAAACAGGAAGAGAAGAAGAAGAGGGATGAAGATGAGAAAAAGAAGAAAGAGGAAGAGAAGAGAAAAGAGGAAGAGGAGAAACGAAAAGATGAAGAGAAGAAGAAGCAAGAAGATGATAGGAAGAAGAAAGAAGAAGAGGATAAGGAAGAAAAGAGAAAGAAGGAAGAGGAAGAGAAGAAGAAGAAGGAAGAGGAAGAATAGAAGAAGAAGGAAGAGGAAGAACAAAAGAAGAAGGAAGAGGAAGCAAAGAAGGAAGAAGCAGAGAAGAAGAAGAAAGAAGAGGAAGACAAGAAGAAGATGGAAGAGGAAGAAAAGAAAAAGAGGGAAGAGAAAGAGAAAGAAGAGAAGGAGAGGAAAAAGAAAGAAGAAGAAGAGAAGGCACAAGAACAGAAGAAAGGAGCAGAGTAAAGGAAGAAGGAAGAAATAGACAAGGCAGCTAAAGCAATGAAGAGCACACAGGTGGAGACTCCTAAGGCAACTGGGAGCCAAGCCAAACCGGCTGATATCTCAAGTCCAATTGATCTCCAATCAGCAAGTGAGTTGGAGCTTATGTAGAGCATCAAGGTTTCCCAAGAGCACCTTGAAATCATTCACAAGAAAAAGGAACAGGATATTATTCAGGCGGCAGTAGACACCCTTACCGGTTTAATCCCCGGTACTAATCTTCCTAACACTGAATCATCACTAGCACAGCTCAAACTACTATGTACTATAGTGGATGATCAGGTGCAGAGCCTGGAAGAAGAAGCCAAGGCCAATGTCAAGAAAGAGCACCAAAAGGCTCTTAATGTTGCTCTAGTGAAAAAGATGAATGAGCTTAGGATTGAACTACTGAAAGACCAAAAGGACATAAGGAATGCCTTGGATGAGGGAAACTTGCTACTCAGCAAAATCTGTCAACCTCATCTATTCTATGATGATGTGCTAGCCAAGAAGCAAAAGATTCAAATGGACTTACAGTCCTACTTGGGCACATTTAAGACACCTTATGATTCCTTTGCAGCATATGGGAAAACCGTTCACCGGTTCCAGATCTAGTCAACCAAGATGGAGCAAGAGATCAGCACACGGTCTAGGGATTTGCAGGAACTTCAACTGGTTTTACTTCCATGATTGCAAATTCTTCAGAAGTGTTATCTAAACCTGGATTCCTTGACAGTCACATAGAAACTGAGCACAGTTGATGCCATGGAGGAACAGGTATCCCAGATGCAAACAGAGAAAGAAGTGGCAACCTCCCTACTTGAGTCCTGGTCTCTATCCACGAAACAATTTTTGCAGGACTATAAATCAGTTTTTGACAACTATTATTCATTATTGTCATAAATTTATATATATATATATGGAAACAGGGTTATTCAACAGTACTTTGTCATTGTTGGCAAAGGGGCAGAAGTATATCTGGTTTTTGGTTTGAAAATTTTGATCTTCTGACATAGGGGAGAAGTCTCTGGTTTTTGAAATTTTGATATATGCTTTGATATATGCTATATTCTATGATGTCTCAATGATTATGATCTGTATGAAAAATTGCTATACACTGTGTTGATTAAGGGATAGTGTATATGCTTAGGGGGAACAATTTTGTTAATGGCAAGTTTTTGTTGTAAAACACTTAGATGACAAAATTTTATTTTCCTAAGTGTTGCCATCAATGCTAAAGGGGGAGATTGTTGGCATTTTTGTTTATTTATGTTGTGATTGTCATTGATGGACACACACTTGTATTGAGATCCCCTTTATATGTATGAGCTAGAGCTCAACCGCTATTTGTTCCAACTGGTATGTTGTATTCTAGTCTTTAGACTAGTGGTGATTTTGCAAAAAGTGTTTCCCGGTCTGAAGTGGTATGTCGACCCCAAGTGGTTCGTAGATCCCAAGTAGTACAAGGGAGCAAAGTGGCACAACACATTCTTACCAGTCTTCATTTTTGTCAAACCAGCAACTGGTATTTTATATGAACCGGCAATACTCTGTGATGAGTTACCAATCGGCATTTTGTGATGAGTTACCAATCCACCGATTGTTTGATGGTGCTGACACATTGACAGTGCTTTTTGTGTCGTGTTACTAAGTATGTCTAGATTCATTAAACCTAGGAAATAGTAATGTAATCCTATTGGACCGACATGAAATTAGATTCCTTTAAAAATGACATCATGTCTAGGGTTTAAAGTTGGTGCTGAAAGGGTTAATGTCATGCTAGGGTTTAAGGTGGTTGTTGAGTTGTTGTAAGAATGATCTTATCTGAGATGATCAAGTTGTAACTGAGAGAGAGAGAGAGAGAGAGAGAGAGAGAGAGAGAGAGAGAGAGAGAGAGAGAGAGAGAGAGAGAGAGAGAGAGAGAGAGAGAGAGAGAGAGAGAGAGAGAGAGAGAGAGAGAAGACTGAAGTAATGCTGGAATGCATTAACTATGACCAATACTGGATCTAACCAAGCAGTTTTGTGCTATTAGATAGATCAAACACTTGTTGATTAGTCACATCTTTGACAAGTTTGTAGCTCTTAATCGGGTAGGCCTCAAAGCCTTTGTAAAATCCTCTAACAAGGTAGTCTTTAATTGGACTTATCTCCTAACAGAGATTGAGATTCCTAACAGGATCTGTTCTGGTGAAGAACATTGTAAGACCTTAACCGTTCTGGTTTCTATTCTGCAGATAGTGACTTGTGAGTTCCATCTCACCGTGGTTTTTCCCAGTTGGGTTTCCACGTCAAATATCTTGTGTTATGGTTGTATTGATTTTGTGGGTGAATGCTTTATTCACATTTTGGTTTGCATGTGTGGTAACCGGTCTGTCTATTAGACTATTTTACCGGTTTATCTTTAGACTATGGAAGTGTTTTAGTGTAGAGATTTTTGGCATACTAATTCAGCCCCCCTCTTAGTATTCATCAATTGGTATCATAGCCAACCTTTCTATAAGTTTAACCACTTGGAAAGAGATATGAGGGAATACACCATGAGGGAACTTACTCAATGGCTCACTCAGTCTGAGCAAGCCTATGATGATCTTATGGTCAAATACAAGGCATCTCAAGAAAAAAGGAGAGAACATGCAGAGAGGCTAATGGAACTATCTGAAAGTAGTTCTGAAGATGAAGCTAACATGGAAGCCTTGATTGCTGAAGTGAATAAGCTGAATGATTCAAACTCCAATCTGAGAAAGGAGTTGGAAGGAATAACTATTCGGTTTAGTCAAGAGCTTGAGAACTGGAGAAAAGATGAAGATATGATAAAGGACAGAGAACATGAGATATCCAAGTTGAAACAAGAGATTAGTACTATGACTGCTCGCCTTCATGAGAGCAGAATGGAAAAGGAAGACATGCAAGGTGAACTGAACATAGCCATCTCTGAAAAATGCAAGTCTAACGGAGACAAATACTGCTATTTCCAAAGAACTCTCTGAGTGAAAGGAAATATTTGCTAAGTTTGGCAAAAGTACTGTCAAGCTAGAGGAAAAGCTTGAGTCACCTAGACTAGCAAAGAATACCAATGGTCTTGGTTTCTCTAGACATGAGGAAGGAGAATCCTTAGGAACAAATGTTGAAACATCAAAGAAGCAACCGACACTCAAAGGAAAAGGTAAGCAAAAATTCAAACCTATTTGCTTTAATTGTCTTTAAGGAGGACATACTACCAATGTATGTAGGAGCAAAGCCTACAATAATTTTCCATATTTTATCAACAATGTACCTAGATCCAACAAGTTCAATGGTCATTGTTATGCATGCAACAATTTTGGGCATAGAGCATTTGAATGTAGGTCTGTGATGAATAACACTAGAAGATATCCTCAAAGGACCCAAGGAACTGGTCCTGAACCTTTTGTGAACCGGAACCACAACCGGTTTAATGTCTTCAATCATCAGTCAAGAAGTGGTGGCCATCAAGTGGCAACCAGATGGAGAGAAAATTGTAAGATCTATCATGGTCATGGTCACACTACTGCAACAGGCAGAAGGAAGAAGGGAAACATGTACAATGGACCTTGGAGAGCACCTGGACTTGTTTGCTATCACTGCAACAAACCGGGTCACATTGCAAGATTCTGCAGAAGCAGAAAAAGTATATCTAATGATATACCGGTCACTTAGGAAGGAGAAATTGATGTTGAAATGTTCAAGGGGACATGAACAAAACCTAGAGGAAGAAATCAACAATGTTGGAAGAGGAACTGGTTTCTACACCTAGTGTGGAAATATTGGAACCGGCAAACTAAGCCTCAAAGGCTTAGGGGGAGCAAACGGCGAAATGCTTTCGAACCCCCGGTTTACACCAGTAAAAGACCTTAATTGGTATGCGATACCTATCGCTTGGCAGAAGACCAAAAATGGTAAAAAGGCAAATTAGGGTTTACGCCCTAATAGAGGAGCATTAATGGTGGTAGGTGAGAGACATATCAACAGGTGTGTAATATGGCAATTCAAGACACATTCCCGATTTCTCTTCATTTTTCTTCACCTTGTTGTTTTCAATGCTTTGTTTCTGATTTAGGTCCTCTCCAATAGAAATGACATACTATGCAACTATCTTTGTCTTCACTTTGGATGAATAAGTGTCCTCATTAGGCTTTATAATTTCAGCCTTCTTATCCCACTCTTTTCTCTTGACGTCTTTGATCTTGATTGCGTCCTTCTTTGGTTTGTCTTCTTTGACCTCCTTACCTTTATTTTTTAGTTCTTTGATATTTCTTGTAAAGGAACTTTTATTGTAATCTGAGAAAGTAATTGAAGCATATCAATAGGTGTGTAATCTGGCAATTCAAGACACATTCCTGATTTTTCTTCATTTTTCTTCACCTTGTTGTTTTCAATGCTTTGTTTCTGATTTAGGTCCTCTCCAATAGAAACGACATACTATGCAACTATCTTTGTCTTCACTTTGGATGAATAAGTGTCCTCATTGGGCTTTATAATTTCAGCCTTCTCCTATTGGACTGACATGAAATCAGATTCCTTTAAAAAGGACATCATGTCTAGGGTTTTAAGTTGCTGCTGAAAGGGTTAATGTCGTGTTAGGGTTTAAGGTGGTTGTTGAGTTGTTGTAAGAACGATCTTATCTGAGAAGATCAAGTTGTAACTGAGAGAGAGAGAGAGAGAGAGAGAGGACTGAAGTAATGCTGGAATGCATTAACTATGAGCAATATTGGATCTAACCAAGCAGTTTTGTGCTATTAGATAGATCAAACACTTGTTGATTACTCACATCTTTGACAAGTCATAGAAGCACTCCATTTTCCTTACAACAACATCCCATAATGAGGTGGGATATATACAAATAGGACACTCATGGTTAATTTCTTCTCCAAGTAGGCTGTGAGTTTATAAGGTAGTGCCCTTATAGTACCTATCACAGGTACCTCTCTTGAATCCATAGCACAACATCTGCCCTGAGGGATATCTATATTTAAACCCATAGCTTGCATTATCCTCACCGACATGAAATTGTTAGAATCTCCAGAATCAATCATACAATTATTTAGCACCATCGATTTATAATAATGCTCAAAAAGAAGGGATCCACATTCTCCAAGCTCTCATCTATTGTGTCTTCAAGATAGATTTGGGGGATTTGAGAAACTAATTCTTCTATTTCTTTATCTTTTGTCTCATTTTTACTTACTTTTTCCTTTACATCATGAGAAACACTCTTATGTTCCATCTTATTAAGAGAAGAAACACCCTCAACCCAGGCCATATATAGCTTTCTTCTTATGTTCATCTATTATTAACATTTCTTGTAAAGGAACTTTGATTGTAATCTGAGAAAGTAATTGAAGCATATCAATAGGTGTGTAATCTGGCAATTCAAGACACATTCCCAATTTCTCTTCATTTTTCTTCACCTTGTTGTTTTCAATGCTTTGTTTCTGATTTAGGTCCTCTCCAATAGAAACGACATACTATGCAACTATCTTTGTCTTCACTTTGGATGAATAAGTGTCCTCATTGGGCTTTATAATTTCAGCCTTCTTATCCCACTCTTTTCTCTTGACCTCTTTGATCTTGATTGCGTCCTTCTTTGGTTTGTCTTCTTTGACCTCCTTACCTTTATTTTTTAGTTCTTTGATAAATAGGCCGGAAGGCTTGCCTTAATCTTCACTAATTGTTTTATTTCTCAATTGGTAATTACTTTTGACTTGAGCCACCATAGCAGCTGTTATTCTGGAAATCTCTTGATCTGAAGGCCTTCTCAAGGATACATCATTTTCTCCTTATTCAGTGTTACACATTTGATCATCAACACATAACTCATCATCGAAAAATATTGCTGGTGGTATGACTCATTTATTTGCCTTTGATGATCTACATCCAAGTCTTGAGTCTGAGTATCAAAAAGTTTTTCACTCCTCCCAAGTAAGAAGTTGTCATAAGAAAATCAACATTATCATCCTCAAAAGTTTCATCTTCTTCTTCTTCTTCTTGTCTCTCATCCTTGGCAGAAATAAATTGTGCAACAATGCAATACTCAGATGAATGAGGTGATTGACAAGAAACACACCAAGGTGTATCCTCCACAACATTCATTGTGTATTTTTGTAATAGATCAGAAGTCTGTTGCTCCTGCTTATTCTTTTGTTGTTGTTGAACTGGCTTCTCATCCTTCTAATTTGTGTTGTAAGGATAATCATGCAGCCTTGGAGGTCTGTTAAATTTATTGAACTACTATTTTTCTGGTGCAACACCCTTGTCATTCTTTGCAACAGTTAATTTGAGATCCTTCAAGGTACTAAGCACTTTGTCTCATTTGTCTTCTTCTTTTGGTTTTGATCCTATAGGTTTCTCCACCTTATCTTTTGCACTTTTGGAAAACCTAGGATCTTCTCTTCTCTCAAGCTTACTCGAAGCTCTTCTATTTCCTTCAACATTTATGGCTATTCTAAATGCATCTCTCAGATTCTATGGATCTTTATCCCTAAGGATATATGCCATTTTTGCATCAAATGCATTTACATATGTAGTTAGACAAACATTGTCATCTAACCTTAGAACCTGAAATAATTTGTGCATAGCCTTTTAAAATCTGATATTAAAATCAGTGACAACTTCATTTGGTGACTTCTTGATATTGTTAAACTTATTCAACATAAAACTTATTATTTTTGTGATGCAGTCAAGGCAAGGAAATCCAATCAAGGACAACCCAACCTTGTATCTAGACACATAAACCATGCAAAGCATACTGGTAACTAGTAACAAAGTTCTAGAAACAACAAAAAGAACAACCGATAACAACACAAAACATATAACTGGTAAACAATGTGAATAAATCTTATTAAAATCTAGAAGAATTACACATACCACAAGCTAGATCATAGTCCAGGATACAAACAATGCTTACAATGCAAATATAAGATCCATAGATCATCCTTATATCAAATTGGCTTCCAATAAATAGTCTACCAATTTTACCCTAACCCAGACCTCACCCTTCTAGCCTCAGTCCTACCGGTTTAGAATCTTGTCAGGTCTACATCTTCGCTCTATCTCCAAGCTCTACCTTCATTCTTCTAACTTCTCTATCTTCTTCAAATGATTCACAAGCTTCCATTTATACCATCTGCAAATAATTACAACTCAATCAAGTCGGCCCAAAGACCAACCGGTTCATGAAACTGTTGGTATTTTGGATACGTTGATATGGTTTTGTCATTGATGTCAACACTTATCAATACTGGCCAAATTGGTTATATTCACCGACATGAAAGTGACTTATGCAAAGTCACCGGTATTTGGTTCACCGGCAAGTTATATTGTTCACCGGCACTTGGAATCACTTGGAGACTACTTGGTTATGTTGAAAACATCGTTTGGACACTTTGTTTTGGTGATTTGTTCATTGGCTTATTCAGGTTTGCATATTTGTTGTTACCGACAAATAGGTCCAGGATATGCACCAGTAGGTATATCTATTCTAGATCAACACCACACGTTATGGAGATGATTTAGTATTATTGTAAATGCATTCAGCCAACATCATGCATCAGATATTGATTTATTTGTAATTGATTTTATTGTAATATCTTTTAGTAAGATGACCTACTCAATTGGTCTTAGGTTATGGTATAAATGTAAGATCTCATTTGTGAGATTGAGACATGAAAGGAAAGAGATTGTAATTCGGTATATGTGAAAAGAAGTAGAGCTATAAACGCAAACATCATTTCAAGGTTGAAGGAAGGATTTTGTAAAAGCATATCAGAGATAAACCAGTACT
This sequence comes from Cryptomeria japonica, assembly GCF_030272615.1. Taxonomy (NCBI): domain Eukaryota; kingdom Viridiplantae; phylum Streptophyta; class Pinopsida; order Cupressales; family Cupressaceae; genus Cryptomeria; species Cryptomeria japonica. The sequence goes on along the minus strand of NC_081407.1, from coordinate 361,181,079 downwards.
GAATCCAACATATGGAGATGCTATTTTGAGTAGTGTATTATCATTGGATTTAATCATCTAATTGTAGTTAGTGTGACTCTCATTTTGTGATTGAGCAGTGAGCTCTAAGTGCTTGGCCTTTCTGCATGTGCATACCCCCTATTGTACACACATACTATCTGTAGTAGTATCATCTGATTGTGGGTAAGGTTTCCCACCATGGTTTTTCCCCTTACAGGGTTTCCACGTACAAATATTGGTGTTATGTGTTGTGGATGTTATTGTCTTTCTGTTTCATGCATTAATTTTTACCGGTATTGCAATTAACTATTAAGACTGTCTACCGACATAAAGTTTGGTTTTACCGGTATTAAGCATTAAGTTTTGGTTAAGTTAATTTTGGTTGAATTTATTGGACAACTGATTCAACCCCCCCCTCTCAGTTGTCTTCGGGACCTAACAAAAACATGCAACAGTAACATGCTATCTCAAATCACTAAGAACAATCTCCAAATCATAAAAATGATGCACAAACCTCCGGGAATACCAGCCAAGGACCAAAGAAACACCTCAAATGATCTACAAGTCATGAAGATCAATTGCAACCCAAAATCATCTTCATTCAACATACAACCAGGCTAACTGGTAAGAACACACCAATCAAGACAATATCGAAATCCATACCTTACCAGAAACAAAGCCAAATGCTATTAAACTCGATCATGATAATGATTGTGTGCGGGAATTATGGGTGACAAGAATGTAAAATTCTGATTTCAAAGTGTCCACACACCAATGGGACTCTTGGTGCAAGTTATAGGAGCTATATTGAATAGCTCAACTTCCCAAGGGGTGTTCCATTGTTCTCTATCTCACAGGATCCCTGAAGTCAATGTCTTTTCTCTCTAATCATTGAGCAAAGTGACTTAGGAATAACAACTCCAAGAATGAGTGATGTTTGATTATAAGCATGAATGCATTTCTAGATATGTATGATATTGAAACTAAAATGATTTTAAACTAGTATGAATATGATGCTATGATAAAGATTAGTAATCCTGTCCTAACAAGATATACTAGCCAAACATGGATATGCTATAATATTAAAAATGCTTCTAACTATTTAATGTGTTTTAACAAAGAGAGTCTTGATGCTTATTAAAATGACCATAAGTTAGATGCATGAAACTTGGATATCTAAAAATGAGAGAATGAGAGCTCTATTTATAGGGAAAATAGGGCAATGGATGGTCAAAATTGGATAATCTTAGCAAGGGCCAGGATTGAAAATTATCAATCCATGTTTACAATTCTCATCAATGAAATGATGACAATTGTCAACAAGAGGTTGCTTTAGAGGAGATGAAAGAAGCTTTTAATGCTTGAGGAGGCATGAAGGTTACCTTAGGAGGTAAGGGTTAAGGTTAGGTTAGGGTTATCCATTGAATAAAGCTTTTATGCAAAGGATAAACTCTTGTGCAAGGGTTAAAGGGATAACCAAGGTTAAAGCCATCAATGCTTGATGAGACCCTTAAGTTAGATGAGGCTTGAGTTAGAGAGAAAGTCTCTAATCATGCAAGAAGGTTGATTTTAACCATTAATGGTTATGTAAGAGCCTTTAATGGTTTGGAAGACTTTAAGGGTTTGAGAAGTGACTTCCCTTTGCTTAGGATTGTGACAATATTTAGGAGATGGATTAGGCTAATTTAGAAGTGATTAGAAGAATCTAGAAGGGGTTTAGGAGGCAAGTGGGAGATGTAGGAAAATGCAAGTGGAGGGAAAAGGAATTTAATTAAAATAAAATTACTTTACTTCAATCAAATAGATACAAATTGCATAAATATAAGTGGGGAATTTAAATAAATAAATTAGATTTATTTATTTGTAAGGATCAATTTAATTAAATGTAAATTTAATTAAAAAGGGAGAAAGGGGAATTAATTTAAATAAATTGATTTATTTAATTAAAGGATAAAAAAGGTTTAGGTGAACTTAATTAAATAAATTGAGTAATCATTTAATCAAATAGATGAATGTGAAGAAATTAATTAAATAGAATTTAATTAATAAGGGGAATGAGGTTAAAATGAATATTAAATATTCACTCAGGAAAGTGGTCAGATTTATATGTCTACATTTTGCCCCTTTGAAGTGACGTGTGTGCACATGTTGATTCAAAGAAAATTTGCTAGATATGATGTCAAAACTTGATCGATATGATGATGTGTGTTGAAATATTGATATGATGCCCTAGATTTGATAAATGATATTGATGATGCCCCCTCGAAAGATGAATCAAGGATTTGAAAAATTTGTTGATTTGATGAGTATTTTTAAATTAATTGCATTTTGAATATTTTAACTGTGCTTAATGCATTTTAATTGATTCATCTCTTGAAAATGATATTGATAAGGTTAAAAATTGAAAAAGTGAGGAAAATACATGCCCCACTTATTAACCTTGTTGACTTTTACCCTATAAAAAGGTAAAAAGTGATTTGATTCTTATCATTTGCACATTTGTCTCCTTGTGATTGTGACACTTGAGCTCTGACAAAGATGTTGGTTCCATATGCTTTGCACCGATTTGAGCATTTTCATCGATACCAGAGGCCCGCCGCGTATGGCCCACCTATAAGTTATCCAAAACTTGCCACATTTTTTTATTGATTTTGCTTGTTTTGATCACGTTTTTGTTTTTTTGGTTTAAAATTTATCGTTTTAGCGTGTAGGGTTTTTTCATAGCGCATATGACATACAACATAGTGCATAGGGTAAACTTAGGTAGGTTAGCTATTGGCATTTCAATAGAAGGAGATTGTTGATATTCATTAAGGATATTGAGAAGGTTGTTGAAGATTATTGATATAACTAAAGAAGGATGATAACTATCTTTATAACATTATTTTGTCATTGATGTCAAGAAATTGATTTTGTGATTCAGTATGATGTTGCCATATCTTGAGAAGTATGTATTGATGAGTATTAAGAGGTCGGTAAGTGACACAAAAAGGATGTGATAATAAGGGGAGAAATAAGTTATTCAATGAGCAACTATTACCGAATTAGACAATGATGAGATCATGATGTTTTGATTGTTTTGATATCTTACATATGTTATTGATTATAAGGTTAATACTATACTATGTCACCGAGCAAAGAACCTAGTCGGTAAACCCTAAGGTTATCGATATCGGTTAAAGAAGGCAGAATGTCTACTGAGTAAAGTCTAGTATTAATCGAGTAACAACCAAGTTATAATAGATCGCATTGGATGGATAAAAGCATTATTTAATGAAGGATGTTGATGAGTTGGAGTTGAATAAATGATTGGTATGCTGTGCATGAAGTTTGTTAAAGATCTATGGCAATGGAAAATACAGAAGGAGGATCTACAACATAGATTGAACCGCAATAACCTAGCACAAGTTCCTAGGAAGGAATGCAAGTTCCAAGGTGAGGTAAAACATTTTTCAGATGGAAGGATACATTGAACCTAGTCAAGATTGAAGATCTGATGGCTATGATTGATCATGGGAAATGTGATCAAGGAGATTAAGTGGTTAGCAAATTGTAAATAAGAAATTGTTGATAAACAATGGATGCGGGCAAGTGTAAGCACAGGGATGCTACATAGTGATTACCGAGCACAGAAGCTTGAAGACCTGTTCTAATAATAGAATAGGAAGCCCAACAGAGGGACAAGATAAGTCCAATGGCAAGATTGTTTTGAGCAAATAGAATCTGCTTTAGCATTTTAGATGTGAAGTTGCAGATATATTTTTATTACAGTTATTTTGTAAGTGATAGAAAATCTCTTAACTGAGTGGACCTAATAGTCTTATTTATAAACCCTCTAGCAAGGTAACATTCTAGTTGAGTGTTTCAAATCCTTTGACAAGGTCACTTCTAACAAAGTGAAGATCTTAACAGATCTGAGGGAAATCCCTTAACTGGGTCACATCTTGCAAAGTGTTTGTAATCTTTAACAGGATTTGCTTTTAACCGAGCATACTCTAGAAGAGTATATTTCTTAGTGGGTCTGAAATCCCATAGTGGTTTTTCCCTATTTGGGTTTCCACGTTAAATCTGGTGTTATATGTGATATGATGATTATGTGTTTATGAGTTAGCATGTTTAGCAGTTTTTGGTTATATTGCTGAAGTATAAGTTATCAAGGTTGAATCTGTTGATTTTATGGAAGATTAAGTTTGTATGATTCACCCCCCCCTCTCATCTTGTTAGCTATTGACATCAGAACTTTACAATTGGTATGAGAGCTGTGGACTCCGGAAGAAAATTTTAAAGGTATTTGAGGCAAAGATCCGAAGATGTATAAAAGGGATGCACCAAAGCTGAACAAGTCAAGTTTCTCCACATGGTAGAAAAGGATGAAGCTGCATTTATCAGGAATTGGAGAATATGGAACATATTATTTGGAGAATGATTATATACCACCAAGCACCAACTTGATGACCTTGGAAGAGATAAAGGCAAAGCGAGAACATATTCAAGCTATGATTGAAATAACATCAGCATTGACCGACTTAGAGTTTAATGATCTAGAAGGCTGTAATGATGCAAAAGCAATGTGGACCAAGCTCATATCTGTGCATGGCGGTGATGAATATGTACAAAGAGAAAAAGTAGATAGTCTAAGAGGACAACTTGAATCCATGAGAATGAATGAAGGAGAGAACATAACCCAGTATAGTACAAGGTTAAAGGAGACTATCAATCAAATCAAAGGAGCAGGAGGAACTATTGAAGAAAAGGATGTAACAAGTAAGTTGCTTAGAACACTTCTACCTTCTTATGCCATTCGAGTCTCTACAATCAATCAACTAAGATCTGTACCAAATATGCTAGTTTCTTTGGATGCTACTATTGGTACGCTACATGCATTTGAGTTAAGTAATTTTGATAACAGTGGGTCTTCAGTAAATAAAGTTGAGTCTGCATTCAGTTCTTTTCATATTGGTGAATCTAATGATTACAATGATAGAATGAGTAAGTATTCTGAAGGGAATCACAGTGGAGCAAGTGAAACATTTCATAAGAACATGGAAGAAGTGCACAAACTATATGATGAAATAAAAAAACAAGAAGAGTTTGAAGCATTATTAGCCAAAAGGTTATCGAGAGGAAAAGGTAAGTATAAAGGAAAGCTACCTTTAAAATGTTTTAACTGTGATAAAATAGGACATATGGCTTCTAACTGTCCTGACAAAGAATCTAGTGAAAAGAGAGAATACCGAGATGATAGACATACTGAGATTTCAGAAGGAGAGATAGAAAGACATGCCTAGTAGTTGATGAGGAATCCAACGATGATAAATTTGATGAAACTGATATAGAGGAAGTTGTTTATGTGGCTATTAAAGATGGATCCGATGAAGAAAGGTATGAAGAAAAAGCCTTAATATCTCACATAAATAATAATGATTCTTGGATCATAGATAGTGGATGCTCACATCAAATGACATGTGATAAACACAAGTTTGTTAAATTAGAAGACTATGATGGAGGCTGTGTAAGATTTGGTAATGATAAACCATGTCTGGTGAAAGGTAAAGGATCTATAACACTTCTTGACAATACTAAATGTGATGATGTATATTGGGTTGAAGGTTTGAAATACAATTTGTTGAGTGTAGCATAACTAAACAATACAGGATACTGAATAGAATTTCAAAAAGGATGTGTCAAAGTTCATGACAAACATAGAAAGTTGGATACTAACGGGACACAAACAAAAGGTAATACATTTCATCTTGACTCAACTTAGAACAAGTGTCTTTATGCAAAGATAGACGATACCTGGTTATGGCATAAAAGGTTTTGTCATGTAAATTTTGATAATCTGATCAAAATAAGTAAGAAGCACCGAGTAAGAGATCTACCGAGCCTAAAAAAACCTGAGAATGATATGTGCTGAGGATGCCAGATGGGTAAGATGACAAGATCAAGCTTTACAAGTAATTCCTACACTTCTAAAGGAATTTTAGATCTAGTGCATATTGATCTTTGTGGTCCCATGAAAGTTCAAAGTTATTATGGTGATAAATATTTCATATTATTTGTGGATGATTATTCAAGGATGATGTCAGTTATGTTTTTAAAAGAAAATCAGAAGCTTTTCAAATGTTTTAATGGTACAAGGCAAGAGTTGAAAATGAAATAGGAAGAGAGCTGAAATGTCTTAGATCTGATAGAGGAGGAGAGTTCACTTCTGATGAATTTAACTTATTTTGCAATGATCATGGTATAAAAAGGCAAGTGTCTGCACTGAGAATACCCCAGCAAAATGGGATAGCTGAGAGAAGAAATAGATCAATTGTAGATTGTGCCAGAACCCTGATGATAGAAAAGAGGGCACCTCAAACATATTGGAGAGAAGCAATCAACACTGTTGTTTACACCTTGAACTGAGTACAATAAGAAACCTAATGTAAGTTATTTTAAAGTCTTTGGAAGTAGATGTTATGTTCACAAAGATGACAAAAATGGAAAGTTTGATCAGAAAAGTGAAGAAGGAACATTTCTAGGTTATTCTTCTAGAAGTATAGCATTTAAATGTCTGATCAAATCATCTAACAAAATAGTAGAAAGTGCAAATGTGAAAATTGATGAGCTTGTAGAAAGAAATGATGATGGAAATTCCAAAGAACCAGAAGATTATGAAGAATTTGTTTATGTTCAACCGAGAAATCCTACCAAGAGAGTTACTGAAGAAAATGAAGATAATGTCCAGTTGCCAAGTGATGATGAAGATCATATAGAGGCTACCGAGCCTATATTAGCCAAATATGTCAAAAGACATCATGCAACAAGTCAAATTATAGGAGATAAGGATGATCCAGTGATGACAAGGAACAAACTGAGACATAACACATGTCTGATATCCGAATTTGAGCCGAGAATAGTAAAAGAGGCATTTAACAATGAGGATTGGGTAAATTCTATGAAACATGGACACTGGTCCCAAGACCGAAGGACAAAAATGTAATTGGTACAAAGTGAAATTTCAGAAACAAGCTAAATGAAAAAGGTGAGGTCATTCGAAATAAAGAAAGACTAGTTTGCAAAGGTTATGCTCAAGAAGAAGGAATAGATTATGGTGAGACTTTTGCACCCGTGACTAGACTTGAAAGAGTAAGAACATTGTTGGCATATGCTACTTTCAAAAATTTCAAGGTATATCAAATGGATGTCAAATCTGGATTTTTGAATGGTATACTAGAACAAGAAGTTTATATTGAATAGCCTGAAGGATTTGTTGACGACAAGACTAAAGATCAGGTATGTAAATTGAACAAAGCTTTATATGGTCTGAAACAAGCACCTAGAGAATGGTATGAAAGACTACACTCTTATTTGATCAAGATTGGTTTTATAGGAACAAGTGAAAACAACAATATGTACATGAAGAATGATGAGGACAATGGAATATTGATCTCAGCCATATTTATTGATGATATTATTTTTTATGGTAATGACTCCTTATGCAAGAACTTTGGAAATGAAATGTGCAAAGAATTTGAGATGTCATTAATCGGCGAGATCAAGTATTTTATAGGTTTACAGATACTGCAAATGAAAGATGAGATTTTCATTACTCAATCCAAGTACATAAAGGAAATCTTGAAGAAATTTGGAATGAAGGACTCTAAACCTATAAATACTCCTATGACTACCAACTGTAAATTATCAAAGAATGATGAATCTACATCTATTGATGAGACACTTTACCGATCTATGATTGGAAAGTTGCAATATGTTGTGCACAGTAGACCGAATATAACACATGCAGTAGGTATTGTTTCAAGATTCTTTGTAGATCCCAAAGAAACCCATATGACAACAATTAAGAGAATTTTCAGATACCTAAGAGGCACTGAAGATTATGGCTTAGTATATGAAAAGAGGAATGATTTTGATTTGAAATTTTATACTGATGCTGATTGGGCAGGAAACATTGATGACAAGAAAAGAACAAGTGGTGGAGATTTTTTTCTGGGTGATAGACTAGTGAGTTGGCTTAGTAAGAAACAAGGATGTATTTCACAGTCAACAGTTGAAGCTGAATATGTCACTGCAACATTGAATTGCACTAATATAGCATGGATAAAACAACTATTGGAAGGTATAAATGAAAAGTTTACCGAGCCAATAACTATATTCTGTGATAATACGAGTGCCATTAATATTTCAAAGAATTCGGTAATGTACTCTAAGACAAAACATATTTCTATAAAGTATCATTATCTTAGAGAAGAAGCTCAAGAGAAGAAAGTTGTGCTAGAATATATCAGTTCAAAGGAGCAAATAGCAGACATCTTCATAAAGCCACTGCCAAAGGACACTTTTGAGTATCTTAGAAGCAAGTTAGGGGCCCTACCCCTATCTTCTACTCACTGACAGAGTTTGATGGAAGCATTAATTCGATGGCTCTATCGAATATTATTTGTGGATTGATGCTAATTTACGCACTTTAGGAGGTTTTCTAAAGGTGTGTAGGAAATAGTGAATAGAGACAAGTTTCTCTGACTGAGACTGAGATGATACATGTGTAACACAACAAGGCAAATCACTTCATAGCAGAAGAGTTCATGATTTAGTTCTTTTATTGTTTGACATTGTTGTCAAAGGGGGAGAAGACTAAATGGAAAAGATAGACTAAATGGAGAAAATAACAGAAGACTAATGACAGGGGAGAAGACTTCAGAAAATTTTAACAGCTCAAGGATAATAGAAGAATTCTAACAACAATCTCAATCCAAATAAGTGGAATAAATCAAGTTGGTATTGCCATTTAAAAGTTGGTATTTCCATCAATGCCTAAGGGCGAGATTGTTGGCATTTCAATAGAAGGAGATTGTTGATATTCATTAAGGATATTGAGAAGGTTGTTGAGGATTATTGATATAACTAAAGAAGGATGATAACTATCTTTATAACATTATTTTTTCATTGATGTCAAGAAATTGATTTTCTAATTCAGTATGATGTTGCCATATCTTGAGAAGTATGTATTGATGAGTATTAAGAGCTCAGTAAGTGACACAGAAAGGATGTGATAATAAGGGGAGAAATAAGTTATTCAATGGGCAACTATTATTGAGTTAGACAATGATGAGATCATCATGTTTTGATTGTTTTGATATCCTACATATGTTGTTGATTATAAGGTTAATACTATACTATGTCACCGAGCAAAGAACCTAGTCGGTAAACCCTAAGGAACCTAGTTGGTAAACCCTAAGGTTATTGATATCAATTAAAGAAGGCAGAATGTCTACCGAGTAAAGTCCAGTATTAACCGAGTAACAACCGAGTTATAATAGATCGCATTGGATGGATAAAAATGTTATTTAATGAAGGATGCTGATGAGCTGGAGTTGAATAAATGATTGGTATGCCGCGCATGAAGTTTGTTAAAGATCTACGGCAATGGAAAATACAGAAGGAAGATCTACATCACAGATTGAACCACACTACCTAGCACAAGTTCCTAGGAAGGAATGCAAGTTCCAAGGTGAGATAAAACATTTTTCAGATCGAAGGATACATTGAACCTAGTCAAGATTGAAGATCTGATGGCTATGATTGATCATGGGAAATGTGATCAAGGAGATTAAGCGGTTAGCAAATTGCTTACAAATAAGAAATTATTGATAAACAATGGATGTGGGCAATTGTAAGCACAGGGATGCTACATAGTGATTACCGAGCACAGAAGCTTGAAGACCTGTTTGAATAACAGAGTAGGGAGCCCAACAGAGGGACAAGATAAGTCCAATGACAAGATTGTTTTGAGAAAATAGAATCTGCTTTAGCATTTTAGATGTGAAGTTGCAAATATATTTTAATTATTGTTATTTTGTAAGTGACAGAAAATCTATTAACCGAGTGGACCTAACAGTCTTATTTGTAAACCCTCTAGCAAGGTAACATTCTAGTTGAGTATTTGAAATCCTTTGACAAGGTCACTTCTGACAAAGTGAAGATCCTAACAGATTTGAGGGAAATCCCTTAACTGAGTCACATCTAGCAATGTGTTTGTAATCTTTAACAGGATTTTCTTTTAACCGAGCATACTCTAGAAGAGTATATTTCTTAGTGGGTCCGAAATCCCACAGTGGTTTCTCCCTATTTGGGTTTCCACATTAAATCTGGTGTTATATGTGATATGATGATTATGTATTTATGAGTTAGCATGTTTAGCAGTTTTTGGCTATATTGCTGAAGTATAAGTTACCGACGTAGATAGGAATCTAGAAATCATCAAAGCAATATAAACATTAGCCTAGTTCAATCACGAAAACTAAAATGCAGTGATAACAATCCTAAAAATATTCAATGAGAACATGAAAACAAGACATTCAAAATGAAATCTAAGCAAACCAAATGCAGATGTCTCCTTCATGTGGCTCCATTGTCCTTCTTTCTCCCTCAAATAGATTTTGTTTTGTGGATCTCACCTACAAGTGCATACGCATGGGATGAAAGCAAGATTGACAAGATAGCATGACAGCATAAGGGTACTAGAAGCGTGATTGATTCGACCATTTTGATTGAAGAAGTTCATCCAATTTATAGATAAATCGGAGAAAAGACAAGATTAGCATGACATTGATATTAGAGGCAATTGATCAAAAATGGCACAATTGAGTGGAAAGAAGAAGGCTATGACACCTTCTATGTCATGAATTATGACATATTGCCAATGCAAAGGTTAGAGGACTAAAAGCTTATGACATCTTATTATGCCAATAGTATGACGCATGAGAAATTCATGCTTCCACCAAAGCACAAAAATAGGGAGAAACTAGAGAGAAATTAATTAGGTGGAAATTGAAATCAGGAAATTAGAAAATGAGGAAATTAGGAATTAGGAAATTAGGAAATAAGGAAATTAGGAATTAGGAAAATTAGAAAATGAGGAAATTAGGAATTAAGTGAATTAATTAACAATTTTTCATTTATCAATTAATTCACACAAAGAGAGTAAATTAATTAGCCAATTAAATAAGTATTTAATTGTGACAAGAAGACTTAGGATAAATAAATAAATTATTTAACCTAGAGGAAAAATGCCAAACAAGATTAAATGAATAAATCATAAAACCTTAAAAGATGAATTAGAAATGCAAGGATGGCAATTAGGTCTTGACAAAAGATAATTAATGTCGATTTGATTTGATCATGATTTTGAATTAATAAATGCGCCAATTAACGAGGAACAATGACGATCGATGTCAAATCGATCACAAAATGACAAAAATGACAACGATCGATGACAAAATAGATTGCAAAATGACAAGATTGAAAATGACCACAATCGATGACAAATCGATCGCAAGATGACAAGATTGAAAATGACAATGAGATAAATGAAGAATGCAGAAGAAGGACTCAATGCTCACAAATGATAAAGACCAAGTGCACGACATAGAAGAAATGTTAATGCGACACAAAAAAACCTAAAATAAGGCAATGCACCAATGTTAAAGTATGACTCCACAAGCGTTGACCATTTTTAGATGTCTACAACCGAGGTTGAATCTGTTGATTTTATGGAAGATTAAGTTTGTATGATTCACCCCCCCCTCTCATCTTGTTAGCTATTGACATAAGAACTTTACATTAGCATCCAAATAGCTTTCTGCAGCACATCAATAGGTTAGGTTAGCACGTATATCATTTTAGCACATAGGGTTGATAGGTTAGCCCATGGTTTTGTTAGAGTGGCGTGTCTAGTAGATTAGCACATAGGGTTAGCAGGGTAGTGCATTGGTGGAACCAGTTAGCACGTCGGGGGATTTAGCACATAGGTTAAAGTTTCTAGCGCATTGGAAGAAAAGGATAGTGCATAAGTAGGAGTTTAACACGTAGGATCCCTAGTTTAGCGTGTAGGGTCCAAAATTGGTAAAAAAGGCTTGGAAGAATGTGTCGTGGGTTGAATATATTAGGTAGATGGCTTAGGGGTTGATAGGTGCCCGCTGAATGTTTTGAGATGGGTCTTGAGCCAATGTTTTGCCTGTTGTGATGATGTGTGATTTTTGATATGATGATTTGTAGCCTGTTGAAATTTTATTTCAATATGGAGTGCCAAGCTGATTGATTGTGTTGATGAGGATCCTGATTTTCTTTTAAGGTGGATCTATGATTTTTGCCTTGCGATATGAATTTGATGTCTGATATGGGTTCCGATTCTTGATTTTTGATATGATTCCTTATTTGATGTTTGCGATATGATGCTTGTGATATGGGTCTTTGATATTTATTTCGATATGATGCTTGTGTTATGGATCTTTGATTGTCGATATGGGTCTTTGATGTTGCTTTCAATATGGGTCTTTGATTTTCGATATGGGTCTTTGATTTTTGATATGGGTCTTTGATTTATGATATGGGTCTTTGATTTTTGATATGGGTCTTTGATTTTCGATATGGGTCTTTAATTTTTGATATGGATCTTTGATTTTTGATATAGGTCTTTGATTTTTGATATGGGTCTTTGATTTGATGCTTTGTTGTTTCAAGTTGATTTTGTTTTGATTGGATATATTGGATAGATGTGGGAACTAATGATGGACATTTTTTGTTTTGCAGGCACAGCTTGTTGTACTTTAGTTGCAAGAGGGATTTCTGAGACCATGGTCATTAATTCCATGTTTATCATAGGCTGATAGAGATGCGATTGAGAGATGCGGTTTATCATCCTTACTAGACATGCCTAGGTATATCATTAATCAGGGATTATTGACAGCTTTGGCAGAGAGGTGGCACAGTGACACGGACACCTTCCACTTACCTACGAGCTAGATAATAGTCACACCAGAGGACTATTATCACATTTGTTAGATTCAATGACACTCCCAAAGACACTGAGAGGGGGGGTGAATCAGTGTCTAACCGGTTAGTGTTATATTTGAACTTATTTATAACTTTGCAACCCAAAACAATGTACTGGTAAAAAAGAAATAATGCAGTAAAGAGAAATAACAGAGACAACATAAATGCACACCATAACACAAGATATTTTAACAAGGAAACCCAGTGTGGGAAAAACCTCAGTGGGATTTGTGACCCATAATGTTTACTCACTGGCCAATATGAATAAATACTACTTACAATAGGGGCCTGCACATGCAGGAAGGCCAACTGCCTCGAGCGCACTAATCAAAAGAGTCTCACTGACTACAATATGGATAATTAAATCCAATACAATGTACTGCTCAAAATAGCATCTCAAATGCCTGGTTCAGTATCGATTTAAGCTCAGTCAGATACCTTAACCAAAACCTTCATTGTCCACTATATCACCTCATACAATAATCTCCTATCCATTACTATATTACCATAATACAAAATGACCTATGAGATCTCATACATATATGAGTCTATGCAATATACCAAGTCGACTTACAAATAATTAATTGCATTTACAATATAATTCATATAAGAAAAAAATTATCCCATGTCAGCCTAAGTGCCAATATACTTCATTTCCGGTGTGATCTGGATGCCGATTAAAGTGACTGCCAATGTCGGTGCCTGTCGGTGTATGTGTAGAAACCGGTTGCCATCAATGATAACATCAACTATTCTCATTAGAGTGTAGAATGCCAACAACATTCTGTGGATTCCTATAGTGGGGGCCTTATTGCCATATGAGAAGACTAAGGAGGGTGGGACAGAGGCTCTCTACTACATCTTCCAGGATGATTAGATCTATGGATATGAGATCCCTTGGCAGGAGTTCGTGGATCTTGATTATGCTATGTTTCCCTTGGTACTAGCTAGTTTTATTGGTGGATTTCTGTGTTCCGACCGTAGGTCGAAGGGACTAGTTGTGGGATGGGGATTGGTTCTAGAGGATATGGTGACACAAGGGTGTAGTTTTGCATGGGGTTCTTGTATGTTATCCCACCTTTATAGAGAGCTTCACCAGGTGGTGTATCTAGGATACATCAGTTTATCTACGGGGGTGACATTACTACATATGTGAGCCTGGGAGCACATTCTTGTGTCGAGACCACTTGTAGATAAGGATAGGCTAGTTGGTCAAGTATATGCTTATGGGTATACATGTATAGTTGTCCAGTGTAAGATAGGAAAACTAGAGCACTGGTGGAGAGTGTTGGATGATATCTATAAGTTCATTTGGAGTCTGTATATGGATTGTGAGGTGTGGGATGAGGATGGGCTAGAGATGCCCTATGTGTATATGTCGAGATATTTGATCGGGTGGATTCCCTTTATTATTGAGCATTTTTATTCACAGTTGTGTTCTATGACAGTATGAGAGACAACAGGGGATACCATAGGGAGGATGTTTATATGTTCATCGGAGACAAGATGTGCTAGAGTGCGGACCCACTATGGATAGTGTAGATATGGTAGAGGAGTATGACATTGGTAGGCCAAATCTAGGATTATGGAGCTGGGGTCATTGATGCTGGGATGACAGAGGAGTTTGCAGTGTACTTCATGGCACATGCACTGGCATGAATATCTAATCCAACAAAGATGTTACTTTCCTTTGATGATGATGAGGATGAGCAGCCACAAAGATGAGGGGGAGTGAGACAAAGAGATGAGGAGGGAGAGGAGGTAGGAGATGGAGGTGGAGGAGGAGGTGGTTGAGTATAGAGGATGAGGAGGAGATGGTGGGAGAGATAGAGGAGGAGATAGAGGATGAGGGGGAGATGGAGGGAGAGGAGGAGGGCTCATTCTTGGTGTTGGTGGGGTTGGTAATGTAGGTGCAGTGCTAGTAGTGGTGGGTGGTATAGAGGATGTTAGATGACCCACTCAGAGGAGGAGATCTGATGTTCTACCTCCATTGGTGCCTCAAAAAGGGACATGTATGGGTGGGACCATGACACAGGTACCCACCCATCGACAAGATTCATAGATTAGAGCCCTACAGGTCACAGTGCATGAGCTACAGGCATAGGTGCTAGCATAGCAGTGCCAGATTATGCAGATTAAGGTAGAGAGGGATGCAAAGAGAGCGTTGGGGCCATGTAGAGGATCTTGCTGAGAGATTGGAGAGAGTGATATGCGCTTCCCAGATGCAAGACACACTAAGAGAGATATAGTACATGGAAAAGGAGGCCAAGTACTATAGGCGTTTATATGAGGAGGTGGTCCCTAGAGATCACAGAGCACCTAGCTATGCAGCCAGTCGATCTGCTCATAGTCATACAAAGATAGAGAGTAGAGGTGTTACTGGGCTGACCCAATGTGATCCACCTGGTGAAGATCCAGGGGTTGGGACATCTTCCATGAGACCGTCAACCTCAGGAGATAGTCATACTCAAGAGACTTGTCTCTGTTGTATTTTGATCATTTTTGTTGTATTTTGATAGACATGATATCCCTTGTACATTATGACCATTTTTGATATATATATATATATATATATATATATATATATATATATATATGGAATTGATTTTCTCTTATCCACATGTGTTATTGATGATGATTGATGATATGCATTGATATGATGATTCTATGATGATGATGTGATGCTTAGCTAAACATGCTCTTGTTTTTTATGATGATGCATGATTTATGATGAGATTAGAATGTGATGATGTATTTTCATAGATTACTTTGAGTTATGAGATGTATCTTGAAAATGAGATGTATGATAATGATGTGAGATGTAAATGGTATGTAGCTAATGCAAGATTAAGAATGATATGTAGTTGAATGCATGATTAAAATGATATGCAACTAATGATCACTTTTATTCTATCGTTGTCATTCCTATTTAGTCACTTGTGTGTGTTCTATTTTTTATTGTCATCATTGAGCTTTTGATATATTGAAATTTTATACAAGAATAATGGTATAATTGAACCAAGATGACCTGACTGTTGCTTGTATAAAACAGACAAGAGTTAACCATTTGTAGGTGCAAAGTGGAACAATGTATTCAATGATATGTTTTTAATCATGTCTCGAGACAATATTTGTACCGTATGAATGATTACCTCACAAATAGAAAACCAAAAAATTATCAGATTCCTTCATTGCTTTCTCTAGCTTGATGCATCCTCAAGAAACATAAGAGATCTAAAGTGCAAAAATAATTAAGATACAAAACAGTCAGAACTTTATGGTAGATGTAAATAATTTATAATTTAGAAAATCATCCATCATGTGTGTGTTAAAGTTGTAGTTGTATAATGGCCTTGATTTCTAGCCTTATGAGCAATTGTTGACATGATTTCCTTGGCATGCTATGATCCTTGTTGTTTGTTGTCAAAATGGTTAAAGTAGGAAGAATTTTGTCCCTAGACACAAATATCTATCGATGCAAATACATATGGTGATCACCAAGCCATGGTGGATATGAGGTGGAGAACTATTTCTCAGATAATCAAGGATAGTGACTATGCTAAGTATGTCCGGGATAAGGCTACGTGAATAAGTGTTTGGGCGATGGCCATTAGCTAAGACTTGGATGGATATAAGATATGCGAGTACTGATATATAGAGGATCCAGTCACTCGCAAATAGCGCATGTTGCTAGGTTTCCACGACTTGGTTTTATTGCACTTTTTTTGTTTGTTTTTTTTGTTTTTTTTTCTTTTTCCGTGCATCAGACGACTCAAGTGTAGAATTTATTTAGATGGATTCTATTGGTTGGCTCATCAAGCACATCTCCTTCTAAAGGTGTTAACTAATAGGCACCTAATCCATAGGCTGATATGATGACAAACGGACCCAACCAGTTAGGTTCAAACTTCCCCTTATTTTCGTGATCCTGTTGATTTCTGGGATTTTCTTTGAGTACAAGCTAACCGAATTTGAAAGCCCTAGGGATGAATATGTGGTTGTAGCTTCTGCACATTCACTGCTGGTATGCTTTGAGATGATCATAGGCATGTTGTCATTTTTCATCCAGAATCTCTAGTTCATGCAATCTATTTACCCAATATTCCTGAAGAGGGAAAAATAGATTTGAAAGGTAAACTGATCAAAACATAACGAAATAAACATGCAGAATGCTAAAATATCCTAAAAAGACCATTTCACCTTGCTATTTTACCTTCTCCTTTAGATTGAGCTTGATGAAGTGAAGGCACCCCTTGATAATGCTCCACTTGATGTACTCCTTTGATTGCTGGATGTGGATGGCTCTCCAATATTGTGCACAAATGATAAGGATGAGATGATCAAGTTGCCAAGATGATTTCCTGGGCTCAAAAGGGCAGCATAAGCTTACTGAATTTCAAGATGTTTTGAATGAAGGGATGGAACCCTATTTTATAGGAAGAGGAGAGGAAAACGGATGGCTAGGATGAATTCGAGATGAAGGGCTAAGATTTACTTGTGAGGTCACACAAGGTCCAAGAGAGGGTGTGGAGACCAAGAAATATGCCTTAAAGGCATTTCGTATCTCCACACTCTACAAGATGCATTGGAGGAATTAAAAATTCTCCAAAAACGGATATTATGGGGATTAGAAGAATAAAAAGGAATTAAAAATTCCTTGGGAGAGGGAAATACCTAGAGGAATGTGAGATTTCAAAAATCTTACATTCATCTAGAAAAAGAGCATTTAAAGCTAGTGGTTGGATGAAAGGACAAAGAGTTGACTTTGTGGCTAATCAAGATGATTAGCCATTAACGACTCATTAGGAGGGGAATTAGAGGAAATGTTAGGTGGGATTTATATTTGTAGGAGAATTTGACTAAAAGAATAATGTTAAGTGAGTTTAGGGAGTTTCTAGAAGAATTTATTAGGTTAATGATGAATTAAGAAGATGATTTGTAGGAATCATGTAGGTTAACTAATTAATTGAAATTAATTAGCTAAGAGGAAGATTTGTGAGGATTTGATTTTTTAGAAGAATAAAGAAAGGGATTGATTTATTAAATAAATCAATCATATGCTATAGTGACAATATTAATTATATTTAATTAATATTGAGAAGAATTTTAATTAACATAATTAATTAATTAATTATGTGAGGAATTAAAAAATATTTAAAATAATTATTTTTAAGTGTCTACAATTCCTCATCTAGTATGAGGCCTTTCAAAGATACTCTGAGAGAAAGTATTTCTACCTCAAGAGGTAGAATTGCTTTCGATCCATACACCAATGAGTATGGTGTAGCCCCTGTAGGTGTCCAAATACTAGTCCTATATACCTAGAGTGTCGGATTGAGTTGTACATGCCAATCCTTACCCACATCATTTATTGTTTTCTTGAGGATTTTTAGAATTGTTTATTTGATGCTTTTGCTTGACCATTCCCCTATGGGTAGTAAGGTGTAGAGAATCGATGTTGGATTTTGAATCTTTCACATATCTCTCACACATATTAATTTTTGAAAGGATGCCCATTGTCTATGATGATGGAACTTGGAATGTTGTATATGTAAATTAGATAATTGAGAATAAATGAGGCAATTTTTTTTCCAGTTACTGTGGTCATCGGGATTGCTTCAATCCACTTTGTGAAATACTCTATTGCAGTGTTAATGAACTTGTGTCCATTTGAAGAGGAAGGATGGTTTTTCCCTACTAAATCAAGTCCCCACTGAAAGAAAGGCCAAGATGTTGTAAATGGTTGTAGCTCCTGTGCTTGTACATGGATAAGATTGGCATGAATTTGGCACTTAGGATATTTCTTTGCAAATTGATAAGAGTCTTTCTCCATTATCGGCTAGTAATATCTCATTCTTAGAAGTTTCTTGGCGAGGGTAGGGCTACTTGAATGCATACCACAAATAACCTCGTGAAGCTCATGTAAGGCAGAGTTAGATTTATTATGATCAAGGCAACATAGAAGAGTACCATCTAGACCTCGACGGTAAAGTGTGTCAGCAGTTAAGGTGTAATGGGTGGCTTGCCAGATAAAGTTGCATTTTTGGTTATGAGATAGGTCGAGTGGTAGGGTATTGTTTTTAAATACTCATAGATTGTCCTGTATAGAGGGGAGTCTGAACCGGTTAAGGCATAGATGACTTGGGATACAAAATTGTCATAGGCTGGGGAAAACAACTGCTCTACCAGGAACTCATAATGACTCTGTTTCTCTAGAATTTGCAGCAGTGAAGTGATAGTGTCCATTGCATCGGTCGCTCTATTGTCCAACCTTGGTATTTGCTCGAAGGTGTTGTGTACAAAGTATTGTTTGAAATCATCCACCATTCTCTTATAGGGCATTATTTTATCATCCTTTGTATAATATTCATCATTAATTTGATTGATGACTAATTGAGAATCCCCATAGACTCTCAATTCTGTGATTCTCCATTCCACAACCATTTTGATTCCTATGATGAAGGCTTCATATTCATCGATGTTGTTGGTGCCTGGAAACATCAATTTATAAGATCATGGAGTTGTGTGCCCTTCTGGAGTGATGAACAAGATACCGACACTCGATCCATGTTGGGTATAGGACCCATCAAAGTATAGGGTCCATTTCTTGGGTGTGATAGTAAGGACATACATGTCTGGAAATTCCACCTGTATTGGTTGTTTATCTAGTAGTGGTGTTTCAGCTAGTTGATTTGCAATTACCTGTCTTTTGATATCCTGACACTCCATGTACTAGATATCAAACTCACTAAGAATCATGACCCATTAAATAGCCAATCATCCTGTAAAAGCTTCTTTTTTGAGTAAATACTTGAGAGGATCATTTTTTGCTATTAGTTTGATTGTATGAGCTAACATGTAGTGACAAAACTTTTGAGAGGTGAACACCACAGCTAAACAAGCCTTCTCAATTAATGTATAATTTATCTCATATCCATTTAATGTTCTATTGATGTAATATGTTGTTTGTTCCTTGCCTTCTTGATCTTCTTGTGCTAGCAGTGCCCTCAATGATACTTCCATTGTTCAAATGTAGAGAATGAGTGGCTTCCCTGCTATTGGTGGTACCATAACTGGCAGATTCATTAGATATTGCTTGAGTTGGTAGAATGTTTCTGCACACTGGGTTTCCTATCTGAAAGGTATGTTCTTATGTAGCAGATGATTGAATGGTAGGCTTTTATCTACTAGTTGGGCTATGAATCGCTAGATAGACTACAACTATCCTTCTAGAGATCTAAGTTGGCTAATATTCCTGGGAGGTGGCATCTCCATGATGTCATGTACCTTCACTAGATCTACTTCAATGCCCATTGTAGACACAATGTAGCCTAATAATTTTCTTGATGTGATCCCGAAGACACACTTCTTAGGGTTGTGTCAGACCTTGAACTATTCCAATCTTTGAAATATTTTATCTAATATGCCCAGATGTTTTGCCCAGGTGTATAATTTAGCTAGTAAATCATCCACATAGTCCTTCATGAAGGTATGCATCATATCATGGAAGATTGTCATCATGACCCTTTGATAAGTTTCCCCAACATTCTTTAAGCCAAAAGGCATGACGTTCCAACAATACGTTCCCCATGGACAGGTGAACATAGTTTTATTTTAATCGTCTGGGGAAATTTTGATTTGATTATATTCAAAGAAATCGTCCATTAATGATAACATTGTGTGGCTTGTTGTTAGATCCATAATTATGTCAATGTTGGGAAAAGGAAAGTCATCCTTTGGACAGGCTTTATTGACATCTCTAAAAGATGTGTATATTTAGATGCTTCCATCAGTTTTTGAAACTAGTACAATGTTTGAAATCCATTCAACATAGTCTGTAGGTCGAATGAATCTGACGTCTAATAACTTCTTTAGTTCATCTCTTACCAATAATGCCACATGCAAATTCATCTTTCTTAATTTTTGTTTGACCGACTTAGCTCTTGGAGCGATGGATAAATGATGCATGATTAGGGTCAGATCTATTCCAGGCATATCTGCATAGGACCAAGCAAAATTGATTTGCTTTTCTTTAAAGATTTTGATAAAATCTGGTTGTTCTTCTTCTATCAGTGATTCTGCTAGGTGTATGGCTTTGACAATTGTTTTTATACCAATTTTTACTGATTGAGTGGGCTCAATCAATATGGGTGACTGCTCTTGGTAGTGTTCAGGAAGAGTGTCAAGTCTCCCATCTTTAGGTTCCTTAAAAAGGTTTTCACCTATAGATGCGTCCTTTATTTTTACTTTTTTGTGATCTAATACTACCATTGACTAGCTTTCAGTATTAGACCCTTGGTTTCTTTTATTTTTGCAAATGAGAGACTTGGAACTCCCCTGATTGCAAATATCATTATTTTGTTTGCTGGTAGAGCATGTTTCCAGATTGGTTGTACATAGATAATGGAAAATGGATTCATTATCTAGGAAAATGGGTATATCATGGTGTTCAGCTTCTTCCCAGTCTATCAAATCAGGAAATACGAGCGGTAGAGAGTCATTTGGTGGGTTGAGATTGGCTACGGTAAGTGTCATGATAGATGTAACATTATAGTTGTTTGGGATGCTAGTTAGGTCAATGATATTGTCAAGATCTTCAATGGTATCATCTTCGATGTAGACTTGTTCGTATTGCAGCTGCTCATTCTCTTTAACCTTGTAGATATGTCATGGTCCAAATTCAAGTGATAGAGACTCTATGACTTGTTTCTCTTGAGAAAGCAGTGTGGGTGAATGGATAATACCTACCTCAATATCCTTAGTAATATCTGAACAACTACCCCATTCATAGTCATTAGAATCAGTTTAAGAAGTACTGTCCCAGAGTCTCTCACTATTGCTAACAGGTATATTGTGTAATACCCTAAAATTGGTCACCTAAACCATGGGCCCCTAATTTCAACATCACCAAGGTCTTAACCAAAGGAAATTAAATCAATCTTGAGCACATAATTAATTAATTCTTCAATCATCAAATGTCACATGGCAAATCAATAACTCAATATTAATTAAATATTTATTTAATTAATTGAATCATTCCAAGAATATTATTTTGATCAATTTTCCTATTTAATTTATTAAATATCCTAGGATATTTAATTAATTAATAAATTTGTCATTTAATCATGCAAAAAAGGAATTAATCACAAAGCAACAGTTAAATTGAAAATAAAATAAAAGAATTGAATTGAAAGTGAAATCAAACTTGAGATATTATTTCTTTCTTCTAAATTGAGAACTTTAAATCAGAAAAATAATTAAAAGGAATTTAATCATTCTCTAAAATTAGAACTCAAAGCTTTTAAGAAAAGAAGTTCAGTTGCATTGAAAAGACTCTTTTCTTGAATAAATCAAAGAATTACCTATTTTTATCATAAGTGCATGGAATTAATTAATTCTTATCTCTAATGCAAACTTGAACTTATAATCTGAATGCATTTCAATTAAAGTATAATTGGAATCTATCTAAAGGTTAACTGAATTTGATTTCTCAATTATTTCAATTAATCCTAAATTGTTCTTTTTCTTCATCTCTCTTGTAATTATCTATAAATTCAACCTTCATCTCTCATTCAAAACACCCTAAAGATTTATTGTTATTATACAGTTTTTTCTCCGGAGTCATTGAATATATTGTGCTTGCTTTTTTGAGATTATTGCATCTTAGTTTAATTTCTTTTTGCATATTTTATGATTGTTTGAATCCATATTGCTTGAATCTGTTCATCCATCTAGCATAATCTTGTATCCATTTAGCTTAATCTCATGCTCATATAGATTAAATCTTTCATCTTGGTGTAGTCTAGTCACTGGTATTGCTTATACAAATCTGAGAGCAATCTTATACTCGCATCTTTTAGAAGGAAATGGGTCGATTTGTAATGGTTTTATTATTCATGCTTATATTTGTCTATCCATACATGTAATAACTTAATTGAAATGTTGTGTCTTGCAACTTACAAATTCTTATTTCACTTTTTCACACACATTTCTGGCACCCACCGTGGGCTAGAAGACTACTTTTTTTGGCCTCCAAGACTCTTTTTATTTTTATTTTTTTTGGATTTTTAACTTTTCATATTTTTTGTCCTATAGTTGCAGCGAAATATCGTACAACATCTCTCACATACCCGAATGACAAACTATAGGTATTGTACGATTTGGTACGAATTATCATACGACTAGGTGAAAATTGTCGTACGAACCTGTATTTTTTGGTAAAAGAAGTAGATTTCATTCTTTAGGCTCTCTATTCAATTTTGATTATAATGACGCTAACCCTGGCTTGTTATTTGTCTATTTGAGAAATTTTTACAGCCTAATCAGATTTTGCAGAACGCCTATCGAATAATATGCTTGTCGCACAAAGACAATATGACTACTGATTCGTTGTCTTTGCAGGTTGCCTAAGGAGAATCAACCAAACATCATGTACTCTTTAAATTCATTTTTGGCACCTAACTTGCTATCTGATTAATGAACAAATATGTCTTTCATGTTTTAAGAAAATTCTGAGAGGTAGGAGAGTATGCTCTTGTCTGCATAGACAATCAGAAATCCAAACCCTTGAGGCATTTTCTTTAAGCTTAAGATTTTTATATCTTTAGCGGGCCTACCCTCATGAGGAGCTAATAACTCTATAGCCATTACATCCAGTGAGAGGGGAACAACCCAAGTGGGAATGGCTAAATGCCAAGTACTCCAACCCACTATAAAATAAACGTGATTTGAAAATCAAGTCAATGACAGTGCTCGAGAATAGCTCTCCTTTGTACCTTCTAGTATATTAAACCTTGGTTTTCAAGGTTGGGAGACCTCTTAATTGAGTTTATACTCCAACACGCCGAATGGATCCCTTACCAGTTCCAATTAAAATTAGAAGCTACACGGTTCACCTCTGAAAGGGGGGATAATCTTTTTGGAAGAGAGATAGTAACTCTCCCAAGACACTTGCCATATGGTGCCCCCATTAGCATTTGGAGTCGACTAATATGGTGTTGAGAATCCATTGCGTGAGACTTAGTGGTCATATTCTGATTAGCTATTGGGTGTGCACCTAAGTTAGCAAGCAAAGGTTTTCTTCTCTCACTAATTTTTGTAGGGTTTGCATGCTGTGATTGGAGTTATTATTCATATTACGTGTTTTCTATGTTTTTATCCCTAAAACTAAAACTGGAATACCAAAACTGGAGAAAACAAGAAACAAACTCAATGATCAAAAATATGTCTGTCTCAAAAACTAGTCTATCCTACTCAGTCCACCTCAAAACTAGTCATACTTAGTCATTGAAAACTCAGAATTTTGCCTCTATCCAGTTAACTGTCATGTGAATCTTCTGATTAATCATCCTACTACATACATATTTTCATATGAGATTCTGTCAATCCTAACAGTCTATCATTTGAGCTTGCATTTTGTGTCGTACGATACCTGATTATTTGTCATCTTCTTTAGGGAATTGTCATTTGAGCCTGCATTCTATGTTGTACGATAAATTATTGCATTAATTAGTTTGTCATTTTAGACTTACCCATCTATCGTACGATACTAGGAAGCAACTCATACGAAATACTATTATCATCATCTTGAAGCTATTACACTGTCGTCTGGTCCTGTAAAACCTATCGTACAAATCTCTGATTTTGTCAGTTTAGAATAGTCAAACTTGCCTAAAATAGTTTACAACAAGCGTAAAACTAGTTATCACCGTCCTGAGCATAAACAAATCAAAATAGTGTACCTGTACCATTTGTGTTGCACAATTTTGTCGATCATCTTTCAACTAGTTCAATCAACCATTTTATCAAATTTAAGTCACTTAGATAATGTCTTACACATGATAGATCATTCCTAAATCCAAACCGAGTCTTAGTCACTTCTCTTAAATCAAACTAGGTAACTTAGATCACATCTTACACAGGATAGATCTTTCCTAAAACCAGACTAAATCTTAGTTGCTTCTCTCAATCAATATGTTAAACAAACAACTAGCTCCAAATTTGATCTTGACTTCTGCATCACAAACAACTCTAAGTCACATCAGTCAATAAAAATGGCTACTCAAACTAGAAGCTCTTCTAAAAATTCTAACAAAAGTAAGAAGCCCATGACTACCTTGGCTCAACAAATTCAAGTTCTCAAGAGAGAAATATATGACATTCAAGCTCAATGAAAAGATTCAATGACCCCTCTTGAGATAAAATTTCATGATATCAAGAACATTAGACTTCAAGAAATGCTAAAACAATTACATAAGTTGGAACAGAAAGTAATTGGAAATCAAAATCCAAATCTCATACAAGATCACAAGGCATCTTCACCAAGACAAAAAGACATCTATCCCCTAGATAGACAGATTACACCTTTGGGGTAATCTATTGAGTTAGCTTTGGAAGAGCTACTTGAGCATAATCTTATCATATTGCCTAAAAATACCACTATGCATATCATAGAAATAACAAACATAAGACTTCAATGTGTGTGGAATTAAAACATAAAATTCAAGACCTCCTTGATGATGGTGTTATTCAAATTGAAAATTCTAAAAATTCACCTAAGGAGAAATCAGATGTCATTACCAAGCATGATCAAAATGATGAACCTGTGTCTAGCAATGGATCACATGTCACCTCCATCTCTTTTGTAATGCCTCCATCTCCTGAGGCTTCTCAACAACAATCCATACCATATCCCTCAAAGGATGAACCTAATGATGAAACTTCTCATGTTGATCCTCCAGGGATATCTCAAGGGCCATCCCATCCAATGGTTGAAAAAGATCTTACCTCCCTAGAATCCCATGAGGATCCCATTATACCTTTCCATTTCTTCTAAGATGATCCCCTTCCATCTCAAGAGAAAAGCATATTTCTTAAGAAAGATCATGATCCCTCTTCTACATTTTCAAATGATCCTATTCAAAATGAAGAGTCAAATACTCTATCCAATGGCCCTCTTCCATGTCAAGAGAAACGTATACCTTCATCTCCTTGTCATAATCTTCCACATTCACCTCAAGGATCCATCATGCCTAAAATGCCCTCTCATGATCCTACAAGTCAAAATATTTATAAACATACAAGGGTAGACCTTCACAAGCAAGAACCCGTCCATGTTAAAGAAAATATTAAGGGTCATGTCCTCAGTGACATTCTTCAAGATGGTGGTATCCCTACTAAACCAAAATCTAGGTACACGCCTTCCCCTTCATCTCTTCCATCCATTTTAGGACCCTATATTCCTCCATCCCTTGTGTAGGATCAACAAAGGCGTACATCTTCACGTACCTTCCATCCATCTAGAAAGACACAAAGGATCACTAAGCAAACGAAAGCAAAATCAAAAGCTATATGGGTTCCTAAGGTACTTGTAGAAGCAATGCGTTCTAAGAAACTGCAAAAGCATGAAAAATAAAAAACCATGTGGATCCCTAAGTGTCTCCTTGAAGCACAACTGTCTAAAGAAAAATCTAAATCCACAGCCAAGATTGTTGTTCCTCTATTCAAACCTTCCAAATCCATTTCCCCATCACCTCTTTCATCTATTTTGGAACCTTATGTTCCAAATCCCTAGTTGTTGCTCCATCTAAATCTCACAATTTGAGATCCACTTTTCCTCCATCAATCCACCATCCCTCAAGATGTGTGGCAATGGTGATCTCACAAATGTTTCCATTCACTCATGCACCAAACTTTCAATATCTGATCCATTATCCAACACCTCCTTTTCATCCTTCCATACCCCTTATCCAATCTGTTGCATAATACTTTACCCTAGTTTCATCACAAAATCTAAAACTAAGGAAATCAACATTGGAGATGATGGACATGTATGCTTAGATGAGTCCTTTTTGGAAAGACATCTTTATGTGGGACCAATGAACTATCGACACAAAAATCCCTGACCCTATGAAAAATATTCACCTTCAATGATATCATATCTAAGGGTTGGGTTAGATCAGGTTTTGCTTTTTGCATTGCATATCATTTTATTCAAAGCACTGTATCACATATAGTTTCTTTTTTTAAAATGCATCGCATCCATACAATTTCTGCATTAGCATATAGCAGCATCAATAAAACAAGGCAACTATCCAAGTTTATCATTTGTTTGCATTCAAGATAAATAAGGGTTGTCTCCTTTCTTAGATATTCAGACATGAAGTCCTTGAGGTCATAAGGTCATTCATTTTTAATATTACCCTGTGATGACGCTTTACTTATGGTTGGGTAGTGATTTCACTATTTGAGACTTTTTAACCCAAAATCTATCAATTGCTATATCTCAAACACATTAATAAAATCTCTAATTCATTCTAGACACCTAGTTGATCATATGATTGGTGAAAAATCTAAAATTCTACTTCAGTGCCACTATAATTGTCACACCTAAGTAGGTTTCATTACTTACAAGTCCAGGCAAAAAAAGAAAAGAAGAGAAAAGTGTTATGCCAAATATTCATCTCAAGGCAAAAGAGCAATGATATATAACTGAAATATCACGCATACAAGTGCAACAAAAAGCTTGACTATGGGACCATGTGAATAACTCCATCAGGGCTATGGACACCTACTGGCAATGGAACAATATTCGAGAAATTATAGTCTATAACCTCATTGGAGCTCTAAAAGCTTTCTGGCAGTGAGGCTCTATTTGGGATGCTTTTGAAGTTAGAATAAACCATGTAGCTAGCCATATAGGATGCTAAGGATCTTTAGTGAACAAAAGAGTAGGAATTAACTCATTTGCACTCACATGGGAAAAGGAAGATCAAAGTTTCAAGAACCAATGGGGAAGTTTTTTGCATCTCCATTTGTAAATCCTAGTCACTAAGTGTGTTAATTTGGATGTTCCAAGGGACCTTATGGATTGATTGACCACTTATCTATGAAATGTTTTGTACCTCCAATTCAATTTGTGTATTACAAAGTGCTAAACAAATATAGTCATCCTCATTCAAATAGGAAATGCATCTTCATCATGCATATTGCATTAATATAGATCATATCGAAAATCATTGTCTCAACATGCATTCTGTAGATCATCATGTCATATAGATTTGCATACTGGGGGCATAGCTGATAAAATCCTAAAAAGAAAAGTCATAAAATGTCCTGAACAAACTCCTAAAAATCATAAAATGTCCTGAACAAAAAAAAAAAAAACTCACTAAATCAAAAACTGAAAAATCAAAGCAAGAAAGCATAGACTATGCTTCAAAACAAATCAACCATAGACAAACTCTCAAAGCTCGCAATCAAACTTATCTCATGTCTTGTTAATCTATCTATCAAACTCTATCAAGCATCAACATGTCTTATACAAGGAAGGGTACACTTGAAACTAGACAGATCGGTCTTATACGGGGTACTTACTCTTTGAAACTAGACACATTGGTCTTATACAGGGTACTTACTCTTTGAAACTAGACATTCCTATCAATGATCATAAACCAATCAAAACAATGACATAGATTAGTATGGCTGTTGGATTTTGTCCAGGTTGGTGTTATCCCTTGTACTAAAATGATGCAACTTTGCTTTATCTTTTAGTCACTTTTGTGATATCCTGGTTCTTTTGGAACCCTCGTGGCTTGAAACTGATCAATGTTCTAGTCTTAGGGTAATCAACTGAGCAATTTGTGTGTCCTAAGAAGTGTCAACCAAGTCATCATTCTATCAGTGATACCCAATCATCCAATCTGAGTCAGTCACCTGTCTCCTAACTACTATAAATTTTTATCACTGAGTACACAAGCAAAACAATATTACTGAAAACAATCACTAAACAGTTTGAGATATGCATGAAATTTTCTTTGTGTGCTATCTTTTATATTGGTTTTCAATTATTATTCTCTCTGAGTAACTCGAGGAATTCTATCTTGACTAAGAGGAGAAAGGATTGGGGGCATAATATTTTATTTGTTTTCTGCTTGTAGGAATGATTTTGATGATTTGGAAACATGTAATCAGCTGGGTGTCTGTGATAAGAGCCTTCATATCAAGGTGAAATCACCACACATACCTCAACTCCGCTTATTTATATGCTACAGGGAGGTTGGCATCAAAAGTTGAGCAGAACTCTTTTTCAACTAAAGAAAATCAAATTCTTATTTCTACGGGGCATCTCAGCTTCATCACTTCATATCAAGTTGAGATCTCTCGATCATCTAATTCGAATTAATTGCTAGGGGCATATCAGTTTCATTGCTTCAAATCAAGCTAATATTCGTCTTCATGTGAAACAATATCTTAACATCAGTCAGTTTCATCGCTTTTCATCAAGTTGATTATTCGTTTAAACTCAATCAAAAGTTAGTATCTTTGATCACACGCTCAATCTAAGAAGGTGTTCAATTTCAGCACTTCAAATCAAGCTGTACAATTTATCTTCACTCATTGTGTCTAGTTCAATCAAGTTCTAGATCAGTAAGATCCACTTCTTGATCAATCAAGTTCAAGTTTAGTATCTTTGCTCTCTATCGGTCCTAGTTCAATCAAGTCCAGGATCGGTTTTGCTTTAATCAACTATGTTCAGCTTCATCACTTCAAATCAAGCTAAACACCTCACTCTTCATCTAGTTTGTGATCAATCAAGTTCAAAATTGGTATCTCCTAGACACCAACTATTCTTTAAACCAACATGTTGCTCGCACATTAATTCAAAGAGGGGAAAATGAATACCCTAAAATTGGTCACCTAAACCATGGGCCCCTAATTTTGACAACATCACCAAGGTCCTAACCAAAGGCAATTAAATCAATCTTGAGCACACAATTAATTAATTCTTCAATCATCAAATGTCACATGACAAATCAATAACTCAATATTAATTAAATATTTATTTAATTAATTGAATCATTCCAAGAATATCATTTTGATCAATTATCCTGTTTAATTTATTAAGTATCCTAGCATATTTAATTAATTAATAAATCTACCATTTAATCATGTAAAAAAGGAATTAATTTGTTACAAAAGAGGAATTAATCACAAAGCAAGAGTTAAACTGAAAATAAAATAAAAGAATTGAATTGAAAGAGAAATCAAACTTGAGATATTATTTCTTTCTTCTAAATTGAGAACTTGAAATTAGAAAAGGAATTAAAAGGAATTAAATCATTCTCTAAAATTAGAACTCAAAGATTTTAAGAAAAGAAGTTCACTTGCATTGAAAAGACTCTTTTCTTGAATAAATCAAAGAATTACCTATTTTTATCATAAGTGCATGGAATTAATTGAATCTTATCTCTAATGCAAACTCGAACTTATAATCTGAATGCATTTCAAATAAACTATAATTGGAATCTATCTCGAGGTCAGTTGAATCTGATTTCTCAATTATTTCATTTAATCCTAAATTATGTTTTTCTTGATCTCTCTTGTAATTCTCTATAAACTCAGCCTCCATCTCTCATTCAAAACACCCTAAAGATTTATTGTTATTATACAATTTTTGCTCTAGAGTCATTGAATATATTGTTCTTGCTTTTTTGAGATTATTACATCTTAGTTTAATTTCCTTTTGCATATTTTATGATTGCTTGAATCCATATTGCTTGAATCTATTCATCCATCTAGAATAATCTTGTATCCATTTAGCTTAATCTCATGCTCATATAGATTAAATCCTTTATCTTGGTGTAGTCTAGTGACTGGTATTACTTATACAAATCTAAGAACAATCTTATACTCACATCTTTTAGAAGGCAATGAGTCGATTTGTTATGGTTTTATTATTCATGCTTATATGTGTCTAACCATACATGTAATGACTTAATTGAAGTGTTGTGTCTGATGAATAATGATGAACAACAGATACCCCAACCGATACTAAGAGGGGGGGTGAATCAGTATAGATAAAAACTTTCTCAACAACTTCTCTAGTTAAAGCAATACCAACTGGTTATCATAATTACTGAACTTAACCATGCCAATACTGGTTAAACATAGTAAAACATCAGACACCATAAACTGATAAGTCTGAACACTTCATATAAGATCAATACTTGATATCAACTTCACCCATAAACATATGCATGTGGTATACTAGTAATACCATAACCCATTAACTCTGCATGCATAATCTTTCAACCAAACAGTTCATAAACATCACATGAAAAATGAATAACACATAACACATAGTTTTTTCATGTGGAAACCCAAATGGGAAAAACCACGGTGGGGATGAATACCCACAAGCTTGTTTTTGAACTCTTTTGAAGCTTGTCCTATTAGGAGCCTAGTCTAATTAAAGATTTTACAATAGATTCTGCTAAGAACCGATCCTGTTAGAGATCACCCGGTTAAGGGATGGCTATATACCCTATTAAAGGTTAGGTTTTACAATAGGCCTATTAAAGCTACCTGATAAAGGGATTTTCCAATTGTTGAAATGATTAGAAGACAACAGCTAAAACTCTAGTTTGATAACAACACTACATGCCAAGGCAGATCCTTTTCATATCCTTTACTCTACAATCACACTCTACAGTTTTCCACTCACTGGTCTGGCAAGTATCTCATCACTTGGATACACACACACAACATTTGCCAACAACTTTACAATAACAAACATCATCGACCATATAGGCAACAGTTAGGTCAGTAGCATAAACCCTAAACCCTAATCATCTTAGGTTTACAACATAGGCGGTCCAACCCTAAGCATCTAAACACATTGCATAGAGCATTACAAATTCAAATAGATCACAAGGCAAACTACATCATTCATTCATTACCACACATGGGAATCAATAACCCATCACACTCTCTTCTCATACCATTAAGAAGAATGATCATTCCCGAGGAAGACTTCAAACGCGATCGATCTTCTCATGCAAGATCCTCAAGGAAATCCTTCACGTGGACAAAGCGGACATGCACCTCGATCTCATTCACATCTCTTAGCTAACTCATCACACAATATCATTGGTTGCATCGAACATGGTGGACCACCAAACCGATAACCCTAGAGCTGAGACTACCAACTGGTAGTCACACTTAGTGAAACCCTGACACCGATTCACTGCATCTCCTCATACCTCTTCATATCAGTTCACTTGACCTTATTGACATCAATACCAACATACATTATTATCATATCAACATGCCGGTTCATTATATGCCAATGATATCTAACAATACCCCCCTTTGGCATTGATGGCAATACTCAGTGTAGCATTGAAATTGAAAACATCATAGACTAGTGTATCTGCATCATCAAATATCTTCTCCCCATACATCATATATCTTCTCCCCATTTGACAACAATGCCAAATTGGAGGCATAATCTTTCAAAGTGTACTATGCCGCTCTACCTAAGGAGTAGCATCCTTCAACACATCAATCCTAAAAGATTTGTCACTATACTACTTGATTGATGCGGAGCATAAAACTTTAGTTCACTTCATGAAGGGGCAAAACCCCTAATTCACCTCATAAATAGGTAAATGTAGTCTTCGGTAAGGGCTTAGTGAATATATTTGCTAGCTGCTCCTTACTGGAAACATGTTGTAGTACAACCTCCTTATTCTAAACTTTCCCTCTCAAGAAGTGACATTTAAGCTCAATGTTCTTAGTTCTAGCATGCAATACCGGATTCTTGGAAATATTTATTGCACTTGTGTTATCACAAAATATATTAGGTGGTTTAGATACAGGTACCTTAAAACCTTCCAATACATGCTTCATCCAAATTGCTTGAGTGTAGTTCATAAATGCTGCCACATATTTTGCTTCAGCTGTAGATTGGGAGATACAACTCTGCTTCTTACTTGTCCATGATACTAATCTTCCATTGAGAAATAATTCTCCACCGGTTGTGCTCTTGTGGTCATCCACATTACTTGCCCAATCGACATTAGTATATACCTTGAGATTAGAGTCACCATTATATGGATACCACAATCCATAATCAACTGTTCCTTTTAGATATCTAAGAATCCTTTTGACAGATACCAGGTGGGATTCTCTTGGACATTTCTAAAAATGAGCTACTATGCCTACTGCATGAGCAATATCTGGTTTGTTATGCACCACATAGTGCATCTTATCGATCATTGACTAGTACTCCTTTTCATTCACCAGTGTTGAATCATCTTCCTTAGTCAGTTTACAGCCAGTCAACATCAGTGTACCAACCGGTTTTCTTTCCTCCATGCCAGAAGTCTTCAATACCTCTTTGACATACTTGGACTGGGTAATAAAGATACCCTCTTTCATTTGCTGAATCTGTAAACCAATAAAGAACTTTATCTCTCCTATCAAAGACATCTCAAACTCTTTCTTCATTTCATTTGCAAACGCATGACTCATTTTATCATCTCCTCCAAAAATTATGTCATCCACAAACACTTCACAGATTAGAATCTGATCACCTTCTGATTTCAAGTGGATGTTGCTATCTTCACTTGTTTTATGAAATCCAATCTTCAGAAGATAAGAGTGTAGTCTTTCATACCATGCCCTAGGTGTCTGTTTCAGTCCATATAGGGCTTTGTGTAATCTATACACCATGTCACTATCTTCTGATAAGGCAAACCCTTCTGGTTACTCTATATACACTTCCTCTTCTAAGATTCCATTCATAAAAGTAGACTTCACATCCTTCTAATAAACCTTAAATCCCTTAAATGCTGCAAATGCAAGTAGTATTCGAACACCTTATACTCTAGCCATAGGAGCAAAGGTTTCTCCATAGTATTCTCCCTCCTCCTAAGCATATCCCTTGCATACAAGCCTAGCCTTGTTCCTAACAACTGTGCCTTCTTCATTCAACTTATTTCTGAAGACCCATTTGGTACCTATGACATTTTTAAGTTCAAGTTTGGGCACCAAGGACCATGTAGCATTATTTTCTATCTGATCTAGTTCTTCTTCCATTTCTTTAATCCAGTCTTCATCTATAAGAGATTCTTTGGAAGTCTTGGGTTCAAATTCAGAAATCATGCAAGAGTTCTCCTTCACTTTTCTTCTTGTGAGTATCCGTGCATCTTTATCTCCTATGATTTGCTTTGGATCATGATGCAGCTTCACATATCTAGGAATGAATCTAACCTGATCTACTAGTTTTTCTCCTTCTTCTTCAGTAGTCTCTTCTTCTTCTCTTATTGCAGCTTCTACCGGTATAGGAACATTGAGATCTTTACAAGTTTCTTTCTTAACCGGTTCCTAGAAGGTTGTACTTGGTTCATCTTCCACTTCTTCGCTACATGTTTCCTCAGTTTCCTCAGGGGATTCATCAACCTTGACATTGATACTTTCAACAATTTTCTGAGTTCTATTACTGTAGCACTTGAGAGATTTACTCTTAGTGGAATATCCTAGAAATATTCCTTCATCATATTTTGCATCAAATTTGCTCAAATTCTCACCTCTTGATATAGCACTTACCACCAAACACTTTAAAGTAACTCACAGTGGGAGTTTTCTCAGTCCAATACTCATAAGGGGTTTTATCTTTTCCTTTCTTGATGAGTACTTGGTTCATAGTATAGACTGCAGTACTCATTGCTTCTCTCCAAGAAGTGTGAGCAAGCTTTCCTTGGATCAACATTGTTCTAGCCACTTCAAATATAGTCCTGTTATTTCTTTCTGGTATGCCATTCTGTTGTGGTGTCCTTGGGGTAGACAACTGCCTCTTGATATCATTATCTTCACAATACTTATTGAATTCATCAGAAGTGAATTCTCCTCCTTGATCAGTTCTCAGACATTTTATCTTTTTACCACTTTCTTTCTCTACTAATGCTC
Source organism: Cryptomeria japonica (assembly GCF_030272615.1). NCBI lineage: Eukaryota > Viridiplantae > Streptophyta > Pinopsida > Cupressales > Cupressaceae > Cryptomeria > Cryptomeria japonica. Next base: position 361,146,486 of record NC_081407.1, on the reverse strand, counting down.
TGAAAAATTTGAACTTTCCAAATGATTTAGACTTATCTTTCAAGAATGTGACCCACATCATTCTTGAGTAGTCATTGGTAAGAATCATAAAATACCTATCTCCCTGAATACTTCTAGTTTTCATAGGACCACATAAATCAGTATGCACAAGATCAAGTAAATGTTCTATTGAGAAAGACTTACCTTTAAAAGTTAAGGAAGACATCTTCCCAAGTTGACATTCTTTGCACAAAGAATTCTCAATTTTTTTCAGCAAAGGTAATCCTCTTATTGCCTTGATCTTAATAGCTTTAACAATATTGTAAAAGTTCACATGACAAAGTCTCCTATGCCATATCCAAATATCATCAAACTTATCCATTAGACACCAACTTATCTTGGCATTCAACTGAAATTAGTTGCCTCTCGTCTACTTACTGGTGGCAATAAGTTCACCACTCTTTCCAATTATACTGCAAAATCCACCTTTGAATTCCAGAACTAGTCCTTTGTCATTCACTTGAGCAACACTTGACAAGTTATGCTTAAGACCTTCTACCCAGTAGCCATCATCTGCACTGCTCTTTCCATTCAATGAGATGGATCCTTTACCTTTTACCAAGCATGGTGCATCGTTGTCAAATCTAACAACACCTCCATCATATTCCTCTAGAGACAAAAACTTTCTCCAGTCACCAGTCATGTTGTGAGAACAACCACTATCAATCATCCACTCCTTAGAGTTGTCAATGCGAGAGACAAGAGATTTCTTGGCAGACACTTCTTCCTTTACTGCTACAAACACTATGTCTTCATTTTCTTCATCCTCTGATTCTTCATTAGTGACACCTTCATCCACAACAGCTAGACAATTTCTTTTGTTTCCTCCTTTATACTTTCTGAATCTCTTCAGTTTATCCTTATTGTCATTGTTAGGAAAATTAACAGCTATATGTCCTATCTTGTTGCAGGAAAAATATTTCAAAGGAAGTTTACCTCTATACTTTTTAATTCCCTTTGGAAGTATTTTAGCAAGAAGAGCTTAGAACTCCATCAGAATCTCTCCATCATCCATATCTCTTCATTATCTGGATTCATAACTGGTACTAGTTTCTTTTCCTTTTCTAGATGGTACAATAGATTCTTTAAAGGCCGACTCAGTCTTTTGAACATTGCCATCATAGCTATTCAACTCATATGCAGTTAACTTTTCAATAATAGAATCTAAGGATACCTTGGTTTTATCAATAGACCTTAGTTCATGGATAGCAGCAACTTTGATTGCATAGATTGGTAACAATGATCTAAGGACTTTACTAACAACAGTGGTATCATCAATAGTTCCACCAACGCTTTGATATCTCCAACCATAATCTTAATCCTAATGCCATACTGCTGAATAGTTTCACCTTCAACCATCCTCATATCCTCAAACTTACCTCTAAGACTCTCTTCCTTAGCTTTCTCTACATGCTCATCACCACCATAGATGTTTTCTAGTGCATCCCATACATCCTTAGGTGTGTCCTTGTCTTGTACATCAATAAACTCAATATCTTATAGGCTGCTGATAAGGGCTTCCATGACTTGCCCATATTCCTAGATTTCTCTCTTCTGATCATTAGTCAGAGTGCTAGTGGGAGCCACATAGGAATTCTGAACATAGCTCCAGTGTTGAGAACCCATACTCTTGATGTAAATCTTCATTCTATCCTTCCATATCATAAAGTTATCTCTATTAAACTTAGGACCTTCCCTCTTCATCATTACAAAAGGTCAAGTAGTTAAGCTTATGTCATCGAGGACCTAGAGGCACTCTGATACCAATTGATGAAAAATGATGAACAATAGATACCCCAACTAGTACAGATAAAAAATTTCTCAACAAATTCTCTAGTTAAAGTAATAACAACTGGTTATCATCATTACTGAACATAACCATGACAATACTGGTTAAACATAGTAAAACATTAGACACCATAAAGTAATAAGTCTAAGCACTTCAAATATGATCAATACTTGATATCAACTTCACCCATAAACATATGCATGTGGTATACTAGTAATACCATAGCCCATTAACTCTGCATGCATAATCTTTCAACCAAACAGTTCATAAACATCACATGAAAAATGCATAACACATAACACATAGATTTTTCATCTTGAAACCCAAATGGGAAAAATCACGGTGGGGATGAATACCCACAAGCTTGTTTTTGAACTCTTTTGAAGCTTGCCCTGTTAGGAGCCTAGTTCGGTTAAAGACTTTACAATAGGTTCTGCTAGGAACCGATCCTATTAGAGATCACCTGGTTAAGGGATGGCTATATACCCTGTTAAAGGTTACCTTGCTAGAGGATTTGAAGAACTCAATGATCTTGAGTCACCTGGTTACAGGTTTTACAATAAGCTTGTTAAAGCTACTCGGTAAAGGGATTTTCCAACTATTGAAATGATTAAAATACAATAGGTAAAACTGATCTGATAACAACACTACATGCCAAGGTAGATCCTTTTCATATCCTCTACTCTACAGTTTTCCACTCACTGGTCTAGAAAGTATCTCATCACTTGGATACACACACACAAAATTTGCAAACAACTTTACAATAACAAACATCATTGACCTTATAGGCAATAGTTAGGTCGGTAGCATAAACCCTAAACCCTAAGCATCTTAGGTTTACAACATAGGCGGTCCAACCTTGACCGTCCAAACACATTGCATAGAGCATTACAAATTCAAACAGATCACAAGACAATCTACATCGTTCATTCATTACCGCACATGGGAATCAGTAACCCATCACGCTCTCTTCTCATACCATTAAGAAGAATGATCATTCCCGAGGAAGACTTCAAACGCGGTCGATCTTCTCATGCAAGATCCTCAAGGAAATCCTTCACATGCACAAAGCTGATGTGGCACCTTGATCTCATTCACATCTCTTAGTTAACTCATCATAGAGTATCATCAGTTGCATTGCACATGCTGAACCACCAAACAAATAAACCTAGAGCTGAGACTACCAACCGGTAGTCACACTTAGTGAAACCCTGACACTGGTTCACTGCATCTCCTCATACCTCTTCATACAGGTTCACTTGAAATTAGTGACATCAATGACAACATACATTATCATCATATCCCATTGATATCCAACAGTCTCTTTAAACTTATAGACTCTTATTCTACTTTTTCACACACACATGTTGTAGGGTGAGAAAAGATCTCTGATAATTTATACCAGTCTTGTAGTTTTTTTCTGATTCAGAATTAGAGCCTACTTGTACCCTTTGCATTTGTTCATACATTGTTTCTCCTTGGGGAGTAGTGATTTCTTCAGGTGGTGACTCTGCCTTGTTTTGAATAGGTTCTTGCACATGATGTACTTTCTTATAAGAGGCTCGTTTTCTTTGAATGGCTAGTTCCTCTTGTTGTTTCTCTATTTCTTGGTGTTCTTTCTTTTTTCTTATCATTTTGGCTGCTTGGTGTAGCACTTCCTACCATGAGTTGTCATTGTATTTCTTCTTTTCTTTCCACTCAGGTTTCTGATATTTATTTTGTTTTGGCCTAGGTGGTATATTGTGTCCATATCCCAGTCCTATTTTATCTCCTGAAAAATTGTGAAGGAGGTTCTAGAGGTTCTATAATGCCTTCTTGATGCTTTCCTATAGGTCCTTTGTCATTGTATCCCATCTATTTCATGATTCAAAATCCTTTTCTATATTGTTGTGTTGGTATGGCCACCTCTAGAGTAGCTACTCTGACCTCTTTCTCATCCTTGTATATCCAACTAAGGATGTCTTTCTCTTCTGATTCATTTGCTAGTGTACCCAATTGGATAATTTTGCTATCAAACTTGGTGATGGGTTGGGTTGCTTGATGTGTTGATGCCAAAGGTTGCCCATAATATTTTGGTGATGTTGGAAATTTTGATAGACACATGGATTCAAAAGAGTATTCCCCCATGCTTTGATCTTTGATTTTCATCTTTTTCTTGAAATCTATGGATAAGGACTTGAGTTTGGCTTGATGATGATCAAATGTTGGGAAGCTTGAGCCTCCTTGTTGTGTGGAACTAGGTTGTCTTGAGCTACCCCCATAGCATTGCAATGTTGGAAAGGGTTATTATCTGTAGATATAGAAATTTCATGTCCATTGTATGAGATTTTGATACACTAATAGTATGTTGAAGGCATTGCTTGCATTTCATGTATCCAAGGATGACCTAATAGAATATTGTATGTTAAGTCTATGTCTAAGACTTGGCACATAGTGTCCTTTTGTATTGGTCCTACCTAAATAGGTAGTATCATTGTTCCTTTGGATGACCTTTCTTCATCATCATAGGCCTTGATGGTGATCTTCTTGTTTGGATCAATAGACTGCTCAAAGAAGCCTAATGCACAGATAAGCTTTAAAGTACAAATATTAAAACCAACTCCTCCATCTATTAACACTCTCTTAACTTGATGTTTATAGACCAAGACTTCAATATGGAGTAGAGTGTTATGTGGATGATTCAAGGAGACATCATCATGTTAAAAAAATGTAAGATTATGAGGCCCTATCATATGAGCCACCATGGCTTGGAATCTATCAATGTCTAGATCTTTAGGAATGTTTGCTTCGACAAGTTCTTTCTCTAAGATGTCCTTATGTTTTGGTGAGATTTTTAGTAACTCGAGTATGGATATTTGAGTGGGAGTTCTCCGCAATTGATCAACCAAATTATATTGATTCTTGGGGATAGTGGTAGATGTTGATGTATGCCCTTTCAAGACATATTTTTGAGCTCTGGTTGTCACATTGATTGACACATGATCTTGTTTGTCCTTTATTTTTATGACATTTATTTGGTTGTCATCTGTCGATATGTGATTGATGGTGTTATTGTACAGGTGATTTACATGAGCTCCTCTGGTATCATTTGATGTTGAAGCTCCTCCCTTGTTGTAATTTGGAAAAGGATTTTTAAAGGCATCATGGTCCCCATTTGTTTTGAGACCATCAACTATCAAATCACCTCTATCAATCATGTCCTAAATGATATTCTTAAGACTCATGCAATCATTTGTGTGATGTCCTTTGTTTCGATAAAAATCACCAAAATGCGAGTCATTCCACCAAGGTGGTTTGACCTGGGGTTCAAAGTTGTTTATGGCTAGCAATGTGATAATTTTGTTGGCCAAGAGTTCTCAAAATGCAGATTCTAAGGTTTTACCTAATGGTGTGTAGGTGCGTCTATTCGGGAAAGTGTTGGTGTTGCCTCTCTGGTTTGTATTATTCCCTCGATTTAGTGTTGTTGCCTTGGTTATTGGTGTTTCCTTGGGTATTGTTGTTGGTGTTTGAAATTCAAGGTCCTTGATTGGTATTTTGTGAATAAGTGTTAGCACCTTGATTAGCACCTTTTTTATTTTTGTTACATGGTGGGTTACCCGATAAAGCTAAAATTGGTTGTTTGGACTTCACATCATTAGCATCCACTACTCCATCATTAACAATGTTTTTGTTCCTTATCCAAAATCTGGATTTGTCTAAAGTGTTGTTGTTTTGATATTTAAAGGGGTGAGTGTTTGATGAGTTAGCTCCTTCCTTAAAGAAATTCAATGTTCCTTTCTTGATGCAGGATTCCTCTACTTAGATTCCGTTTTCTATCAAGTTGGGAAAAGATGGTATGCATTGGAGATTGAGTTGATAACTCATCTCACTATTTAGATTATCGATAAAGATCTCCATCTTTTCTTTTTCAGGTACGTCTTGAGGATATCTTGAAACCATGCATCTCCAACACTGAAGAAACACCATGAATGTTTCATTGTTATTTTGTTTGGTGTTACACACATCCAACATGGTGATTGCATGTTGAATATTATAGGAGTATTATGTGATAAATTTGTTTACCAACTCATCAAATGATCTGATGGGAGGTGTGAGTTTAGACAACCTCTCCATTGTTTTCCCTTCCAAACTGCATGGGAATAACCTCATTAAGTAAGTCTTATTGTGAGAAAACTCTAGGCTTATGGTACAAAATTCCCAAACATGATCACAAGGATCACTTTTACCATCGTGTTTGTCATACTTTCATATATATGAATTTAGGGGAAAAGGTACCATGTTCAATCTTCTATCTAAAGGATAAGGACAGATCTCATCCAGGGAATACCGTACCATGGTTCCTTGTTGAATGTCTTGCATTTGCCTTGGATTTGTTGTGTAAGAGCAACCATGGGTGCATTCATATGTCGAGGGAGATTTTCCTCCCTTTCTTTAAGATTGTCTCGATTGCGGGAATGGTTGTGTTTAGGGGTGTTATTTTGTTCATGTATGATTTCTAGGTCATGTGTTTCTTCTTCTCTTTGTTGGTCTTGATAGGCATAATTTCTAGACCTTGTTCTAAAAATTCTTTCGTCTACATTCCTTAAGTTTTTGATATCTAAATCTTCAAAAAGTCTAACTCCTTTGCTAGTTAGCATGAGTATATATTTTTCCTTGTCTGCTTCAATAAGTCTTTCGATGAGCCTTTGGAATGATGGGTTTTCTTGACACTCTTGGAGAGGTTCCTCGGTGATCTATGTAGCTCCCATATTAGAATACTCATCAAAAGGGTTGGATAATATATGACCCATACTTAATTCTAGTTGTGATTCTCTTTATTTGTCTCTCTAAGATTGAGTGACAACGAGCATTTAGTAAATTTCCACCATGATGAATTCTTCATTTTCTATGGGAGTTATAGGTGGTGTTGGTGGTTCGGGTTGAGATTCATTATACATGACACAAAACTATGGGAATAAAGAAAGGTTGATCTTTCCTCCTTGATTTAGGCATTGGTTGAATGTTTCTTTTTAAATATAAGCTCTACTTCTCAAGGGTTCTTTGTCAAACTCATTTGTTTTGCCTTGGATATACAATCACATGTGACACAAGAATGCATGATGTGATGCAAAGAGTTGGAGATTGATGTAGAGAAACTTATCCCTTTTTGCAAGTGTCTTAGAACTAGGTTGTCTCTTCTTCAACTTAGTTTTGTGATGAAGACTTGCTCTTCTCAAAATATGAGGAGTGGTCATACATGAATGATCAATGGTTTTCAGTGATGTTGGATTGGGATACTTTGTTTGAATACTCAAGCTTACTTTATCAAGTAGAGGTTTAGTAAGATTCTCTTCCATGACAAAGTGTGTCAAATGATATGGATAAAAAGTCTCCCAATATGGAAACTTGATTTGACGACTTAAGGATTAAACTAGGTATGTTGTTTTTGATAAAATCCGTTAGATGGTGGAACTTGATCAATGTTATGATACTGCTTGATTTTGTTGGATGAAGTCTTATCTCGAGTTAGTTTAATATTTGAAAAATTTTGTTCTAAGGATGCTTGTTGATATTGGAATTGTTTTCTCTAATAATTTGATTCAGATTTTGAATGCTGAGTTTGATAAAAGACCAAAAAGGGTACTCAAGACTATGGATGAAAATTTTCTAAAAGGTTTGATTAGCTCTCTATTTTTCTAGGATTTTAATATGCACTAAGATAGAGATTGGATGCACTAATGAATGTTCTATATGCGCTAAGATTGGATGCACTAATGAATGTTCTATATGCGCTACAAAAATTTCTCTATGCACTAAGCTGCCTTTCCTATGCGCTGACTCAATTGACTTGCTTGGAAGAGTCACCTGCTAATATGTCCTTGATATGCACTAAGGTATGCCTCCTATGCACTAAGCTGATGTTTAAATATGCTAGACTGGTGCCGAAAAGTGCTACTGAAATTTTTACCAATGTGATATTGATTATGCACTATTGTGACTACTTAAAGCACCATGTTTTGGTTGAAATGTGCTAGAGAATGGTTGATACACAATAGGATGTTGCTCCTACGTGCTAAGATGCCTTGATTTCTTTGCTTCTACTATTTCTTTTTGGTATTTTTAACTTGTGTCTTGGATGGATGATTTTTTGAAAAACTAAATTGTGAACACAACATGAAAGAGATAACAAATTTTGCCTATGATAGATAATTAGTGGATGTTCTGTGAGGATGTGTTCAATGTTGAACACAGAGTGCCACTGAGAGGGGGGGGGTGAATTAGTGGTTTCTAAACTTTTGACTTTCAAAGCAACTTCAGACTACCAATTAACCACTTAAGCACTAAACAAACAAACCAGTAAAGCAAGAAGGAAAGCCAAGGAGGTCAATCAAGCAAATGCAACTCACAACACCAGATGTACACAAAAAACCCAATGTGGGGAAAACCTCGATGAGAAAAGTAGCTAGAGTCTACTGCTCCGATCCAGCCTCACAGGTAAAATACTAATTACAAAGATTTAGGGCACCAACCTAAGGAGCACCAACCCAAGGAGCACCAACCCTTGCACCAAGCTCTAACTTGGAATTGTATATTGAAATACAATTTGGATGCAGTTAAGGCTTCTTTTTGCAAATAAATTCTGCAACTATTGATTAAGTATTCTATTGTCGGTTGACAGTCTTTCCTCCTCCACTGAATCTCACACTATCGGTTGTGAGATTACTCTCTCTAATTCTTGGCCTATGTTATCTCTCTCTCTCTCTCTCTCTCTCTCTCTCTCTCTCTCTTGTAACACACTGTGTCACACTTGGGTGATACTTTCTCTACCACACCTTGTCGGTTTAGCTTAACTGTGAGACTACAGTTATACCGGTACTTAATCACTTCTAGTTGAACCCTCTCACTGGTATGCTTGCTCACTTACTTTGCAACTTTCTTAGAATTTGTTATAAGGATAAAAATTATTCTTTGCACTCAATCTCTATTTTCTCTTCTTCTTTTCTATAGTATCAACTTGCTCTGTCTCAAGCTCATATATTTATCATCATGATTTCCTGCCAAGAATGCATTCAAACACTGAGTGGTTAGGGTTTCCTTTACCGGACACAATCTTCATGAGATTCAATCCAGCTTGTCTTGGATCAATCACCTATCCTCCAAGGATGTGTCTGTACATGATTTCCATTATCCAACACTTATTTTCTAAGGATAGCAATCATGTACAAGATTTCCTGCCTTGAATTTTGTCGAATCATAAAACACTTTAGCTGTTTCCTTTTCGAGGTCTTCTTGCAATCAGATTTCCTTTGCATTGATCTAGGCACCAAATACTCCTTGATCTTCCTTGAGCCACATTAGTTAGTTATAACCCCATGATTTGTGGTTGTTTCATTTATGTCGACTAACAGTTTCACCAACCGTGTTAATGGTGGCTTTATTGACCTCTGCATATTTGCCACCTTGGCTCCACATGGCATCACCATGGTCAATAATTCAGCTCACTAACACATAGTCAGTCCATAATTGAACATTTAGAAAACTCATACTGATGCACCTCTTTACCGATGAGGCTTTCTTCTTTTGCTAACCAACAGTGCACACTATACCAGTAACATGTCTTCACCTCTAGTGATTTGTGATAACTGTAAATAGTCTGCCTCTTCATTATAAATAGGTAGCCAACTTCCAGACTGGTTTATTTCTCTATCAGTTGTTGCTCAATATGTTAACACACACACAACCTTTATCTAGGTTTATACCTTACCAATAAGCTTTCATTCTATTTTCTCACTCCCATGTCAGCTAGTCCTTCTTTCTTACCGATTGACATCAATGACAACTTAATGTCAAAATGGCAACAATCTCCCCCTTTGGCATTGATGTCAACTTGTCACAAGACACTATATACCATTCATTTTGTATGCTCACTCTCATGCTGCTCACTCCTTCTTTCTTACCAGTTGACATCAATGACAACTTAATGTCAAAATGCCAACAATTTCCCCCTTTGGCATTGATGTCAACTTGTCACAAGACACTATATATTGGTAATGGTTTGGTGAAAATGTTTGCTACTTGTTCTCCTATAGGGACATAATCCATCCTCACCTCCTGTCCTTCAACCTTCTCTCTAAGAAAATGATACTTAATGGAAATGTGCTTTGTTCTTGAATGCATCAGTGGATTCCTTGCTATGTTGATTACACTCAAATTGTCACACCAGATGAGAGTAGGATTAGTGATGTCCACCTGTATGTCTTTTAGAGTCTACTTCATCCAGAGCACCTGAGAGAAGCATGTAACAGCATCAATGTATTCAGCTTCAGTAGTAGATAGAGAAATTGAGTTCTACTTCTTTCTATGCCATGAGACCAACCAAACACCTAGAAAGAATGCACCCCCACTTGTGCTTTTTTTATCATCAATGCAACCTACCCAATCAGCATCAGTGTATGCTTCAAAGATAAAATCTCCTTGTTTAGGATACCACAACCCATAACTAAGCATCCCTTATAGGTACCTAAAGATTATGCTAACATCATTCATATGTGACTATTTAGGTGCATCTTGGAATCTGGCCACCATGCATATTGCCTGAACTATATCTGGTCTTGAAGTAGTTAGATACAACAGACTGCCTATCATGGATCTATACAGAGTCTGATTGATGCAGAGGCCTAACCAAACTTCTAATGACAAGCCCAAATAAGGTTAGGATAGTGACCCCCTAACTACTCACAAGTGTCCTGCAAGGAAGGAATCTACACCTTGAATGCAACTACACACACATTCACTAAGCTTAGGCCTACTCAAGATGAGTAAAAGGCTTGAACTCCTCAAACATGCTTTACCGATGACCCCTACTCCTTGAAATTTTGAAGTTGTCCAACACATGTCATCTAAGGGCTCTTTCAGACACTAGTTTTGGTTTAGGGAATCAATTCCTTATACCTCCTTTGTAAGCCTACCCCCTTGACTTGTAGCCCTATTTGGTGATAGAATGGACCTTAGCTTCAAAATGTTCCACACACCCATACAAAAAAATCATCATTTAAGACACCCTTTTGGAAGTTGTACTGATCCCCAAAATTGTTTAGCCAGATCTGTAATTAAAAGGTCTGTTCCCTTTAGAGGCTAAGACCTAATAAGGTCAATTAGCCCTATTTTCAAAGCAACTACCATTACCGGTACACAAAATAAAATAAAAAACTTTATGGGAATATGGGGGATAGTGAGAAACCTCTAATTCCATGGTTACATGCCTGGAATCCACCACTATGACAACTTATGATGACTGTCCTAAATCTTGTCATAGGTAGTCACATAGAGATGCTTACCTAGTTCACTTCCATTGCCTCATAGCCAACTCTTCCCTACAAAAACCCATTAAAACACTAAATTAAAAATGCTTATCCTACATCCCTCCAAAGGAAGAGTCTTCTAATGGACAAGAATGCAAGATAAGGCCATTTTTGTTCAAAACCCTCTCCAAACCCTCAATTTCGGGGTTACAGTCAGAAGAATGGAGGGTTCTCTCTACTCCAGAATAGTTAAGACCTCAGAATACCACCAAAAGAAATATATTTCATCTTCCTATCTACTCCATGGATGGTGGGTTCAAAATCAATCCGTACAAGCACGTGCAACTCCTGCAAACTCATAATTTCTGGGAAAACTATATTATTTTGTGTTTTATTGCTTCATAAACTCCAATTACAACAACAAAAACCTTGGGAATCATGTCCAAAAGGATTATAAAAATCTCCAATGCTTACTCACCAAACTTGGAGTAGGTTGGAGCCATTGAAATGCTTCCCCCATCTGATTTTCAAAAGTTGCATTTTTGCACTCAAAAGTTGCATTTTTGCAATTTTGCACAAAAAGTCGTCATACTCTCTAAGGTTGGGATCCACATACATGGACCAACCAAACACATATAAAAAATGTCTAAAACCTATCAAGCACAAATCTAGACCATCCATTACCCCTTTTTACCACATTGTCCCAATTGGATTCTCAAATTGCCTAATTGGTGACATGGGCTTACATGGTGGGGTTTATTGCATACACAAAACACAATAAATACTAAGACACCCTAATTATCCTAGTCTTCATCCTTAGGGTTAGGAATATCTTGTTGATGGGGTTCTCCTGCACCACTGATCCACCATCGGTGATTCATCATTCTTTCTTAATTTACTGCCGGTCACCATGGGGGTACTTGCCAGTTTACAATCTTCGAGTTGGAATTTCTTCAACATCTCCTTTGCATACTTGATTTGTGAGATAAAAATTCCTTTATCTTGCTGTAATTTCTGCAAACCAAGGAAATAAGTCAATTCACCAAGCATTGACATCTCAAATTTTGACTGCATCTGATCAACAAATTCTTTGCAGAGGGTGTCCTTGTTGCCTCCAAAGATAATGTCATCTACATACACAACCACAATGATCATGTGGCTCCCATCTTTTTTTATGTACAAATTGCTATCAGCACTTCCCTTTTTGAATCCTTTCTCCTTCAAGTATTGATCTAATCTTGAATACCATGCTCTAGGAGCTTGCTTTATACCATACAAGGCCTTCTTCAACCGGCACACAAATATCTCATCACCATGCAACAAAAACCCTTCTGGTTTCTCCATGTACACTTCGTCTTCCAAATTTCCATTTAAGAAGGTAGATTTTACATGCATTTGGTATACTTTATAACCCTTGTAGGTAGAGTAGGCTAGAAACATTCTAATTTCTTCTAATCTAGCTACTGATGCAAATGTTTCTTCAAAGTCAATCCCCTCTACCTAAGAGTATCCTTTGCACACCAGTCTAGCTTTATGCCTAACAATCTTACCTTCTTCATTCATCTTATTCTGGTAGACCCATTTTGTGCCAATGATGTTCTTGTCTTTTGGTCTAGGGACTAATTCTCAAGTCTTGTTCTTCTCAATCTGTTGCAGTTCTTCTTCCATGGCATCCATCCATTCTTGTCTTTTGTTGGCCTCATTGAATGTTTTGGGTTCAACTTTAGTCATGAGGCAGAGGTTGACTTCCTCATCATTTCAGGCAAGTATTCTTCTGGTCTACACACTATCACTCTTATTTCCTAGAATTTTCTCTTTCAAGTGATTCAGTTGTACATATCGATTGGGGGCCTTCTTAGATGCTTCCTCTGGTTCAATGTTTGACTGAGCTTCATCATCTTCATCACCAAAGTTATCATACTGGTTGATCTATGGTTGACATCCTTTGTGCATATCCTCATCAACTTTTACATGCACACTCTCAATGAATCTTCTTTGTCTTTTGTTGTAGCATTTGTAGGCCTTTCTGTTTGATGAGTAACCAAGGAAGATTCCTTCATCACTCCTAGAGTCAAAACTTCCTAGACCATACATATCTTTCTTGATAAAGCACTTGCTTCCAAATACTTTGAAGTATTTGATAGATGGCTTTCGGTCATACCACAACTCATAAGGTATCATTCTATTGTTTGTTCTTAATTGAACCCAGTTCAAAGTGTATGCGGCAGTATGAACAAATTCCTTCCAATATGTGTCTGACAAATTGGCCTCATTTAACATGGTTTTGTCCATCTCCTTGACTGTCCTATTCTTCCTTTCTACCACACCATCTTGCTATGGTGTCCTAGGAGCTGAGTATTACCTTCTAATTCCATTCTTTTTTCAATAATCTGCAAATTCATTTGAAGTAAACTCTCCACCCTAGTCTGGTCTTAGGAATTTTAACCTGTGACCACTTTCATTCTCCAGCATCTTCCTAAAGGTCTTGAATGTTTCAAATTCTTGTGATTTATCTTGCAGGAAGGTGACCCATGTCATTCCTAAGTAGTCATCAATGAAGAGCATAAAGTATCTTTCACCTACAAGTGCTCTTGTCATAGTTGGACCACACAGATCTATATGTACAATTTCAAGTGGTCTTGAGGTGTTGTGCTCTTTTGTCTTGAAGCTCACTTTAGTTTGCTTACCTTTTACACATTCATCACAAAATGTGTTTACCGATTTGATGATGGGTGGAATATTCCTCTCACACCCCTTTCTTCTTACTGCCACTAGGTTATCAAAGTTTATGTGGCCTAATCTTTGGTGCCACAGCCAACTTTCATCTACTTGTCCTAAAATACATTAGGAATCATAGAATTCCTTCAAATTATAAACATTTCCATCTGTTCTCTTTCCTTCTGCTAGAACTTGACCGGTACTATCTTTCTTTATTTGGAAACTAGTTGAGTCAAAGGTGAATTTGTAACCTTTGTCACACATTTGACCCACACTTAGATCATTGTGCTTAAGGCCTTCCACATAATATACATCATGTGCCTTCAATTTTCCATCAATACTTAGAGTTATTTTTCCCTTTATTTTGATGGAAGAGTTGTCTCCAAACGTTATTGAACCACCATTGCAGTCTTCAAGTTTGATTAATTTCCTTTTGTCACTAGTCATGTGGTTTGAGCAACCACTATCTACAACCCATTGATTTTTCCTTTCAGCATGTAAGGCAGTCTACACTATGAGACTTGATTCTGCCTTTTCCTTTTCTTTTCAATCCATATTGGTTTGGTTTCCTTCTTCTTGTCAGCTGCTATATTGTGCTCAGATTCAGTTACAAGTTCTTGATTAGGATTTGTCTTCTTTTGTTTGATCTTCCAGTTTTTACACACCTTTGCTATGTGTCCAAACTTGTGACAGTTATAAAATTTTACATTCTCATATAAAGGAACATCCTTCAAATTATTTTGGGATATCAGGTTTATTCTTCCTACATTCAAAACTCTTATGACCATATCCATTGCACTGATAGCAGACAATATTAATATCATAGAGTGTATTAAATGGATTTATACTTTCATGACTCATTGGGGGCTTATTGATTAATCTACAGTCAGCCATTCTATGCCCAAATGTGTTACACCAGTAATAGTAACCATGAAAGTTTGAAACATACCGAATAGGTGGCCTTGGTCCTAAATGGGACTGTCTCATCGAGAGTCTTCCCTTCATGTTATTGAATCTGGTGAAACCTTCATGATCAACCCTTGCATTTCTCCTTGGATCTGCATGTTGATACAAGAAGTGTGGCCTTCGGTTCATTGTTGTATACTGATTTGAGTGGCGATTGACAACAACATCTGTATATGTCTTTTTACCGATATCCTTGCTTACAGTGAAAGTCTTCTTTTCTTCACCTTCAAAATAAGAGGTGAACTTTATTTCTTTTCTGGATTTATCTTTGTGGGTTGAACTTTGACCTACTTCAAAGCCTAAACCACCAGTGTCTTTGGATTGCTTCTGCTTGCTCAACATCTTGTCTAAGGCCTAAATGCTACCTTCATATTTGCTCCTTATTTTTATTTATTCCTTACTTTCTTTAAGCTTCCAACTCTTGATGCTCATTTTCCATCTTTGTTAGATCAGAGGATGTAGCTTCACATTTCCTCTTAGTTTCTTCCAGCTGCAATTTCAAGTTAGATATAACTTGACTGGACTCATCCAAGGATTGCTTCAAGAGATCTTGTTCATCTACTACAGAAAGCTTGACCTTTTTGAGTTCTCTTCTTTCTTTTCTTAGTTCCTCAAGAGCACCACTAAGTTCCCCTTCCAAGTCCAGTCCAGCCTCAATATCCTCCTCTTCCTCATCTTCATCAACTGGTTCACCAAGTGCCATGAAGAGATTGACTTTTCTGTCATTCTCTTGGTAATCATCTTCTGATGCATTTTCTTCATCTATTGTATCATCCTGATATAGACTGTTTTGATTCTGGTAGCCTCTCCTTCCTTTCCGGTTGTCATTTCTTTCTCTATCTTTGCCAACAGATTTTTTGAATTCTCTTGACTCATCTCCATCAGTTTCTTTGTGAGTACAATTAGCAAGAAAGTGTTTGACCTTCCCACAATTGAAACATTTAAGTGGTAGCTTTCCTTTATACTGGTGAAATCCTCTTTTGAGCTTCCTGACAATGTTTTCTACTTCTATATCAGAATCTTCATTGGATGCTTTATGAGTAGCTGCTTCTTTTTCCTTTTTAGTGATGTTGAATGTTTCTTCTCTCCTTAAGGAAGTGTCACCGATTGTTCTCATCTTATAAGCTGTCAGTGAGACAATTAACTCATCCATTGTAAAGGTCTTCAGATCCTTGTCTTCTTCTATGGAAAACACCTTAGTATCATATTTGGGTGTGAGAGATCTAAGTACCTTCTTGACAAGAGTCTCATCTGCAATATCTTCACCAAGTCCTCTGACTGTTTCATCAAATTTGTGAAGATAGTCTAAAACCTTTTCATTATCTTTCATCTTGATGCTTTCAAGTTGGACCCTTAGTGCCCGTAGCTTCACCTCTTTGACTTTTGCATCTCCTTCAAACAACCTCTGCAATTTGTCCCAAGTCTCCTTTGTTGAAACATAGTGCATTGTTAGGTCCTAGAGACAACTAAGAGGGGGGGAAGGGGTGAATCAATTGTCTAACAAATTCAAACCAAAAACAACTTAACCAACCTTAATTCTTAATACTGGTAAATCAATTGGTATCAGAGCCGAGTCCTCTTTTTGCAGAAGTTTAACAGCTTGAGGAGATCCAATGTCTACTAACTATTTCAGGAAGGACAGTCCTAAACTTGATGGAACCAACTATGGAATATGGAAGATCAGAATGGAGACACATCTAAATTACATTGGAAAGGACATCTAGGATGTTATAAAGAATGGCTACATTGCTCCTACTCAAAGTTAGCCTAATCCACCTACCTTAGGAAAAGATGAAGAAAATGATTGCAAGGCAAGAGAAGCACTTTTGAGCACATTAACAGATCAGCATATCATGGGATTATAAGATAGATCAACTGCTAAATCTATTTGGGATGATTTGGAAAGATTGAATGAAGGAGATTCCACAGTAAAAATTGCAAAACTTGAAAGCTTTCGGGTCAGGTATGAAAATCTAAAAATGGAAGAAGATGAAAGGATTTCTGCTTTTATGGAAAGAGTAAATGAAATTGTTTTAGGTATTAAATGTTGTGGAGGAACCTTAAGTGAAGATGAAACTGTTTTAAAATTTTTAAGAGGATTGCCATCGGCATATAAAATGAAAGTTACTACTATAAATGAATTGAGAACAATGCCTAATACATCAGTAACTAGGGATACATTGATTGGAAAACTTTTAGCTTTTAAAATTGAGGAATTTGGTCTTGTTGCTACTATAAAGATAGATTTAGCCTTTAAAGCATCAACATCATCTGCACCATCTTTTGAAAAATCTGATTGGAAAGCCTTTTATGCAAGAGAACTTGAGGAAAGCAGGAGATAAAATGAAGAACTTGAAGAACTTGAAGCACTATTTGCAAGGAAAATGCCTAAAGGTCCAGTTGGAAGTAAGTATGAAGGTAAAGCACCCTTTAAATGTTTTAATTGTAATAAGATTGGTCATATGGCTTCGAGATTCCCTAATAGACATGCTAGACTAAGAGAAGAAGCTAGAAGAACATACAAGCCTAACCTTGAATATCAAAGATACAAAGTTAAGAAGAATAAAGATAAATCTTTCTATCTTGCTGATGAAGGAGTCATTGATAATTCTGATGAAGATCCGACAGATAATGGATGGGTTTTTGTTTCTATAACAGAAGATCAACCAACACCTACTGTTCAACTGGTAGACCAGGCCCTGGCAGCTAAAGTTGAAGTTAAGGATGAATGGATCATTGATTCAAGATGTTCACATCATATGATAGGTGATAAAGGTAAATTCTTGAACTTTCAGGAATATAATGGAGGTCTGGTAAGATTCAGAGATGATAAAGCTTGTTTGATCAAAGGAAAAGGTACTATATCTCTTGATGGTAACCATAATACTGACAATGTTTACTATGTAGAAGGTTTAAAGCATAATATTTTGAGTGTTGGTCAATTAGTTGATAAAGGATTTCAGTTACAATTCAAGAATGGAAAATGCAAAATTATGAACAGAACTGGTTTGGAAATTACAACCGATAATTAAACTAGAGGAAATATATTTCATTTAAATAATAGTGAAAAGGCATGCTTGATTACACACATTGATGAAAGTTCTCTATGGCATAAGAGACTCTATCATGTAAATTTTGATTGCATGGTAAAAATTAGTACTACTAAGGTAGTTAGAGATTTACCTAAGATTGTTAAACCTCACAATATGGTATGTAAGCAATGTCAATTTGGAAAACAAGTTAGAGCATCTTTTAAAAGTATTCCAGAAAAATCCAATAATGCTCTTGACTTAATTCACACTAATTTATGTGGTCCAGTTAGAACTAAAAGCTTACAAGGTGATAGATATTTCATGCTAATCATTGATGACTATTCTAGAATGTGTTGGGTTACTTTTCTCAGAGAAAAATCAAAAGCACTTGGGAAGTTCAAACTATTCAAAGCAATGGTAGAAAATGAAACTGGTAAGAAAATCAAATGTCTGAGATCAGATCAAGGAGGTGAATTCAAATCTAAGGAATTCAATACATTCTGTGAAGTGAATGGAATCAGAAGACAATTATTAGCACCCTGGACACCACAATAGAATGAAGTTGTAGAAAGGAAAAATAGAACTATCTTGGACACAGCTAGAAGTATGTTATTTGAAGAAAATCTACCACATGTATATTGGAGAGAGGCAATAAGCGCAATGGTCTATACATTCAACAAAGTTCACATCAAAGGTGAAACTGGTAAGACCCCTCATGAACTATGGTTTGGTATTACTCCTACTCTTAAATATTTTAAAATATTTGGACATAAATGCTATATTAGAAGAGATGAGTATATTGGCAAATTTGATCCTAGGAGCGATGAAGGAATATTTCTTGGTTATTCATCTAAGAGCAAAGCATATAGATTTTTTAACAAGAGATTGCAAAAAATTGTTGACAGTACAAATGTGAAGATTGATGAACAGTTTAGAGGAACTTCAAGGTATATAGACTCTTAACCGACAATAGAGATACTGACAAATGAACCTACATTGAATCCATCGATACAAAATGAAGATCTAGCTACACCGGTATCATTTGAAAATTCCACTGTAACTGAGGAACAATAGGAAACAAAGACACCTCGGTATGTAAGATTGAACCACTCAGAAAAATCAGATAATTGGGAACAAGTATCAAGGAGTTATGACAAAAGGAAGACTGGAAAATGAAGAGTTATGTCTTATTTCTCAAATTGAACCATCATCAATTAATGAGGCATGTGAAGATAAACACTGGATTAAATCTATGGAAGAGGAATTAGAACAAATTGAGAAAAATAAAACATGGACAATAGTTCCCCAGCCTAAAGACAAAAATGTGATTGGAAAAAAATGGGTATTCAGAAACAAACTTAATGAAGATGGGAAGGTAATCGGAAATAAAGCAAGACTAGTGTGTAAGGGATATTCTCAGAAAGAAGGAATTGATTATAATGAAACCTTTGCACCGATAGCTAGAATTGAGGCAGTTAGATTATTCTTGCCTTTACAACACACAAGAACTACAAAGTATATCAAATGGATATTAAATGTGGAGTTCTAAATGGAGATCTTGAAGAAGAAGATTACATTGAGCAACTTGATGGATTTTCTTTAACAGATAACAAAGATATGGTTTGCAGGCTAAGGAAAGCTTTGTATGGGTTAAAGAAAGCTCCAAGAGCTTGGTATGCTAGATTGGATAAATACCTTTTGAAGATTGGTTTTTCTAAAGGTAATGCAGACAACAAATTATACTATAAAGTGACTAATGATGACATCTTGGTTATAGAAGTTTTTGTTGATGATATAATCTTTGGAGGAAAAGATGGATTATGTAAAGACTTTTTTATTGAAATGCAACATGAATTTGAAATGTCTATGATTGGAGAGATAAAATTCTTTTTAGGATTGCAGATTTCACAGATTGATAAAGGTATACTCTTGAGTCAATCCAAGTACCTGAAGGAGTTACTAAAGAAATTTGGGATGGAGAACTCTAAACCAGTAAGCACACCTATGACTACAAATGACAAATTATCACTAAGGGATGAATCTACACTTGTTAATCCAACTAGGTACAAGTCTATGATAGGAGGCCTACTGTATTTGACATAAACAAGACCTGCTATTATGAATGCAGTATGTATTGTTTCAAGATTTCAGAGTAATCCTAAAGAAAATCATGAATCAACAGTAAAAAGGATTTTTTAGTACTTACAACGCA
Source organism: Cryptomeria japonica (assembly GCF_030272615.1). NCBI lineage: Eukaryota > Viridiplantae > Streptophyta > Pinopsida > Cupressales > Cupressaceae > Cryptomeria > Cryptomeria japonica. The sequence continues at coordinate 361,126,449 of NC_081407.1, read as the reverse complement.
CTACAAATCTTGGTTTATGGTATCCTAGAGATGAAAACTTTGAATTATGTGCATACACAAATACAAATTAGGTAGGAGATGTGGATGACAAAAAAAACACCACCGGCAGAGCATTTTTTCTTGGAAGCAGATTAATTTCTTGGTTGAGTAAGAAACAAAGTTGCACATCTTTGTCAACAGCAAAATCAGAGTATGTTGCAGCAGCAACTAACTGTACACAGGTATTATGGCTTAAGAAAATGTTGAAGGACATAAAGGTAAAATGCAAGGAACCTATAACTATCTATTGTGATAACACTGCAACAATTGATATATCTAAGAATCTGGTACTAAATTCTAAAACTAAACATGTTTCTATCAAATTAAACTTTTTGAAAGAGAATGTTGAAGCAAAAGAAGTAAAATTGATTTATGTGAATACTAAAGAGCAGATTGCAGATATTTTCACTAAGCCTTTGCCTAAGGAGACTTTTGAATATCTTAGAGACCAGCTTGGGGTCATAACCCCACCGGTAGAGACTTAGACAGTTGATGTTTTTCATCAGCCGACAGAACTAACAGAGAAATATTTTATTTCGACTTTGATGAGGAGAGCTACTTCTCAGGGGAAGTAGTTGGCATACTGAATTGGTTGGTATTTTATATTTGAACCTGGCTTTTGTATTGACTTTGGCATTTGATGTCAAAGGGGGAGAGATTGATATGAAAAAACACAAGGAGAACACATGTTACTCTCAGGGGGAGAGACTGTTACTTTGGGAGAGACTGATTACTCTCTTTATCTGAATTTTGATTCCTGTTATGATCTCTTTTGGGAGATTATTGGTTTATTGGTGTAGACACCCAAAATTGTCCAGTCTAATTAAATAATTTGAACCTAATTCTTCTATTAATTAAATAAATCCTTATTTATTTAATTAATTCATTTATCCTCTTCTAGCCTTATTTCTCATTTAAATAAATACATTTATTTATTTAAATTATCCGTTTCCTAAATTAAATAAATATCTTATTTATTTAATTATCCCACTTCTTCTATTAATTAAATAAATCTTTATTTATTTAATTAATTCATTAACCTTTTCTACCTATGACACATGTCATTCATCTCTTAATTCATACATTACCTACCCCTTTCATTATTTTATTATTTCTTTTACCTACCCTCTAATCATAGCCGACCTCCTTTTACACCTCTCAATCTTATCCCTCCATTTCATATTGTGTCTTCTATATAAGGAGATGCTTCCTTCATTATCAAACCTTAATCATTCAGTCTAATGAATCTTATACACTTGACTACACTACGATCCTACTAGCAACCACATTCCGTTCTTTGTTGAGCTCTTGTGCATATAAAATTTGAGAGCAAATATATCAAGCAAGATCAATGGAGATAGGAAGAATGGAGATCAAAACCCTATTGGACATGTGATGGTATAATCTTTGTGATTTCATTTGATTTGCATTGTCTTAGGTAATCTTCATATGTTATGGTGGATCTTTGTTGTTGTTAGGCTAGGGTTTTGTGGTTGAATTCATTTAGCCTTTCAATATTGTTATTATTGTTATCCATTTTCACCATATACATTTTGGCACGCCCGGTGGGACTCTTGTCCCTTTTGCATTTAACTTCCTTGTTGCAGATTTTGTATTTTGAAGTTGCAGATCCGACATTTTCGACAGCATTTTGATATTTCTGCGTCTGCGCACTTTCGGATCGCGTTTTTGATTTTCTGGCGCGTCTGCAACATATGGAGTCGTGTCTGTGTTATTGGCAATATTTTATTTTGCAGGTTCCAGGAAAGCGCATCTATGTTATAAAGTCGCGTCTGCGCTGTTTTTAGCCACGTCTGCGTTCTGTAGTCGCGTCTGTGTCACGAAGTCATGTCTGTGTTGAGGGTAATCGCGTCTGTGTTCACCAGTTTCAAATTTTGGGTTTTTTTTATTTAGTTTTCGGATTTTGCATTTAGGGTTTCAGATTTGGTTTATTTTGAGCTAACATTTTCAGATCTAGCTAACGAAATTGGTGCAGCTTGTCTTGAAAGCTAAATCGTTTGGTTGAAGGCCCCTATTTTCACAAAGTCTTTTGGGTTTAAAATTTACCTAGCTTGTGTGCTTGCAGGAAGGGGTGATCATTTGAAACAATTCAAACTACTAACAACTCTTTGTTGCAGGTCCTTGGCAAGGGTTTTTATTTTTATTTTTATTGTGTGCCTTGTTTTCATAGACTAGCAAACACTTCAATTGGTGCACTAAAATTGAATCATTGTCTTTTGTGTCTTGAGAAATAGGCTCTTTTTGTTTAATCTTTAGAGGGCCTATCTTCCCATGTGGTCATTGGGACTACTAGTGAGAAGAGAATGACCCAAGTGGTAGTGAGGAAAACTCACCTCTTCCAAACCACTATAAACAAATGTATTCATGGTGAAAACTATGAATAACGTGTGCTGATTAGTTCATACCGACACTATGTCTCCCCATAAACCCATTTGATCAAATTTATTTGATCAATTGTAGGGCGTAACCCCTACCGACTGGGAGCCTTCTGTATTTACAGAGCTAAAAGTGCCGCATGTATGGCCACACAAGTGGATGCCCTTACTAGAACCTTTTTGTTTTAGAAGCCCAAATCCTTCTAGTTGTTGGGGCAGGAGGTCGAACCTTTGGTAGCGGCCCACACACATATAGTTCTTAGTAGAGATATAAAGTTCACCACGGGGAGTTTTCGTGGGGGCTGATGCTTGGCTGACCCGAGAAGTGAGTGCCGAGGGTGGAGCCAGTGAGGTCAAGCATCTAAGTATCCGCTCTGAATAGCATAGCCTCGGGGGTAAAACCCCATGTGGGATCAACAACTATTGTCTTGGCCAGCCATAAGAATTGTGCTTGACTTATTTTAAACATTCAAAACATTCAAGACCAAACAGCAAAACATTGTGTCTTTTGTGTCTTCAAGTGTATGCAAAACATTTTTACATCAAACAACACACTTTTCTTGGAGTCATTTTGAGTCTAGACACTTGCAAACATTGAGTCCTCATCAACACTATGTCCTCTTGTCACGAAAATCAGTCAAACAGTCAAATTTGGTCACAACAAAACGACTTCACAGATTGGAAAAAATTGCACAAATTTTACAGAAACGTGTCTGTGTCAGACATAATAGCGTCTGTGTTGTATAGCCACGTCTGTGAAGGGCAGAAACGCGTTTGTGTTCCAAGAGTCAACATTACACTTTGCGAAAAATCTCAGAAACGTGTCTGTGTTAAACAGAGCCGCGTCTATGTCAGGAAACTGCGTCTGTGAAGTATACAGGCACGTCTATGTCCAGAATTGAAAAAAACTGTTACAGTCCAGCAAACAAACACAGTCAGTTTTAGAATTCTTGAGCTTCCTAGGTCATTTCTCTAGGGTTTCATTTAGCATTCAACCTGTCTTTGGGTCTCACAAAAATCCATCATTGCTTTACATCTCACTTTACATTCACACTTGTCTAAACTTGAGTCAAAAGGTCACTTGCTTGTCCTCACTATACTTTGTCAACACACTACATACAACAACACTTTGCTAAGTGGTCCCTCATCAAGGTTTCTTACCTTTGGGTCTCATTTGGTCTTACTTAGAGTCAAGGTCAACTTACCTCATCAAGAGAAACTATCCTCTCTTTGGAAGTCACACCTACTCTACTACATACATACTTGGTCTTACACTTTGGACATTGCAAGTACACCTCAGATTCATTTACATTCCATCCAACTTTGGGTCTTCCATACTTTTTCCATTTTCATCTAGTCTCACACATCTTGGTCAATACCTAGTTCATGGTTGAAACCTATCTTCAAAAATCTAGGAGAGAAACTAAAGAGGCTCAAGAGTCCGCAAACATGAGTTCTTATGAGTATGACAATGATATCTTTTTCAATTCTGATCATACTACATTACCTGACATGGATGCCTATAGAAACATTCCAAATGTTGAGAACATGGACACTATAAACAACAATGTTACATATAATGACAATATGGACAACTTTTCAGTACATTCAGCAGATGTGGAAGAATCCATTATGAATCCCCATTTCAATCGATTGGTGGAGGAAATAATGAGGAGGGATAGACAATACTTTTTACAAATGATGGCACAAAGTGGAGCCAAGATACCTCATGATTTTGACATGTCTCAAATAATGGAAAATCGACCTTTGCAACAACCTCACTCCAAAATGGATCAAAGGAGACCTAATAGTGGAGGAAATAGAGAACCACATATGGTACCAGAATCACCATCACCTTTGCTTCAAAAACCAGAGGTCCCACATACACATGGTCAAACATATGATACTCACCTTCACAGACCATTATGGAAGTCTTATGGAGAGAAATATGCTCAATCACATAGCAATGCTAAGGATCAACCACCAAAGCAATTGGATATTCAAAGGCATGCTCAAAATTTGGACACAAGGAAACCCCCCGTCAAATTTGGGGGTAATACATTAGAACATGACATGCCTGTAGAGTATGGTATACATGCACAAAATAGATATGGTGTTCCTCAACATGAATCTATACCAAGTGGTCCATATATGAAGCATCACTATAGACCTCCTCCATATGAACATGTGTATGATCAATATCATCCATATATGCAACATGCTCCTCCTCCAATTGGTGCCTCAAGCATAGGGTATGGTCCAAGAAGTCGGTCTCCAACTAAGAGCAATTTGGAGCAACAAATCAGGGACTTACAAAAGAAAATGGAGGACATAAATACACTGAAGCCAACATACACAATGAGAGACATATGTCCTTATCCATTTGACAAGAGCATTCCAATGCCTCCTTTTCCTACACACTTTGTGATGCCTAAATTTGATAAGTATAGAGGAAAAGGGGATCCTAAGGCACACATAAGATAGTTTTTCACAGCTTGCATTGAGATAGCAGCAGAAGAGACATATTTGATGAGATTATTCCCACAGAGCTTAGGTGATCAAGCTATGGAATGGTTCTCCCAACTTCCACCTGGTATTAAGTCATGGGGTGATCTAGTAGAGGCATTTATCCAACATTTCTCCTACAACATAGAGACAGACATATCAATCACTACTCTGTGCAACACTAAGCAAAAAGAGGGAGAAATCTAGCCAGCAGATGCTCTTGTGAAATTCCACAAAAACAAATGGTAGAAATTCTCACTCAGAATGTTAACAAAGACATTGGCTATGATCTAAGAAAAGCTTGTTTGTCCACCTTCAAGGACGTCATTGAAAAAGGCTTAGCGACATAAAAGGTCCTAATTGAACAAGGAGTCATCAAGATATTCAAGGAAAACAAAGATGACTTTAAAGGAAAAGACAAGCCAAGATTTTGGAATAAAAACAAGAACACAGTCAATGATGGTGTTGTTGATGCCAACACAATGCGACCCAAATTCATCTTTTCAGGATCAAGTTCTACAAACAATCAAGTGAATACTCAAACAACTTCCAGATCACGAAGGAAGTACACTCCATTGGGAGAACCACTTGAGTCAGTCTTCAAGAAGCTAGTGGCAAACAAGGTAATCACAGTTCCAGATTTTCCTCCATATGAACCAAAGGTTAAACCAAATTGGTGGAACGATGATGAGTATTGTGAATTTCATAAGAGCAAGGGTCATAAGACAGGAAATTGTCATCGACTGAAGAACATCATACAAGATCTCATTGATAGAGGTGACATTGAGATTGAGGGACATTCGTCTAATCAAGAACATGAGATGTTTAAGGAACCATTCCCAAAACATGACAAGGGAAAAGCTAAAGCCACAGAGGATCAAACCAACTATACTAGAGCATCCTACAACTATGATTCAACTATCAATCACATCTCGATGGACAATTATGTCTCTACTATTATCATCAAGGACAAAACCCCTGAGAATTCTACCCAGAGACCCAAGATCGTCCTGAAAGGAATTAGATCTTCTTCTGAACCTACCTCTGAATGTAATGTCACAACTCGTTGAGGTAAAATCACTTTGCAAGGTGCTCCAACTAAAAACACCACTTCTTCATCAACCAAACCTGAGTATGACCTTGTAGAACAACTAGGGAAGACACCCGCGCTCATCTCCATCCTTGAGCTATTACGTATATCTCCCACACATAAAGCCATGGTGGGATACCTTTCCATTCCACACTCCCTTACTTTCACAGAAGCCGATGATGCCTCCGTAAGTCAGCCACATAATGCACCATTACACATTGAAGCCTTCATACATAAACATCGAATTAAAAGAGTCCTGATAGATGGAGGAGCAGGTCTAAACATTTGCACATTAAGCACTATTACATAATTGGGATATTCTGATAAAGCCATGAATTCTACAAACAAAATCACCATCAAGGCATATGATGATGAAGAGCGTTCATCCAAGGGCACAGTTACCTTACCTCTCAGAGTTGGGCTAGTTACAAAGGATTTGGTTTGTCAAGTCCTGGATTTAAATCTCACTTATAACATATTGCTAGGATGCCCTTAGATCCATGAAATGAGGGCAGTCCCATCCACATATCACCAATGCATTAAGTTTCCTCATAATGGCATGGAAGTAACAATTAACGGTGATCCAAATCCATTCATATACTGCAATAACCTGATATCAAAGACTGAGACCATCATTCCCAGTAATCATGAGGCTATTCCTTCCTCGGCATACATTGATCCTGAGTCATTAAAACCTTCGACATCAAAACAAGGTGAGCTTAAAGGCAAGTTTCAAGATAAGGGCATGGGGGAATATACTTTAAATCAAACCATGTACTTACGACAAGTCATGAGTTCCCCAAAAGAATATGGAAGACCACATCCTAACAAGCAAATCTCCATCATGATGCTCAAATGGGACCCTACTACCTTTCAAAGATGGGGTGAACTAGAAGAGGAAGATTTATACCAAATGCTTTTCAGAGACAATGAAGAGGAAACACAAGATCACATCAATCTACCATGTGAGAAATATGGCAAAGGCTTCAAAATTCTACAAAAATTTGGGTATGATGAAAAAAGCCCTTTGGGGTTACGAAAGGAAGGCATCATTGAACCTTTACATCCTGAATTGACTTTCAAGAAGGAATGCTCAAAAGGACTTGGTTTCTTAACTCCTAAGGTCCACACCCAAAGGACATAAGAAGCCTTGCAAATCAAAGCTACCAAAATGCAACAGGAGGATCACTATTCCATGGATTCTAACAAATGGGAATGGGGTTCAAACAAGTCTTCCAGTGACTACGAGCTCACTGAGATATTAAGAGAGCCAGATGAACCCACAAAAGAAGAGGAATTTTTTAACAAGTTCAGAGTTGGTCAAGAAACAACCCATGAGGAGTCTACACAACCCTTGTCTCAAGGTTCTAGGTTGAAATCACATAGGATGAGAACACCTATCCCAAAGTGTGCTACTAGTGATGATAATTTGGATTCACTTGCGATCAAGACTAATGAGGAGAGTGCCATCGATGACCTTGATAATTACCTTGACATACTCAAATATAACTACATCTTTACTCTTATCTCTGCTAACTTTGAAGACATTAACGGCCTTCCCCTTGTTCACCACCAACTCATTAACTAGGATCATGAAGGACCTGCATAGTTTGACACATTCCAAAATGATGAAGCTTTTATTGACTACCTGGGGATATGGGATGATCTTCCCCCTGGAGACCATAAAGCGGGATACACTATAGAACTCAATAGTGTGGCATATTTTGGTGAGGGTGTTGGACCTTCCAGTCGCAAAAATGTGAAAATAAGAACAAATCAAGGGTCTTATGGCGAAAACCACACTGTGGTGCTATCTAACCCCAAAAAAGTAAAAAGAAAGGACGTATCTAAGGGAGAGAACCTCTCTGAGGCACCCGAGGATGGAAGGCTCGACATTCTCCCAGCATCATATGAGGAAAAGTCATCCATGTTGGTAGAGGAGACTATCAAAACAAACATGGGTACAGAAGAGGTTCCACACAACATATTCCTAGCTCAATCACTGACACTGTCTGAAAGGTCAAAATTCATAAGTTTCTTCAAAGAACGACAAATCAACTTTGCTTGGTCATACGCTGATATGCCTGGATTAGATCCGGATTTGGTGATGCATCATTTGACAGTCAAACCGGGGGCAAAACCAGTAAAACAGAAATTAAGAAAAATGCATCCACAAGTGGCATTACTAGTCAAAGCAGAACTTGAGAAGTTATTGGATGTCGGATTCATATGCCCAATTGATTATCCTGAATGGATCTCCAACTTAGTGCCTGTCAGTAAACCAGATCGCAGCATCAGAATTTGCACAGATTTTAGAGACATCAACAAAGCTTGTCCAAAGGATGACTTCCCATTACCAAATATTGACTTGATTGTTGATCTCACAGCAGGTCATGAAATGTTATCATTGATGGATGGATTCTCTGGTTATAATCAAATAAGAATCACACTTGAGGATCAACATAAAACATCATTTACTTGTCCGTGGGGAACTTTCTGCTGGAATGTCATGCCTTTCGGGCTAAAGAATGCAGGTGCGACATATCAAAGAGCCATGACTACTATCTTTCATGATCTCATGCACGTAACCATGGAAGATTATGTTGACGACCTCTTGGGCAAATCAATAGACAGAAATACACATTTGGACATACTTTCAGTCATCTTTGATCGGTTGGAAAAATACAAAGTAAGATTAAACCCCAAGAAATGTGTCTTTGGAGTAACCTCCAGGAAGCTCCTAGGATTCATTGTATCCAAAAGGGGAATTGAAGCTGATCCAGCAAAAGTCAAGGCCATCTTGGAAATGCAACCACCAAGAAATATTAGTCAACTTCGATCCTTACAAGGCAGACTCCAGTCCATCCGAAGATTCATCGCACAATTGGCGGATAAGTGTAATCCTTTTCAGCACTTGCTACATAAAAACATCAAATTCAAATGGGATGATAACTGTCAACAGGCTTTCCAGACGCTCAAAGATTATCTTCTAAATTTGCCAGTTCTGATGCCACTAGTTCCAGATCAACCACTGTTATTATACATTTCAGCTACTCCAATAGCATTGGGGGCACTCTTAGCGCAACAAATTGTTGAGGGCAAGGAAAAAGCAGTATATTATATCAGTCACACATTGGTGGGATATGAGCTAAACTACACACCAATTGAGCGTTCATGTCTCACCATGGTCTTTGCTTCGCAGAAATTACGACATTACATGCTTACTCATAAGACTAAGTTAGTTGCAAGGATAGACCCATTGAAATACCTTCTCAATAAGGCAACACTTACTGGGCGACTGGCCAAATGGGTAATGATCCTGAGTGAATTCGACATTGAGTATGTGGACAGAAAAGCAATAAAAGGACAAGCCATCGCAAATCAATTAGCAGATGCTCCCATGATAGATGATGTTCCTCTAAGTTCAGAATTTTCAGACGAATCCATTTTGACAATGTCACATGCCAAGCCATGGCAACTATACTTTGATGGCTCATACACACAGCATGGGGCAGGAGCTGGCATCCTCTTTATAACTCCTCAAGGGGATTCTATACCAAAATCATACTGCTTATCATTTCCTTGCACTAACAATATAGCGGAATATGAGGCATTAACAACAGGATTACGAATTGCAGTTCAATGGAAGATCCAGGAACTTCATGTTTTTGGGGACTCCCAACTTGTCATCTGTCAAGCAACTGATGATTACCAAACAAAAGATGAGAAATTAATTCCTTATAAACAAATGGTGGATGACCTAAAACAACACTTTACAAAGATAGATTTTGAGTAGATACCAAGAGAGCAGAATCGCGCCGTAGATGCCATGGCTACAATTGCTTCCCTGATTGATTTACCTCCAAACGAGACCCACTATGAGTTCTTAGTGGATAACCTTTTGGTCCCTTCATATGAGATCATGCCTACTGAGACGATATGCGTTGTTGGTCCCGAATCCCAGTTATATGGTTCCATTTTCACATACCTATGTGAGAATACTTTACCTCCTGCTCTATCAAATAACCAACGTCGCACTTTCATTCGCCAATCCTCTCGATATGTCATTTTAGCTGATATCCTATACTAGCAAGGTCTAGATGGCACTCTTCTTAGATGTTTAGAAAGCGACGAAGCTCAAATTGCATTACGGGAGGTGCATGAAGGGATATGTGGTCCACATGCTAGTGGTCCTACCTTGGCCATGAAACTCATCAGGACTGGATATTATTGGCCCAATATGGAGAAAGACTCATATCAGTTTGTCAAGAAATGTAAGCAATGTCAAATTCATGGAGACCTCATACATGCGCCAACACAAGAACTTCAACCACTTGCGTCTCCTTGGCCCTTTTGTCAGTGGGGACTCGATCTCATAGGCAAGATTCACCCTCCTTCTTCCAATGGTCATAAATTCATTATCTCTGCCATAGAGTATTTTACAAAATGGATTGAAGCCGTGCCTCTCACACAAGTTACTAGAAAACAGATTGCTACATTCATCCTTAACTATATCATTTGCCGATACGGTATTCCTGTTTCCATTATCACTGATAACGGGCGTCCCTTCAAAAATCAGGATGTTCGTGAACTCTGTGACCGCTTCCATATCTCCCATTGTTTCTCCACACCATATTATCCCCAAGGTAATGGCCAAGCTGAGACATCTAATAAAACAATCCTTAAAATCCTTAAGAAGATAGTTGACAATGTTGGTCGTAATTGGCATATCCAACTTAATCCTGCACTTTGGGCCTACCGCACAAGTTTTCGCACACCTACGAGAGCTACACCCTATTCACTTGTCTATGGTACTGAACCCATCTTTCCTATTGAGGTTGAGCTACCCTCTTTACGGGTTTCTTTGCAAAACATCATCAGTGATGAAGACTATAGGGTCTCTCGCTTACAAGAGCTGGAACTATTGGATGAACGAAGACAAATTGCTTTTAGTCATCTCAAGGCTTACCAACAATGAATGAGTCGCAGCTACAATCACAAGGTCAAGCCTCACACATTTGAGGTAGGGGACTTAGTTCTCAGAGAAAATCCTAAAAATCAACAAGACAGAGAGAAGAAGGGCAAGTTCGAACCAAACTGGCTTGGTCCCTACATTATTACAACAACATATGGATCTGGTGCATATCAGCTCTCAACTACAGAGGGTGAACCTTTGGAGGATCCTATCAATAGCATGCACCTTTGCAGGTTCTACACATAGCTCTTCAGAGTATCCTAATTTCAAAAATACAAAAAAATCATAAAAATAAAAAAAATCGTTACTTGGTGAAAACCTGGCAAACAGGCGCCTTGTGACACAAAAAACATTGAAAAATCAAAAAAAAGTAAAGAGAAATAATTTCGTCCAACGGTGAAAACCACTTCGGTGATGCCCTGGGCAAGTACTATGGTGAAAAATGGGTCACCAGTGCCATGCGTAGAGACATTGCTCCTCCCTCCTTCAGGATTCTCTTTCATCACTTCACTTTGCACACACTCACAACCGATTCATTCATAATAAACTTACCCATTCCCATCATGGCTTGTTATTGATCTACCCAAGATTGGTTAGCCATTCATAATAAACCTCCCTTTTCACTCCCTTTCCATCCATAATAAATCAGATACTATTTGTGGCTAAGGCAAATCCTATGTCTAGTGATGGGTGTGGAATTGAGAACATCACATGTTTTGAGGAGTATAGTTTCTTCCAGCTTCCTTCAGTCTATCCGCGCACAATCCGCAATAAAGAAACATTTGCATCACAGATCCGCAATAAAGTTTCATCTTCTCCACAATAAAGTATCAGTTTCATGGATTCAGTCAGTTTCAGATGAGACATAGCAGCAACAATGGGCTTCAACAAATCAAATCTTTCAACAGACTCAGACGACATATGGTTCTGTGCTATCTATCCTTTTTGTGAAAGTAAACATTGTGACCACAATCAAATAAGACTTATACAAGTGACAAGAGACACTAAACTTGAGGACTACAGTGGATGTTGGTGTCGAGTCTTGGTTTTCTGTTGATTTCATCTTTTTTTTGGTGACATGTCTTTTAGCTTTTCCGAGATGTCTTTGACTAGAGATTCTATCTCCAAGATGTCTTTGACTAGAAAGGCAAGGATGGGGTATCGTCACCTATTTGTATTTGTTGTCTGTGGATTGTCTCTTAGTAATGCTATGACTTGTCCAAGGATATGAGGACACTGTGAGTCTAGTATGAACTGGGGCATTCCTTGTTTGTGATTGTCTTATCTCCATGCAAACGGGTACAATGACTTTCTGGGTCGAACATATGCCTCGATTGTCATAACCTACTTGCCATAATAAATATCAATGATGATAATGTACAAGAAGCTCTTTCACTTTCATATCTTCTATCTTCCATCCCCCTTTCTTCATTGACTTCCATCATCCTTCTCGAGTCCGCGTAGCCTGCTATCACATGACTGAGTATAATGACATACCAAAAATATTTGCATTTCATGTAGTTGCACCTGCATTACCACATATAAGCATTTCATACAAACTTATAGATATCACAATTGCATCACATCCTGCACACAACACCTGTTAGCACAATTTACATTTGCATTATCATATTCATCTGCATTACATACATTCACATTTGCATCATGCATACACATATAAAACATAAAAGAACACAAAAATATTTCATTGCATTATGTACATATTTGCATCCATATCATAAGCATCACATAGAAATATACATCATGAAACATCTCATCACATAGGTACACATGCATATAGTTGACGCAAAGATGAATCATCTCATATATACATAATCATAAGTGTCATGATACAATGATGTTAAAATCATATGGCTACAATCACCCGCAGGTGTCTACATCATCATACAAAAATGGTACAAAACTGATACATAGGGAGCCCTCTAAGGCTATGATGAACTCGCTCCCTTAGAGCCGACTAGCCTTGATGGTGTCTAGATATCCTCCAAGGTGACTGTCATCTCACCCATCGGCAAATGGAAAGTACAAGTCTCTGAGTGCCATCTCTCAGCCAACACAGTTAGCAATCTCATGTTCACCCGAAACTTAGGCACATACAGAATGTATCTCAGACCCATAGCCTTAATCACAGCTTGGTCCTTGGCTGTCAACTCAGGTCGTAACCTCTGAGTCAATGGGAATCTCTCCCGTGACTCTAGCATAGGCAAATACTCCTACAGTCAAGCAAATCAATCATCTCAGTCCTAGTGACACTCACTATTCATCACAAAGTGTTGCTTCTATCCTAGTGGTACTCCCTATTCATCACAAAGTGATGCTCACATTTGCACTCACTGTTCATCACAAAGTGCTGCTCATATTTTAGTACTCCCTGTTCATCACAAAGTACTATATCTTGGTACTCACTATTCATCACAAAGTGCCTTGATCTATCCTATCCTAGGGCCTCTGCTTGAGTGAATCCTCTTGAGTAGTTTCCTAATTGGCAACATATGGTCTATCACAGAATTGTCAATCCTAGCCCTATTTGTTATCCTAGTCTTCCCTAGAGGACCTGCTTGAGTGTATCCTCTCAGCAGCTTATCCAATCGACAGCATATGTTCATCACAGAACTGTCAATTTGACCTAGAAGACACAAATTCACATTCTAGGACACAAACATGTTTTGCAAACATAAAAGCACATTTATTACATTACCTAGTATGCATTAATGACAACAATAAATGCATCAAAGTACAAGGAGGTTTTGTGGTACTTACTGGCTCTCCTGTCTCTGTTGGCCTCTGGAATCGGTGAATGCGGTCAAATCTATGAACCAAAGCCATCGCTGTTGATTGCTGCTGCTCTATCTCGCTCTGCACTCTGATCTCTTGGATGTGTAGATGACAATGAGGATGTATTTCCCTCGTGGTCTATCTTATAGAATGCCCTAGCCCTCATTTCCCAAGTCAGTCTTCATTATCCCGTGACTCTGTCACTTTATCCGGTCAGTCCATTCTAGCCTCTCTTTCTTCTCGAGAGATTGTCTGCAATCTTTTCAGACATTTTCATCCAATCTCTCGAGGGGGCATATCATTCCCATCTTGGGGCAACTTTGTATCAGTTCATATTATCTTCTTTGAAACAACGCGACAAGCCGCATTGTCTCAAAGAGGGGCAAAATGTAGACACCCAAAATTGTCTAGTCTAATTAAATAATTTGAACCTAATTCTTCTATTAATTAAATAAATCCTTATTTATTTAATTAATTCATTTATCCTCTTCTAGCCTTATTTCTCATTTAAATAAATACATTTATTTATTTAAATTATCCTTTTCCTAAATTAAATAAATATCTTATTTATTTAATTATCCCACTTCTTCTATTAATTAAATAAATCTCTATTTATTTAATTAATTCATTAACCTTTTCTACCTATGACACATGTCATTCATCTCTTAATTCATACATTACCTACCCCTTTCATTATTTTATTATTTCTTTTACCTACCCTCTAATCATAGCCGACCTCCTTTTACACCTCTCAATCTTATCCCTCCATTTCATATTGTGTCTTCTATATAAGGAGATGATTCCTTCATTATCAAACCCTAATCATTCAATCTAATGAATCTTATACACTTGACTACACTATGATCCTACTAGCAACCACATTCCGTTCTTTGTTGAGCTCTTGTGCATATAAAATCTGAGAGCAAATATATCAAGCAAGATCAATGGAGATAGGAAGAATGGAGATCAAAACCCTATTGGACATGTGATGGCATAATCTTTGTGATTTCATTTGATTTGCATTGTCTTAGGTAATCTTCATATGTTATGGTGGATCTTTGTTGTTGTTAGGCTAGGGTTTTGTGGTTGAATTCATTTAGCCTTTCAATATTGTTATTATTGTTATCCATTTTCACCATATACAATTGGTTTTTGGCATTTCTATTTTGGCACTTTGATGGTTTTTCCATCTTGTGTTGCCATCAATGCCAAAGGGGGAGATTTTTGGTATTTTGGTATGGTTTTATCATTGATTTCAACACCTATCAACACTTATCAACTCTGGAACTTTTGAGAAATGGTTATGTTCACTGACAAGCAAGTGACTTTATGCACAGTCACCAGTATCTGGTACACTAGCAAGATATATGGTTCACCGGCACTTGGAATGACATGGAAAACATCTGGTTATGTCGAAGACATTATTTGGACACTTTGTCTTAGAGATATGTTCATTGGTATATTCATGTTTGCATATTTTCTATTACCGGCAAATAGGTCCAGATTAAGCACCGACAGGCTTATCTATTCCAGATCAGCACGACACGCTTTGGAGATGATTTTGTTGTTATTGTAAATGCATTAAGCTGACATGTTGAATCGGATATTGCATCAGTTATTGATTTACTTATAATTATTGTAATATCTTTTAGAGTCGACCTACTAAAATTGGTCTTAGGTTATGGTATATATGTAAGATCTTATTTGTAAGATCGATATGCGATTGGGAAAAAGAATTATAAGAAGGTATATGCGAGAATAAGCAGAGCTATATTCACAGACATCATTTAAGGTGAAGCAAGGTTTTTGTGAAGGCATATTAGAACTGAACCAGTACTGAATCCAACATATGAAGATGCTATTTTTCTCATAGTACATTATTATTGGATTTAATCATCCAATTGTAGTTAGTGTGACTCCTATTTGTGTTTGAGCAGTGAGCTCTAGGCGCTTGGCCTTTCTGCATGTGTCGACCCCATTTGTATACACATACTATTTGCAGTAGTATCATCTGATTGTGGGTAAGGTTTCCCACCGTGGTTTTTCCCCTTACAGGGTTTCCACATACAAATATTGGTGTTATGTGTAGTGGATTTTATTACCTTTCTATTTCATGCATTAATCTTTACCGGTACTATAATTAACTAATAAATTGTCTATCGACATAAAGTCTAATTTATCAATATTAAGCATTAAGGTTGGTTAAGTTGTTTTTGGTTTGAATTTGTTAGACAACTGATTCACCCCCCTCTTAGTTATCTCCGAGACCTAACATGCATGACTTTGACAAACTCGTTATCAGACAACCCACTCAAGATAGCATGTTTGGCCTTTGCATTGTTCTCATATTCCTTTTTGGCATTTGGATCAGTGGGAGGATCACTAGGAACAACATAACCATTCTTGACAAACATCCACATATCAAAACCCAGAGAGAAAATTTAGGTCTCCACTCTTTTGCTCCAGAAGGCATAATTAGAACCATCAAACATGGGGGCTTTAGAGGAAGTAGACTCATTTCTTGCCATTATGTTCAAAGTCCAGAATCTACCCAAGGTTTAATGATAACCAGGAACCTAGGCTCTAATACCAATCATTGAACACAGAGTGCCACTGAGAGGGTGGGTGAATTAGTAATTCCTAAACTTTTGACTTTCAAAGCAACTTTAGACAACCAATTAACCACTTAAGAACTAAAAAAACAAACCAATAATGAAAGAAGGAAAGCCAAGGAGGTCAATCAACCAAATGCAACTCACAACATCAAATGTACGAGGAAAACCCAATGTGGGAAAAACCTCGGTGAGAAAAGCTGCTGGAGTCTACTACACCAATCTAGCCTCATGGGTAAAACACTAAATTACAAAGATTTAGGGCACCAAGCTCTAACTTGGTGATGTATATTGAAATATAATTTGGATACCGTTAAGGCTTCTTGTTGGAAATGAATTCTGCAACTCTTGATTAAGTATTCTACTGTCGGTTGATAGTCTTTCCTCCTCCACTGAATCTCACACTGTCGATTGATAGTCTTTCCTCCTCCATTGAATCTCACACTACTAGTTGTGAGATTAATCTCTCTAATTATTGGCCTTTGTTATCTCTCTCTCTCATAGTCTCATAACACACTGTTTCACACTTGGGTGTTGCTTGCTCTGCCACACCTTATCGGTTTAGCTTAATTGTGAAACTATAGTTATATCATTACTCAATCACTGACGGTTGAACCCTCTCACCGGCATGCTTTCTCACTTACTCTACAACTTTATTAGAATTCATTCTAAGGCTAACAATTCTTCTTTGCACTTAATCTCTCTTTTCTCTTCTTCTTTTCTATAGCATCATCTTCCTCTATTTTGAGCTCATATATTTATCATCATGATTTCTCGCCAAGAATGCATTCAAACACTAAGCAGTTAGGGTTTCCTTTACCCAACACAATCTTCATGAGATCCAATCTAGCCTATCTTGGATCGATCACCTGTCCTCTAGGGATGCGTCTATACATGATTTCCATTATCCAACACTTATTTGCTAAGGATAGCAATCACGTATAAGATTTCCTGCCTTGAATTCTATCGAGTCATAAAAAACTTCTTTTTTTTCCTTTCCAATGTCTTCTTGCAATCAGATTTCCTTTGCATTGATCTAGGTGCCAACTACTCCCTGATCTTCCTCTATCATTCTTTCTTCCTCGAGACACATTAGTTAGTTACAATCCCATGATTTGTGGTTGTTTCATTTATGTTGACTAACAGTTTCACCAACCGTGTTGATGGTGGCTTTATTGACCTCTACATATTTGCCACTTCGGCTCCACATGGCATCACCATGGTCAATCACTTAGCTCACCAACACATACCAGTACACACTTTTACCAATGAAGCCTTCTTCTTCTGATAACCAGCAGTGCACACTATACCGGTACCACATCTTCACCTTTGGTGATTTGTGATAACTTTAACATTCTGTCTCTTCATCATAAATAGGCAGCCAACTTCCAAACCGGTTTATTGATCTATCGGTTTTTTCTCGATATGTTAACATACACACAACCTTTATCATGATTTATACCTTATCAGTAAGCTTTCATTCTGTCTATTCACTCTCATGCTGGTCACTCCTTCTTTCTTACCAGTTGACATCAATGACCACTTAATGCCAAAATGCCAACATTCAAATCCTTGATGTTTTCATTGGATTAGATAACAAGTAATACAAATTAGAGAGACTCTTTATTCAAGGGTCATTAACAATATCATATCCCACTAGTCTCGATACTCCATTAGCTCCAACAACCGTGTCACCTCCTAGAGGGTGCCCGTTTTTTTGTATTTTGCCAGAAATTAACTCAAAGTGAATTGCTTCATAATTGAGTAGTTATCTTGGGGGTGGATTCTTCCCCACCCTTGCACTATGATATTGAAAATGTTTGGATACTTACTCGGTTCAAGGTTTCTAGTGCTAAAGGTTTTAATTAGGCTTTCGTTTGGTCTTTAGTGATAAACTCCCTCAAGAGGCTTCCCAACCTTTAGAACAAAGGCTTTACGTATCTTAAAGATACTGGGGGAATGCTAATCACTAAGAAAAACTATTGAAGGGGACTTTTGTTAGCCTCCACATTTTATTATAGTGGGTTGGAATACTTGGTGATAAAGTCATTTCCCACTTAGGTCATTCCCCTCTCACCAGCCATTAATGATGCTCTAAGAGCAACTTGGGAGGGTAGTCCTACTAAAGGATTTAAATACTTGAAAGAAAGAAAGCATAAGAGTGGTTTCAATTTTTGGTCACCTAGTTAAGGGGAGAGCATATACCTTCCACTTTCGAGTCAAAGCAAAAAAGTTCTTTTTAGCTTTCAAAGAAATGATTTTCTAACTTCTACTTGGAGATTTTGCTCCAAAAAAGCATGGTGTTCTTTTTAACTTTGCATAGCAATGTTTTTCTATCTAAAAATGGAAATTGTGGTCAACAAAAGTAAAGTCATTAAGTAAAATTTTTCCTTTTGCCTTGCACAAAAATAAAGATGAGGTTGTTTTATTCTTTGCAAAAAAAATCAAAATGAATCCTTTTATGCACCAAAGGAAGGTGAAGTTATTTTTACCTTTGCAAACTAAAAAGTAAATTTGTTTTGTTTTCTTAAAACCCAAATTGAAGTGTTTTCCTAACCTGCAAGAATGAAAAATTCATTTTGTTCTTCTTTTTATCCATGCAATAAAGAAAAGATTGAGTTTTGTTTTAAACACCAAAAGGAAAGCGTGAAGTTCATTTTATGCATCCCAAAGAAATCATGAGGTTCATTTTAAGCTTTTGCAAGAAAAAAGAAAGGTGAGTACTTTTTACTAACTTTGAAAGAAAGCAAAGAAAACTAAACTAACTCCTTATGTTCTTGCATGAAAAAATTAGCACCCGCACACAGTCAGTTAGCAAGAAAAATCAAAATCATGATGGTGGGCTTCACAAGCCTAAATTTTTCTTTCTTCAGTTACAGTTTTGTCATTTTTTTTGTTTGAGCTATGCATTAGTCTGCTGCAAAGATGCACTACAAAAAAGTGCAGATGTGTTACCTTGTCTACTGAATGCACTGTGCTGGTTACCAGATGTGCTATGTTGTTGTTCGAATGCACAGAATAAAACGAGAATGTTATGCACTATCCTAGAGTCTATATGCGCTAGGGAAAGAGTCTGATGTGCTAAACAGTGCACCGGAAGTGCTAATGAAATTTTCCAATGTGCTAATGAAAGGGTCCAATGCACTAATACAACTTTTCCATGTGCTTGCATTCTTGATCATGCATAAAAAAAATATGATTAATGGGGTCGGGCCCCATGATGGATGCCAGAAATGTGGGTGACAAGAATGTAAAAGTTTGATTTCAAAGTGTCCACACACCAATGGGACTCTTGGTGCAAGTTATAGGAGCTATATTGAATAGCTCAACTTCCCAAGGGGTTTTCTATCTTTCTCTATCTCACAGGATCCTTGAAGTCAATGTCTTTTCTCTAAGATCACTGAGCAAAGTGACTTAGGAATGACAACTCCAAGAACGATTGATGTTTGATTATAAGCATGAATGCATTCCTAAATATGTATGATATTGAAACTAGAATGATTTTAAACTAGTATGAATATGATGCTATGATAAAGATTAGTAATCCTATCCTAACAAGATATACTAGCCTAACATGGATATGCTATGATATTAAAAATGCTTCTAGTTGTTTAATGTGTTTTAACAAAGAGAAGCTTGATGCTTAGTAAAATGACTATAAGTTAGATGCGTGAAACTTGGATATCTGAAAATGAGAGAATGAGAGCTCTATTTATAGGGAAAATAGGGCTCAGGATGGTCAAGATTGGATAATCTTAGCAAGAGCCAGGATTGAAAGTTATCAATCCATGTTTACAATTCTCACCAATGAAATGGTGGTAGTTGTCAACAAGAGGTTTCTTGAGAGGAGATGAAAGATGAATTTAATGCTTGAGGAGACATGAAGGTTACCTTAGGAGGTAAGGGTTAAGGTTAGGTTAGGGTTATCCATTGGATAAAGCTTTTATCCAAAGGACAAACTCTTGTGCAAGGGTTAAAGGAATAACCAAGGTTAAAGCCATCAATGCTTGATGAGACCCTTGGGTTAGATGAGGGTTGAGTTAGAGATAAAGTCTCTAATCATGCAAGAAGGTTGAGTTTAACCATTAATGGTTATGTAAGAGCCTTTAATGGTTTGGAAGACTTTAAGGGTTTGAGAAGTGACTTCCGTTTGCTTAAGATTATGACAATATTTAGGAGATGGATTAGGCTAATTTAAAAGTGATTAGAAGAATCTAGAAGGGGTTTAGGATGCAAGTAGGAGATGTAGGAAAATGCAAGTGGAGGGAAAAGGAATTTAATTAAAATAAAATTATTTTATTTCAATCAAATAGATGCAACTTGCATAAATACAAGTGGGGGAATTAACAAATAAATTAGATTTGTTTATTTGCAAGGGTCAATTTAATTAAATGCAAATTGTCATGCCCAAACTTTTGGGCAAAAACGGGACAACAATTTTTTTTTTGAACAACCTAATAACACTAATTAAGCTATAATAAAAGTTGCAACACTAAGTCTTGTCTTAACTATGTTTAAATTCTGGAAATTTAAAAGGACTTTTCTACTAAAGTTATTCTAATTAACTTAATCAGGCATGCGAAAATAAATTAAATGCAGAATACAACTCTCCAAAAGAATCATTATTATTTCATTAATTTTAATAAATTAATTTAACAAAAATCTCTAACTAATTGACAAGAGTTATTATTAATTTTAAATAATCTTTTAATTGTTCTAGGAATTGAATAAATTAATTCTACACATTTAGATTATTAAAATTTTAATAATCAATTGAGCAATAAATATAATGCCTCAAATTTTGACTAAAGGGTTAAGTTAATCCTTAAATAAAATTTTCCCTATAAACTTTAATTAATGCAGGCCAATAAATAGGCCCCTAGGGTCTAAATATTAATAAAGCATTTATTAATATTTATTAATAAAATAAAATAAAATAGGTTTCAACTTACACCTCTTATATATATATATATATAATTGGAAAAACAAATCTAAATTTATACCTACACATCCATATATATATATATATTTAAAATTTAAAATATGTATATATATATAAATATGGTGTTAATAAAATAAATCAACTATACCAAATAAATATGGGGTTAGGGTTTTCCCCACATATTTTAATTAATTTAATACTACAACTTACACATAAACCCTAAATTTATTTTATAAAACTAACTAGCCCTTTCTTTTTAAAATCTTATTTATTAATAAAATCAAATCAAATAGGTTTCAACTTAAACCTCTTATATATATATTTTTATATACATATATGTATAAATATAGCATATATATAATATATATATATAAATAATTGGAAAAACAATCTAAATTTATACCTACACATCCATATATATATATATATATATGGTGTTAATAAAATAAATCAGCTATACCAAATAAATATGGGGTTAGGGTTCCCCCCCCTCCCCCGCCCCGCTCCGCCCCCCCCCCCCCCCCCCCCGTATTATAATTAATTTAATACTACAACTTACACATAAGCCCTAGATTTATTTTATAAAAACTAACTATCCCTTTCTTTTTAAAATCTTATTACTCATGTTTTGCCCTAACCTAAGATTTGGGTTAGGGCTCATGTTATGCAGGTCATACTATGATATGGCGGAGGGCAAAATTTTTCCTTGGCCGCGGGAGGGTTTTCTTTTATGCAGGGGCTGTGCGAAGAAGGGGGCGCCGTGGGCGCCACTGCAGGTCACGGCCTGCAGTGATGCCGTGACGTCCCTGTAGGATGCAACCCACAGTGGCAGCCACGGTCGCCCTTGCAGGTTGCGGCCCACAGCAATGCCTCGAGGCCTCTATGGGTCGTGGCCCACAGGGAGCCCATGGGAGCCCTCGGCTCCGGGGTAAATCTCGGGGAGGCTGCGTGAGTTTTTTTTTTTTTAAATTTTTTGTTTAAAATATAAATATATAAATATACATATCAGTCTCTAGGGTTGGATTTTTAGATTTCTATAAAAAATTTTAACATGCAGGAAATAATAAAATAATGACAACATATAAAAGATATACATTTCATTTTTTTTTAAATTGATGTAAAGTGTGATCTTGGTAAACATGTATACAAATATTCATTAAGTTAGGCTAAACATGATTAAAATATTATGACTGTTAGATTTAACAACATGATAAATATATCATAAAGTTCATTGCTTCATTTAAAATAGACATAAATCTATTAGTCATGTATTAGATTTATTTTTGTACTATTTCCCTTTTTTTTTTTTACAGTAATAAAATAAATTAATGACTAACAGAAAGCAAAATAGAGCATAACACAATAGTTATCTCTTTCTTTCATTTCTTATCTATCTGTATTTCTAGATTTCTCTACTGTGTCTAAATCTGTATATATATATATATATATATATATATATATATATATATATATATATATATATATATATATATATATATATATATATATATATATATATATATATATATATATATATATATATATATATATATATATATATATTTATAATCACATAAAAGGAGATTTTCTAAAAACTAACAAATTTAACTAACTACGTTTCTTTTCATTGTAAACTTCTAATAGTTAATTATAGGAAAAGATAAATTTGTCTACCTTAACTTTCTACATTATTTTTTTAATAACCGACAGAAGTAAATAAAATTGCAATAGCCTTATAACAGTCTAGAAATCATTTAAAAACTTTAAGAATGCAATCCTATTATTCCTCTAATATCTTCTTAACCATATTTTTGCACTAGGATCTAAATAACTAGGACTAAATGTTATTTCCAGCTTACTAACATTCATGCTTTCTTTGAAATAAATTAACTTATCTATCTAAATTTCTTGTATTATTTAGAAGGAAAATGACAGATTTCAAATAAATGACAGCAACATTAACATTACAGAATTTATTCAAAATACTTTCTCCTTACTTAAAAGATCAACATCTCTAGTAAATTACAGTACATTACATGGTAAGCCTTTTTGAATAGTACATTTCCTTTTCAAAATAAATACAACATAAAACTCTTCTTTTTCATTTTTGCAACTGAAATACAATATTAAATTCCCTTTTCCTTTTTTCAACTAAAATAGAATCAGCAAAACCATATCCAAGTTTTTCCTTCAATCCCTTCGCAAAACAACCTACAATACAAAATCTTAAGGTTGTGACCATGGAGGGCTCACCTCCCAACCTACGCTTACTAGAAGCCACCCCCGAGCTTGGAGAACCAAGACCTAGATGGGTTATAGTCAAGCAAACACAAACAAGCATAGAGACTCACAACAAACACATTCCCATCCCAAAGCTAAACATCATACATAATGTGATTTTTATATGGGTGGAAGTGGAGCAAGTACCTTGAGGAGAACTGCAAGATAGTAGATCACAAGCCATCTCATGGCAACCAAGACCACATCACAAATCCATCTTGAACCAAATCTTTATGACCCCCAAGGCATACATGCCATAATATCTCCCCTTATGACCCCCAAATGCATAAATAAAACTATCCATCAAGGGTCACATGAACAAACCCTTGAGATCACTCTCCTAAAGAGAGCCTCTCACTCTAAGGCTATCAAACAACCTTCCACCCCCAAGACCATTCTTCCCTCCCAAGGGTAAGATGGCCTTGGATACTCCCAAAACACAACAAAATGCATATCAAAAATAAGAGAAGAATCACATAAATATCTTCACAAAGAAAATACAAGGGAAGCAAACAACTACATTCAAGCAATCTTTCAAAACAAATTTTCAACATACAAGTTGTTGTTCTCAAAATCTGATTCACTTTAACATCCTTATAGTGACATGATAACTCTGTATGCATAAGAGATATTAAAGAGAAGGAAACTTTCAGGACAACATGTGACAAGGTTTGATTAACCTTCTACACTTCAGACTTATTCAAAGTCCAGGCAGGTATACCTTTGTGAACTAAATTCACACTTTAAAAAGATAAATCCACAGCAAACTAGTCCAAAAACCAGTGGATCTAATCACCTTAAAACTAACTGAAACAAAGGAATGAAAATTGTACTCAAATTTAGAATTGAACTACAAAATATGTAATAGACAACCTTGATCTATACCAGTGCCTTATCTAAGGTCACAGAGTCATCTAAGTTCAAACAATACTCCCACAATCAAATATCTCCACATATCCCATTAGTTTGGCTTCTGCAGATCCCTATATATGCCTAACACACATAAGAAGTTATTCATACCAAATTAAACTGCGCTCATCAAGATTCAAAATATCCCACAAAGAATTTACTAGTAGAAATGATTCTTGCATATTTAATTCCCCTCCTAAAGAGAAAAGCTAAGAAATATATCTACTCAAAGTTGCCTTACAACCCCTATTCAAATGAGATAACCCTAGCTTATTCAGAATGAAATAGTAAACACTTGTAAACATATTTGAAGACAACACAAAATTTAAACTCAAAACCAATGGTCTGTATATTGATATTTTCTTCAAAAGAGTATTACAAAAACCTTCGAATATTCTCCATTAAAACTTGGAAAAGCCGAGATAAATTTTTGTAGCATTTTCTTACAATTCTTTTGCAATCATTTTTCTACTAATCCTGGTATCCATTTATATGGATGCATACAAAGCTTTAGACTTTCCTAGGAGAGTTTGTTACAAAATACTACTTCACTCAAGAAGTAGTTACATGTTGTTTTTTGCTTCAGCGGCTTCTTCAGTTGGTGGCTCCTCTGCAATATCCTCTAACCGTTCAGGAGTGCCTTCTAACTGCTCTGGAACATGTTCTAACTGTTCTGGAGCATCTTCTTCTTGAATCTCCACATCGGCCACCATGTACTTTTGGGACCATCCTTGGAAAACATCATCATTAGGCCATGAGTGGCCAATAACTTCTTTGTTCAACTTCAACAACTTTTTCCAGGTGTTTCTCACTTTCCTTACCTCTGAATCCAAAAACCCATAATGAGATTTGATCTTCTCTATTTCCTCAATTGTTTTAACAAACAAAGAGGTATCATCTGTATTGATTATCTCATTTACCCTTAAGGATAAATTAGCCCCTAACTCATCTAGCCATGCCTGTTTATCCTTTAACTGATTCTGGTTGACAAAACCTCCAGGGAACAATGCAAATTTATGCTCGGTATATTCTTTCCAATATAAATTAGCTTTTCTTTTCACATTAGCTCTTCCTTAAGCCAACTTTGTCAATCCTTTTGCCAACCTACATGTAGACTTGATAGTGACATCAACCTATGCCTCATCATATGATACACACATCAATTCTAAGTCCACTTCCCTTGGCAACCATTTATTCATAATAGGCTCTAAAATAGCCTTACCTTCATTCAACTCATTAAAAGTATCCAAAATTCTTTTCATATTGAGATACATTATAGGAGCATCAACAGTGTCAACAAATCTTGAAATTGTTTCGTTTATCTTTTCTTCATACTTTCTTGCAAGTAAGGCTTGGGATTGTTTTAACTTTTCCATTTCATGTTGATAAGTCTCAGCCAGTTGGAAACTGGAAGGCATAGGAGAAGGGGGAAATTCTACAATTGGACTAGTAGGTGGGGATCTTTCTGAAGAGGAAGTGATCATCAATGTTGAAGGCTCACCTTGATGATGTTGATTTGCCAGTTGGCTCTGGAGTTTAGTGATGATGTTGTCCCTATTGGCTATTCCTTCCTTAGCTTCATTGTAAGCTTTTAAAATAGTTTCCAACTTCAATTGGAGAGTAGCTTTTTCTTGGGCTTCTTTCTCTACTACTGCTACATTAAACTTTGCAATTTCTAGAATAGTATTAGCTGCTTCCACCACTCCTATGTCCTGAACCCTCTTGACAATCACTCCTCCAAAGAGGCTAGAATCTAAGGCATTTTTCTTCCTCTTGTTCTCATCTTTCTTTAGTGACCATAGGACAAGGGTAGCATTATCCTTGTTGAAGGTCACACCTTCCATTGGCTTTGTTTCCTTTCTTACTGCATCAAGGATCAATGCATTAGCTATATCCCATTCCGGGAGAATTAACACACCAGCTTCATCCAATATATCCCTCCCTTTCTCAGGGTTGATTGCTTTGAGCTCCTCCATCATTTCTTGCTTAACTTCTTCTTCTATTTGGGCTGCATCTTTGAGAGGTTGTTCATTTACCCTTTTCTCACATCTGATTTTGAATTGATCAATGTTATGTTTCTAGAGAAATTGTAGAAAATCTCCTGATGTAATGAAGTTGCTATCAGCTGGGAATTCTTCACTAGCTTGCTTAACAGTAAGGTCCAATTCTTGGCCCTTTAACTCACCATCAGTTAAATCCATTTTAGCATTTGGTGGCTCTTCGGGCATCCCTTCTTGGGTCTCCTCATAAGTATAGGCAATCTCACCAAGACTCCCTAACTGCAATAATTGTTCAGCCATAGATTGTTCATCTCCAATGTGGATAGGAGATTGAGAAGGGGAATATTGAGGCTCATTAGTTTCAATTTCTTCTCCCACCTTTTGCCTCTTAGGGGAATCCTGAATGTCTACAATATCTTCAAATTTCCTTTTCCCTTTTGAAGAGGAATGTTCACCTGTCACTCGTATCATTATAGTGTACTTTGGCCTCTTGAGCATTGCATAGTCACCTGGTGGGATTACTTTAGCAAAATCAGGCTTGGCCAAGACCATCTTAACCTTATCAGGATCATTTTGCATTATGGCCTCCCTTTTTTCCTTTAGGGTCTGCATTACATCTTCCAAATAAAGAATCAAAAACTTTATTTTCTCCTCAAATGGGGTGAAGCTAGACAGAGGGTCATAGCTAGTGTCAAACTAATAAATAAAATCAAGGGCTTTCTTATATGCCACCCACTTCTCCTTCCTCAATTCTCGCTCATCTAAGCTAAACTCATTTCTAATCAAATCCTCAGGAAACCAAAATTGATGAGGCTTACCTATGCACACTACTCTTTTCCTGAACATGCCATTGAAGAAGTCCTCAGGGTCTGCACATCTTGACAGTACAGTTGATAACCTATATGGTTTATAGAAATCTTCAAACAATCTCCATCCACCCTTAGTAATTACAAAATGGTGGGCCATGGTAATAGTTGGGAAAATAGTCCCTTTACCTCTGTTAGTCAGCTCAACTTCTTGCACCCCTCCAATCTATCTGAGCACTTCTGCAATCCCTATTTTCTATGGGGCCTGATAGGGTAATAAATAAGGGGTGCCTCTAAATCCAAACACTCTGAAAATAGTAGACATAGGGTACAAATAGAGGTCTCCCCAATTGTGAGAAATCTTGATATCCTCTGCAAACTCCTTAGGTCTAATAAATTCCAATAGAGCTTTAGGGATTCTAGGGTTTTCTCTACATAAGAGGATTCTGATCTTAGATGCAAAGCATCTATCAAATTTTAGATAACTTGTAGCCTCTCTATCCCATGATAAAATAGTACTCCCCAATTGTACTGGCATTTCCTCATTATTCTTGACCTTAATCAGGTCCATCTCCTTTGCAAAGTAGTTAGCACCCTTGAACAGGAACATGTGCATTAACATAGAATACCATCCAAATGGCTTGTCAACCTTACCATTCTTGATTCCTGTTAACCATTTATGAATGGCATCAACATTTATGGAGCATAATCAAATGTAATGACCAAAGAAGGATTCAAAATTTGGGCAATCATCAGGTATAATGGGTAGGCATATTTTTTTAGCATCTTCCCCAAAGATCTGGCACAAGGTCTAGTACATACCCTTAGCTCTCAGGGTGAATAAATTGAGGGAGAATGGTTCCATTGTGTTGGGGCCTACAGCTATCAACCCCCCTATCTTCACAAAGAACTCTCTTAATGGGTCATTCCTAAGATGATCCCTCTGTACATTATAAATCTGGGCTAATGATTCAAAATCAATAGGTTCCAATAAATTGGAGGATTCACTAAGTTTGAAAACCTTTTTAAATTCATCTTCATTGATTTCAATCAGGACCAACCCCTTTATGTTCTGGTTGTACCTTGCCATAGAGTCATAATTCTGTGCAATCAAAGTTAATAGGTCTGTATCCATAAAAACACCTGGGACCACTAGCTTCCCTATATCCTATTCCCATATGCCATTCACAGGAGAAGGGGAATTTCTTTGCCCAAAACCGACTTTGAAAAGTCTTAAGTCTGACATGCCTATTTCAGGGTCTCTCAACCAATTACCCTTCATACAAGCCATCTCCAATTTTTAGACGAGGGTGTTTGGACACTAAATCTTTAATCTTAGCCCCAGCATTGGTGGACATAGTTAATTGTTCTAAAAAATCATCACATATATTTCATTCTTGGTATCCCACCTTCCCGGTGAATTCTCTTCGAGGGGCCATTTTGGGTGAGAAACCACACCACCAGCAACTAGCACAGACCTCTAACAAAGTAATTCACACGACAAATATTTGAGAACAAAACAGAGTTATCAAGAAAAGAATAAAAACTTGATTATTTGCCTGAAGAAAATTACTCTACAACAATTTGCTTTGCAACAATTCACTCAGCAACAAACTTTGATGAAACGGTATTAGCAATTAAGTTGATGCAGACTACATAAGACAAGTTGGCATTTAAGTTTTTTAGGAATTAACTCTGCATGCTTCGGCTTTCTTTTCATAATTGAACTCACCAAATCGAATTCAAAAATGGCTCCAATGGGTCATGATTCCTCTGAGTCTTTCCTCTGTTTCACTCTTTCGCTATTTTGCAGTGCATAAAACCCGCTCTCTTTTTCTTTCACGAAGCAACGCTAGCCATTGGATCATGGGAACTTGCATTGTCTTTACCTCTGCTTAATCTCTCTGCTTAAGTTCTAGGCCCTACCATATTTTTGCCACTTCGCGATACTTAACAATTGAGCACTTCCCCTTCGTGAAGCCACGCTAAGCATTAGATCTAACTCAAGTCACCTAACCTTTAATTCCAACGAGGACTGTCAATCTTTCTAACTAACTGCGCCTCACCCTGACAGTTAGCGATTTTTGCCATTTCACTGAGATTAATCTGTGGGCATCTTCGGGACATGAATTGATGAGAATCGTCGAATCAAAACAAAGATGACTACCTTTTAAGTGGGCCCTGCATCCGGGAATCACTTACCCCACCTTTTCATTAGTAAATACATGCCACATGGCAGTCGACAATTAGACATGGCAACTCGCTTGTGTCCCATTCTGGATCTGCCACGTGCCATCTTTTATTATTCCCACATAACCGTCGGTTACACCCTGGCGGGCTCTTAATAATCCTTTTAAAACTATGTGTCACTTAACATATCCCTATCAAACCCCACAAAAGTAGCAGCTATTTTGCCACATCACACCTACGTGTGACTTCCACCTGTCTTTCCCGACTTCGCGAACACTAATCATCATTCAACTTACGGCCATGGCCATGAAATCATGAGAATCATCAGATCAAATAGAGATGACTGCCTTTTAAGTGCATGTTTAGCTTGCCCTTTGGGCCCACCACCCCTTTTCACGACTTCATGATGAGTAAAATGCAAGCATCTCTTGGCCACGAAACAATGTGAGTCGTCAATCTTGGCCTGACCTGATTACCTTTTAACCGAAGGGAAAGTCCTCATTGTTGGGTCCCGCCAAACCTTTTTGCGACTTTGCGAAGAGTAAACCACGTTTATCTTGATCTCACAAACTCACGTTGTCCATCCGATCAGATGGGACTTGACCGGTATTTAACTTTGGCTCGAACATATGTGTCAGGTCCACCTTTTTGCCTTTCACGATTTCATGATGGATAAATTGCAAGCACTTTTAGGTCATGAATCAACGCGCACCGTCAGATCAACAGAAAGCTATGTGATTCTTACAAGGCCTAACAGACATTTAGGAGAAGGCATATTTAAAAGTAGGAATTAAAACAATTGAAGGGACCGCCTAGGTAAATTACAAGGGGGGGAACACTTCACGACAAAGGGACCCATTACTTAAGTGAATAAAGTAATGCAGAAATAGAAGCCAAAGGGTTTTTAACAGTCATTAAAATGAATTAAAATCTAAACCCTAAACCCATTAGGATTTGAAATAGCCTTGAAGCAATAAGAACATACCAGACTCAAAAACATTTAGACTTAGCCAATAATGGAAAAAGCACACCAATTTTAAACAGTGATAACAGTGGCTCTGACTGGGGATGGTTGATCGCAAGGGCAACACAAGAAACTCAGAAAACTCTGGAGAACAGACCAAAACATAGACCCAAACAAAACAACAGGGAACAAACAAAATATATACAAACAAAGGACCTATTGTGCATGGACTTCAAGAGAAATAATGTTTTAGGAATTGTCCTTGCACTGGAAATTCCTGTACTTCATCATTCATATTTTTCACAAAATAAGAATCTTTTCCATTTAGATCACAGACCACAAAAGGGCCAATCCATAATGATTCAAATTTCTTGTGTTTTCCCTTGTTCTATCCTCTTGCATTCCACTTGTTATCACTGTTTAAAAATGGGTTTTCCTTTCCCATAATTGGCTATGATTTTGAAATTTTGAATTAGACATGCTAGAAATTGCTTCAGCTTTGTGTTAGGTCTTAAGGGTTTTGGGTTTTTAGTTTTAAAATCGCTCAATGTGTTATCAAAAACTCTCTGGTTTCTATTTCTTTGTTACTTTATCCACTTAAGTAATGGGTCTCAGGTTCATCGAAAGTGTCCCCCCTTGTCATTTGCCTAGGCGGTCATTTGAATTAATCATAAAATTTTATGCCTTATATATTTCCCCCATAATGTTGTCGGGCCTAGTAAGTGGTGTGCATCTCTCAGGAAGATCTATGGTTTTCGCTATTTCACTAGGCGAAGTTGCGCGTGGTTTAAGACCCACGAAATGGCGAAAAGGCTTTGCATTCAAAATGGCGATTTTGGTCTGGTTTAAAGAGGTCTCATCTTGTCCAAGATCCAACGACTGGCATTATTTCGCAGCCTAAACTTGCAAGCGAAATACCTTTCGTGAAATGGTGAAAGCGTTTGGTCGGACCCTACATGCAACGATTTTCTAAAGTGACTAAAAGGCAATCAAGTCCCATTTGATCTGATGGTTCATGCTATTTCACAGGATGAAAATGCTCGACAGTTATCTTTCATGAAGTAGTGAAATGACATGGCACTCCAAGTAGACAGTCCAGCTGGCCTAGAAAGTGAGTGAAATGGTTGCACGTGGCAGAGGCCACAATAGTCAGCAAGGCAGGTCCAAGGTTTAAAAGAAGGTGGGTCCCAGAGGTGAGTCATGCCGTGGGATAAGAGGTGACCTGGCAGATGCAGGTGGTAAAAATTAATTGGAACCTAGTGTTTTCTCTTGGCTAATGAAAGACTGACATGTCAGCTCTGAAAGTGACTAGATGTCAGGTGTTTGAGGTTGAGTCAGAGGGCCCACGTTTGCCGAAGTCTATTCAGATGGTTAAGCACCGAGAAAATAGAAAATAATCCAATGGCCCACATGATTTCGCAAGGGTAAGATGCTCGTGCTTTATGCCCTACGAAATGGTGAAAAGGTTTTTCATCCCCAAAGGCAAATAAAACATATGGATAAAGGAGGTTCAACTTTGTTTTGATCCAACAACTGGCACTATTTCACGGTTGCGAGATGCTTGAAAGATATGCTTCGCGAAATAGCGAAAGTAAAAGAGGTTCATCCAGGTGTCAAGCTAGATGGTGACATGTTGGTGGACACGTGGTTTCAAAAGAAGCTGAGCGCCCGCCAAGGTGTAACCGGCGGTAAAAGGAAGAGACACGTGGCCAATGTGGAACTAGGCTTGAATGGTTTTCTAAAACCAATGGTTGAGTCCCACGTGGTAATCAGTAACCAATAAAAAGCGGCGTAAGCAAAGCAGAGATAAAGAGCTCCCCTTAAAGGATGGTCATCTCCAATCTGATCCAACGCTTCATGTTGTTTCATAGCCCGAAGTTGATAGATGTTTAAGCTCTATGAAATAGCAAAAAACTGCTAGCAGTCAAGGTAAAGGCGCGGTTAGTAAAGATGTCGGCGGTCCCGATGAGGGTTAAATGCTAAGCAGTTAGAGTTCCATCTAACATCTGGCACTGTTTCATGAAGGAGAAGTGCTCAAAAGATAAAGTCTACGAAATGGCGAAAAGGAGGTGGGGCCTAGTGTGAAGGTAAAACTGTTAAGTTAGTATAACACCTGATCAAGTTTCTTTTGATCAGACGGTTGGCATGATTTTGCTTATCAAAATTGCCTAGAGGTTATGCTTCACAAAATAGCGAAAGGGCGAAAGGAAAGAATTGTAGGAACGTTGTGGCCTATTGGAGCAAAAATATGAATTCTCTCATGAATTCAATTCTGAAGGGATGGTCGAAGCATGTGGAATCAATGTTGCAGTTAAGACCTTGGGTACCATATATGATCTCCTGTCGATTGAGTAAAGGTATTATTCAAAAGAATTGTTGCAAAAGAGGAGATATAGAGCTTTTTGTCTTCAGATATAGAGAGAGTCAATTTAGTTGCAGAGAAGATTCCTTCGAGCTAAAATCAGGTTTTCTTGTACTCTTGTGTGGTAATTGCTTTGTAGTGTTTTAATTAAGGTCTTGAGTTATCGTTGAACCATTTGGGGGTAGTATTTTCATTGCTTACATTTTCAAAATGGCGCCTAAGAGAGAGTTTTCTGGGAAGGTTAATTATCAGGAGAGGGCCATTGGTGATGACTTTCTTCAGCAGTTGACGTTGTCAACTAACCAGGCATCAAAAGTAAAAGAGTTAGTGCCTAGAGCTCCTCGTTTGAAGATAGGAGAAGGGCTATATGACAAGGGCAATTGGTTGAGAGATCCGTAGGTCAGATTGTCTGGGTTGGGGTTATTCAAGGTTGGATTTGGAATGAGGAATTCTTCGGCCCCACAAAATAGCATCTGGGAATTAGATGTAGGGAAGCTGGTAGTTCCAGGGGTATTCATGGACATGGATCTGTTAACTCTAATTGCACTTAATTATGATCCAGTTACAAGAAGCATTAGGGATATAAATGGAAAAGCCCTTATTGAAATTAATATTTAAGAGTTCAGAAGTGCCTTTGGGCTCAATGAGTTTACAAATTTTCTGGAACCCATAAACTTTAAATCATTAGCTCAAATATATAGTGCATAGAGAAATCACCTTAGGAGTGGGCCTCTTAAGGAATTTTTTGTGAAGATAGGTGGCTTGACAATTGTAGGACCCAACATAGAAGATCCCTTCTCATTAAATTTGTTCACCCTCAGGGCTAAGGGAATGTACTGGTCACTCTGCCAAGTTTTGGGAGAAGATGCTGAAGAAAATATGCCCAATCATTACTTGCTAATGATTGCTTAGATTTTAAATCCTTCCCTTGCAGTAACATTTGATTATGCTTCTTTCATTACTAATGCTATCCATGGAGGGTTAGTAGGAATAAAAAATGGGAAGGTGGATAGGCCTTTCGGATGGTACTCACTCTTGATGCATCTATTTCTGTTTAAAGGAGGTGATTACTTTGCTAGTGGATTAGACCTCATCAAAGAGAAGGAAGGAGAAAAGATGCCAGTACAACTATGGAGTACTATGTTGTCATGGGCTAGAGAGGATGCTATCTTTTTAAAATTTGATAAATATTTTGCATCCAAGATTAGGACTCTCCTCTTCTCAGAGATCCCAAGAATCCCCAAGGTTCTTTTGGAATTTATTAGACCAAAAGAATTTGCAGAGAATATAAAGATTGTTCATAATTGGGGTGACATTTATCTATACCCAGTCTCAACTATTTTCAGAGTTTTTGGTTTTAAAGGCACTCCATTCTTGTTGCCCTATCAGGTCCCTCTCAAAGTGGGAATTGCAGAAGTCCTCAGACAGATTGGTAGTGTACAAGAGGCAGAGCTGACAGGCAGGGGTAAAGGGACTATTTTCCCTACGCTTACCATAGCCCATCAATTTATAATAACCAAGGGAGGTTGGAATTGTTTTGAAGACTTTCTCAAACCCTATCATTTGTCAACTACAATATCTAGGTGTGCAAATCCTGAAGACTTCTTCAATGGCATATTTAGAAAGAGGGCAGTGTGCAGAGGAAGACCCCATCAATTTTAGTTTCCTAAGGACCTCATTAGAAATGAGTTTGATTTGGATGAGCAGGAACTAAGGAGAGAGAAATGGGTGGCTTATAAGAAAGCCTTAGACTTTGTGCATCAGTTTGATGCCAGCTATGACCCATTGTCTAGCTTTTTCCCTCTGGAGGAGAAAATAAAGTTTTTAATTGTTTGTTTTGAGGATGTGATGCAGACCTTGAAGGAGAAGAGGGAAGTTGTGATTAAAAGAAACCCTAAAAAAGAAAGAATGATTCTAAGCAGGTTTTCCTCCACCAAAGCAATCCCTCCTAGTGATTACACACTGCATAAGAAATCTAGTTATAGTGTGTTGATGCCTAGAATAGGGGAGCCCTCCACCTCCAAAGGAAAGAGGAAGATACAAGATGTCATTGACATCCAAGAGAGCCCTAAAAAGCAGAGAGTAGGAAAAGAAGTACAATCTAATACACCTTTGTACTCTCCATCCCAAACCCCTATCCACATAGGAGATGAGCAAGCAGCAACTGAGCAACTTTTACAGTTGGGCAGTTTAGGAGAAATTGCCTATACATATGATGAAGTAGAGGAGGGTATGCCAGAAGAACCCCTTGCTGCTGAAATGAACATCACTACCACTGAACTTAAAGGCCAGGAGTTGGATCCTAAGATAAAGCAAGCCAGTGATGACTTCTTGGCTGACAACAATTTTGTTACCTCAAGAGCATTTATGCAGTTTGTATGGAAACAAAACATAGATAAATACAATGCAAGATGTGAGAAGAGAAAAGGTGAACATCCTAGCAAAGATCCAGCTCTAGTAGAGGAAGAAATAAAATAGGAAATGATGGAAGAATTTAAAACCATCACTCCTGAGCAAGGAAGAGATATGGTGGCACAAGTTGGAGTGCTTATTCTCCCTGAGTGGGATATAGCAGATGCCCTGGTTCTAGAGGCAGTGAGGAAAGAGACTAGGCCCATGGAGGGAATCACTTTCAGCAAGCATAATGCTGCACTCATCATGTGGTCTCTCAAGAGAGATGAAAATAAGAAAAGAAAAGATACCCAAGGGTCAAGCTACCTTGGTGGAATGATAGTAAAGAGAGTGTAGAGCACAAGGGTGGTAGAAGCTACTAGTACTATGTTAGAGATTGCAAAATTCAATGTTGCAGTAGTAGAAAAAAAGGCCAAGGAGAAAGCAGACCTCCAAGTCAAGTTGGAGACAATTCTGAAGGCCTACAACAATGTTAAGGAAGAGGTAAGAGGTAGAGATAGCATCATTGCTAAGCTACAAAGCCAGTTGATAGGATAGTACCATCAAGGTGAGTCTTCAACACTGATGATCCCCTCTTCTCCTACAAGACCTCCACCTAGTAGTCCTATCATTGAGTTCCCACCATCTCCAGCACCCTCCAGCTCCCAGATGATTGAAATTACTCCTCAAGAGCTAGAGATTTTGAAACAGGCTTAGGCTCTATATGCCAAGAAAAATGAGGATAAAGTAAGAGCTACTATTTCAAGTTTTGTGGATATAATGAGTGCCTCATTGCTATATAATAACATAAGAAGGATTTTGGATATGAGGAATGAGCTCAATAGAGATAAAGCCATTTTGACACCTATTTTTGACAAATGGAGGCCTAGAGAGCAGGACTTGGAGTTTATTTGTGCATCTTATGATGAATTAGGGGCCAATCCTATCATCAAATCCACTTGTGATACCACCAAGGATCTAGTGAAATTAGCAGAAGGGGTGGATAATGCTGATAGGAAAATTAATTTGTACAAAAAGGAGTATACTGATTAGGTTTTTGAGTTGCTCCCAGGAGTTTTTGCTAGCCCAGATCAACTGAAGGACAAACAAGTGTGGCTCAAGGAATTAGAGGCCAAATTGTCAGCCATGATTAAAGGAATTGTTGATCTAGATGATGCTTCCTTCTTTGTTGTGACAATTCAGGAGATTAAGAAAATCAAGTCTCATTATGGTTTTCTCAACTTAGAAGTCAACAAGATGAGAAATTCCTGGAAAAGGTTGACCAAGGCTAAGACAAAAGTGATTAATTTCACATGGCCCACTGATGATGTGTACAATGAATGGACAACAAAATATGCCATCCAGGATGCAGAGCAGTTAGAGGGCATTCCTGAATAGTTAGAAGAGGTTGCAACCGAACAACAAGTAGAAGAAGCTGTAGAGGTCGAAAAGGACTTGTAACCATTTTGCAAAATGTTTTGTAACTTCTTCTTGAGAAGCAACAATTGTAACAAATTCTCCTAGGAAAGTCCAAAGCTATGTGCATCCATATTGTTATAAGTGGATACCAGGGCTAAGAGAAAAAGCATCGCAAAGAATTGTAAGAAAATGCTGCAGAAATTTATCTGAGCTTTTCTAAGTGTAATGGAGAATATTCAAAAGTTTTTGTAATACTTTCTTGAAAATATATCAATATATAGACCATCAGTTTTGAGTAAAACTTTGTGTTGTCTTCAGATGTGCTTGCAGTTATTTATTGTTTCATTCTGAATAATCCAGGGTTATTTTGTTTGAATGGGGAATGTAAGGCAATTTTCAGTAGATGTGCTCGCTAGCTTTTCTCTTTAGGAGGGAAATTAAATATGTAGGGATCACCTCTACCAGTAAATTATTCATAGGATATTTTGAATCTTGATGAGCATAGTTTGATTTGGTGTGCATAAATTCTCATGTATGTTAGGCATATATAGGGATCAACAAAAGCTGAGCCAATGGGATGTGTAGAGATATTCTATTTGGGGAGTATTGTTTGAATTTTGATGACTCTATGACCTTGGATAAGGCACTAGTATAGATCAAGGTTGTCTATTGCATGTTTTGTAGATCAAAATACTGAATATGAGTATAATTTTCATTCCTTTGTTTCAGTTGGTTTCAAGGTGATTAGATCCACTGGTTTTCTGGACTGGTTTGCTGTGGATTTATCTTTTGAAAGTGTGAATTTAGTTCACAAAGGTATACCCGCCTGGACTCTAAGTAAGTCCAAAGTGTAGAAGGTTAAATCAAACCTTGTCATATGTTGTCCTAAGAGTTTCCTTCCCTTTACTATCTCTTCTCCAAAGAGTTTAAATCATTTTATTATAAGGATGTTGAGGTGAATCAGATTTTGAAGACAACACCACTGAAGAACAATATCATCAATTTGAAATTTCCTTAATGATGTCCTTTTATCAAAAAGGTACTTGGACTGCAGTTGAATCTTCAGATTTCTCTTATGAGCTAGAGCTCTGATCTCTTCCATTTTGACCATCTGAATCATTCGGTCCTCCATAGGCTTTGATAAATCCATATCCTCAGGTTGCAAGAACCTGTACACTAGAAGAAGATTGTTTATAGGCACTTTGGCCTGTGTACCATATACCAATTCAAATGGTGACATCCCAATGGCCTTCTTGACAGTGATTCTGTCTGCCCACAAAGCTAGTTTCAACTTTTGATCCCATGACCTCTTGTTTTCTTCTAAGATTTTCTTGATAATATTCAAGAGGCTTTTATTGTTGAATTCTGCTTGCCCATTTCCTTGAGGATGATAGGGTGAAGAGTAATACATGAGTATCCCATGACTAATACAAAAATTGACAAACTCTTCTGACCTAAAACTCATAGCATTGTCCATTACTATTTTCATAGGAACTCCAAAACTAGTTATGATACAATCCATCAAGAAATCAATAATAATTTTACTTGTAGCTCTTCTAGTGGGAATGGCTTCCATCCATTTAGTAAAATAATCAGTTGCTACTATGATCCATCTATGACCTCTTCCTGATTTCTCAACAATCTCTCCAATAAAGTCTACCCCCCATTGGACAAAAGGTGCTTCCACTGTAACTAGGTTCAAGGGCAGAGCTCCTTCATATTTTAGTTTGGATGAAAACCTTTGACATGGGTCACATCTCCTAACATATTCATGAGCATCCTTGAACAGGGCAGGCCAATAATACCCAGCTTGGACTATCTTCCCAGTAGTTGTCTTAGCAGAATAATGACCTCTGCACATTCCATCATGCATTTCAATCAGCATTTTCTTTGCTTGGAATTCATCTAAACACATGAGTAACCCTCCATCTCTGTTTCTCCAAAACAAGTCACCTTGAATGAGAACATACTTCTGAGACTTCAATTTTAGGGTTCTTCTCTGATTATGGGTCGTTCCTTTTGAAAATGCAGCATCTCTTAAAAATCGGACTATCTCTAAATACAAAGGTTGCCTTTCAATACTAGTGACTGAAGTACTTTTAACTTCAACATTATTTATCTCAACATTCAGAAGATTAGATTCAGTCATGAGCTTGGCCAGACCTAAACCTCTCACCAATTTGGTGATCTTTATTTCCAAGTCAAATTCTTGGATTCTATTGATCGATCTGCACCTTTTTCCTGTAACCTCAGACTGGGATAGAATATCTTTAACTGTAGCATGTGGGACATAAGAAGTGATATTTGCATTTGTCAGGTATGGCCTGAAAGCCTTAACATCTTTAACTAAAGCATAAGCCTGTTTCTCCATGGTTTCATACTTTAATTTTGCTGCTTGCAAAGACTTGCTATAGAAAGCTATGGGATGTTCAAATCCCTCATTATCCTTTTGTAACAACACTGCAGCTACTGTATGGTATGAAGCAAAAGAGAACAGAGAGAAGGGTTTATTGTAATCAGGAGATTTCAGCACCGGTGCTTCCTGAATGGCCTTTTTAATTTCAGCAAAAGCCTTTGAGGCTTCTTGATCCCAACAAAACTTGGTGTCCTTCTTGAGCAACTTGACGATGGGTTTCACTATCTTTGCAAATTTTGCAATGAATCTTCTAAAAAAATTTACTTTGCCTAAAAAGGATTGAATACCTTTAATGTTCTTTAGTTCAAACACTTTGTTTATTGCTTCAATTCTTTCAGGGTCTATTCTTACCCCTTCCTTGGAAACAATGTGCCCCAATAATTTTCCTTCAGTGACCCCAAAATGACATTTCTTGGGATTCTGGTGCAGGGGCACAAGACTAAAATTAATCATTTCTTCTTCAATGAATTTCATGTTTTGTTTCAAGGTGTTGTAAGGGACCTTAGAATCCCATTTTCATGTTTATTTTGGATAATAAAGTCCTCATAGTCCATTTTTGTAAGGCCTAGTGGCCTAGGGTGCTTTATAAACTCTATGGTCAACTATAGTCAAAAGGACTTAGGATGTGTGGATTTAGTGATTCAAGTGTATTTTGGTCTAATTAGGTCCAAAATAATATGTTTAGGCTCCTAGGTCTATGTTTGAAGATAGTTTGTTGGTAAAATACAAAATTGTCAAAAAATTGACAAATGTTGTCAATATTGGTGAACAACTTTTTGAAAAGTTGTTAAAATCAATTCCTAACATTCACAACCACCTGATTTCGGTTGGAACATGTTGGGATGGCTATATTATGCCTCAACAAACCAATTTGGAAGTTGGTTGAAGAATAATGTGAAAGTTGATAATTTGAAGCAATAAAAATTCTGTATTTTCCTGCAAATTTGCTGCTATTTTGGTTGGTACAGGCTTGTACGATCTAAAAACTGAAAAATTCTTCCATGATGAGTTAGAGGGGTGAAATACCTTTCATTTGAGTCCAACTAGAGCATTTGAAGTGGAGAAATAAGCGAGATATCGAAGTTTTAGTGAAGACAGCCCGTGAAAGGGCATAAACCTAGGGTTTCACATTTCTTTTCCCTTTTCTTCCATTTTAACCATGAAAAAAATCTAAAACTCGGTTGGATGGAAGATTTGGGACTGTATTTTAAGATTTTATTTGTTTCAAACCTGGA
The DNA here is from genome assembly GCF_030272615.1 of Cryptomeria japonica. Taxonomy (NCBI): domain Eukaryota; kingdom Viridiplantae; phylum Streptophyta; class Pinopsida; order Cupressales; family Cupressaceae; genus Cryptomeria; species Cryptomeria japonica. Next base: position 361,086,122 of record NC_081407.1, on the reverse strand, counting down.
GGAAGTGTTTGGAAAGAGCAGAAATTAAAAGAAGCCAGACATCTCTATGTGGCTGGCAATGCAAAAGTAGTAAAAAGACACAAAAAAACCCCACAACTATTGGTGAATTGTAAACCAGTGTATAAAACCTTGGAATTGGCATTATTTTGGATTCCCATAAATTCTCAAAGTCATACTTTTCTGATATGGTGTGTAAAAATGGTACTTCCTTCATTAAGTGCTTGAATTAGTCCTTGTTGTCATCATTGAGGGTTTGGTAGAAATGTGGTTTGTTGAAGCCTTCAAGCCCTTTCCTTTTGGAAAAAGTGCTGCCCAGGGGAGTGTATTTGATGTGTGCAATAAAATCTAGGTGTCCTTTGGAGATTTTGTGGTGTAAGCCAAAAAGTTGTTTTTGGAGACTAGTGGGCCTAGAGAGCCAAATTGGGCTTGGATACCTTGGGGACTTGGAGGAGAAAACCAGAGGGTGGATTTGGATATTTTATGATCCATTAGACCTATCAAACCTGTACAAGGCTTTGGGAAACATATAAACCTTACTTGGAGGGGAGTGAACCATTTGAGCACTTTTTGAGCATTTTGCCTGTGGGGTTGTTAATCCATTAATGGTGACTTTTGTGAAACGTCTCAATGGGGAGTTATGGGGAAGGAAAAATATGTGTTGAGATGTTATATTTGTTCTTGTAAGGTGTGAGGTCTGGTTGGGAGAACCTCTTTTCCCAAAGGGGTAGTGTTGCCTATTGAGCAAGTGAGCAATTTGGGTTTTTCCAAGTTGTGTAGACCATACCTCTACATCAATTGGTATCAGAGCAAGTGTGATCCTTAGGAGAAGGATTGTTTCAGTTTAGCCATGTCAGGGGAAGAAGAAGAGGGTGAGTTGTCCTCAAGGATGACTAATGCACAAATAGTGAAGTTTTTGAAGGATCAAAACTTGGTTCACAAGATTGATTCCTTGCAGAAGGAGGTTGATAGACTTAATGGGGAACTTCGTAAGAAAAGTGGTGGAAACTTTGATTTTGTTGAAGAGGGGAGTGATGAGGAACCCCTTGAGCAGGATAAAGAAGAAGAAGTGCCTGCTGATCAGAGACTACTTGTGAAGACCTTGAAGGCCATGGAGAGAAGGACCATGGATGTTAGGTTGGACCTACCTTCCTATGATGGAAACTTGAATCCAGATGCTGCTGTGGATTGGATTGATGCCCTCACAAGCTTCTTTGAATGTGAAGACATACCTGAAAATCAGAGAGTTAAGATTGCTAAGTCTAAGTTGAAGGGACCAACCCTTACATGGTGGAATTTCACTCAAGATGATAGGGTGAAGGAGAAGAAGAATCCAGTGACCACTTGGAAGAAGATGGTTGCATTGATCAGGGATGCATATGTTCCTGATGATTATGAAGTCCAACTTCATAAGAGGAGAATGAGTTTGAGACAAAAGGAGATGAGTGTCTCAGATTATACTCAAGAGTTCCATAAATTGGTGATGAAGTCCAAGGTAGTGGAGCCTGAATGTGTGAAGCTTGCAAGATATTTGCAAGGGTTGAGAATTACCATTCAAGATGAACTCAGTCTAAGCAGCCCTCCCACAGTCCAAAAATGCTTTCAACTTGCTTTGAAGGTTGAGGAGAAACTCAAGAGGAAGAGTGATCAAAGTGGAAGAGGGAGAGGGCAAAAAGACTTTGGAAATAGGGGCAGAAATATGTCTCAAGGAAGAGGACAAGGTTCCAAAGACCTTGGTGAATCAAGTCAAGGAAATGAACAAGGGGAAGGCAGCTCTAGAGGATCTTTCAGAGGAAAGAGAGGAAGCTTTAGAGGAAGAGGTAGTGGAAGAGGCCTAGAAGGCATAAAATGCTATAGGTGTCATCAAATGGGGCATGTTGCATCCAAATGTCCAGAGAAGGCAAACAAACAAGGTGAAAGGAGAGCAAATTTGGTGAGAGATGAAGACACACATAGTGTTCACTCTCATGGATCCTTTGTGCAGCCTGAACAAGGAGAGATCATGATGATGAGGAGGACATTGATCCAAGCACCTAGTCCACTAGAGCCACCCCAAAGGAAGGCACTTTTTAGAACTACTTGTAGAAGTGGTGACAAAGTATGTAGTGTGATGATTGATTCAGGTTCTACTGATAATTTGCTGTCCATTGAGGCAGTAGAGAAACTAAAATTGAAGAGGATTAAGCATCCAAGACCCTACAAGGTCTCATGGCTTACAAAGGGGCAGCAAACCATCATTGAAGAACAAGCATGGGTGGAGTTTTCTATTGGCAAGTACAAGGACAAGGTACTTTGTGACATTGTACCCATGGATGCATGCCATTTGCTGCTTGGCAGGCCATGGCAATATGACATGAAGTCAAGGCATGATGGTGAGAAGAACACATACACCATTTGGTATAAAGGTGAGAAGGTAACTTTACTACCCCTACCTGATAATGGTGAAGAAGCAAAGGACTCTAAAATCATGTTTGTAGGTGAGAAAGAGTTTTTAGAATGCTTGAAAGAGGAGGATACTCCTTGTTATGCTTTGGTTGTGTTGCCAAAACAGGAAGAAAAGAAGGTGCACAAAAAGAAGGAAGAATCTAGGAGGATAGGACCAAAGGAGGTGGCTGATTTGCTTGAGACCTACAAAGACATTGTAACCAAGGAGTTACCTGATTCCTTACCTCCTATTAGAGAAATTAGCCATAACATTGATCTGATTCCAGGGGCTACACTTCCCAATAAGGCTGCCTATAAGTTAACACCCCAACAAAATGAGGAAATGGCAAGACAAATCCAGGAACTCTTAGATAAGGGTTTGATTTCTAAAAGTATGAGTCCATGTGCTGTTCCAGCTGTGCTAGCACCTAAGAAAGAAGGTACATGGAGGTTATGTATAGACTCAAGGGCCATTAACAGGATCACTATCAGGTATAGGTTCCCTATGCCTAGGATTGAGGACTTGTTGGATCATCTAGGGGGTGCAAGGTGGTATTCAAAGGTGGATTTGAAGAGTGGATACCATCAGATCAGAATAAGGGCTGGAGATGAATGGAAGACAGCATTCAAGACTAATGAAGGCCTCTATGAATGGAGGGTTATGCCCTTTGGTTTGTCCAATGCACCTAGTACATTCATGAGACTCATGAATGAGGTCTTGAAACCTTTTCTTGGTAAATTTGTCATTGTTTACTTGGATGATATTCTCATATTCAGTAAGAATAGAGATGAACATGTGCAGCATTTGAATTTGGTCCTTAAAAGATTGCAAGAGGCTAAGCTCCTAATCAATATAGACAAGTGTCTTTTCATGCAGGAAGAGTTGGTGTATCTTGGTTTCATTGTTTCAGGTGGAAGTGTCAAGATGGATCCTGAGAAGGTGGAGAGCATCTTGAATTGGCCTTCTCCAAGGTCAATGACTGAAGTTAGAAGCTTACATGGCTTGGCTTCCTTTTACAGGAAGTTTATAAGAGGCTTTAGCCAAGTTTGTGCACCTATCCTAGATACAATCAAGGGAGGACAAAAGTGCAAGTTTGTATGGACCAAGGAGGCTGAGGAGGCTTTTCAAAGTCTCAAACAAAAGGTAGCAAAGCAGCCTATACTTGCTTTTCCAGATTTTCAAAAGGTTTTTACTATTGAATGTGATGCATCTAATGTTGCAATAGGGGCTGTTTTGAGTCAAGAGGGTAGGCCCATTGCATTCTTTAGTGAGAAACTTAATGAGGCAAAGAGAAAGTATTCCTCATATGATTTGGAAATGTATGCACTTGTACAAGCTTTGAAAAAGTGGAGGCATTACCTCCTTCCAAAAGAGTTTGTTGTTTTTACAGACAATCAGGCACTTAGCTTCTTGAATAGCCAAGAGAAGTTGAGTCACAAGCATATGAAATGGGTAGAATCAATCCAAGCATATACCTTTACAATCAAACACAAAAAGGGAGTTGCAAACAAGGTGGCAGATGCCTTGAGTAGAAGATCCTTGACAGTGCAAGAGGTGAAGTTGCAAAGTGTGGGGATTGACTCCTTGAAAGGTATGTATGAAGGTGATGAAGACTTTCATGAAATTTATAAAGTTTGTTCTGATTTTTCTGAAGCATACCATGTTGAATATGCTGATTACTTGATCCAAGATGGTTTATTGTTCAAAGGACATCAACTATGCATTCCTAGGTGTTCAATGAGGGAGAACATTGTGAAAGAAAAACATTGTGGAAGCATGAGTGGACATTTTGGTTTGGATAAAACTCTTGAGCAGGTACGAAGACATTATTATTGGCCTAAAATGCAGGTTGATGTGAGAAGATTTGTAGAGACTTGCAACATTTGTCAAAAGGCTAAGGGTACTTCCACCAATGCTGGTTTGTATCAACCATTACCCATACCTACAAGGCCTTGGGAAAGTTGTAGTATGGATTTTGTAATGGGGCTGCCTAGGACTCAAAAGGGATTTGATAGCATCTTTGTTGTTGTTGATAGGTTCAGTAAGATGGCACATTTCTTGCCATGTAAGAGCACAAGTGATGCAACCTATGTAGCAAATTTGTTTTTCAAAGAGATTGTGAGGATTCACGGACTTCCTCTAACAATTGTGTCTGACAGAGATGTGAAATTCATTGGCCACTTTTGGAGAACCTTATGGAAGAGGTTGGGAACAAACTTGAACTTTAGTTCAGCCTACCATCCACAAACAGATGGGCAAACTGAAGTTGTGAATAGGTCTTTGGGAAACCTATTAAGATGTTTGACAAAGCAATATGGAGAGAAGTGGGATGTTGTACTTCCACAAGCTGAATTTGCATTCAATGACTCTGTGAATAGGAGTACAGGAAGGAGTCCATTTCAGATTGTGTATGGGCAAAATCCAAGAGGCATCTTGGAGTTGAGAGACCTTCCACATGATGGGCAAATAAGTGCTCATGGAGAGCAATTTGCTGATAGCATGAAGGAGATCCATGATCAAGTACGGTTGGCACTTGAAAAGAGCTCTCAAAAGTACAAGGAGATTGCTGATAAGAAGAGGAGAGATGTACAATTTCAGATTGGTGATATGGTGTGGGTGTATTTGAGGAAGGAAAGATTACCAAAGGGGAAGCATACTAAGTTACTCATGAAGAAAGTGGGTCCTTGCAAAGTGTTGAAGAAGCATGGGTTGAATGCCTATGAGATTGCTCTTCCTCCTAATCTTGGTATTTCTCCTATTTTCAATGTATGTGATCTAACACCATATAAAGGTAATGTTGTTGCAGGTATGGACTTTCAGATTGAAGAAGTTCAAGAGGATATGGCTGCCATACCTCATCATGCACCAAAGAAACTTGAGAAAATCATTGATGAGAAAGTCATCAAGAAGACCAGAAACAAAGAGTACAAACAATACCTTGTGAAATGGGTAGGAAAACCTGTTGAAGAGGCTGTATGGATGGATGAGGCAGAGATTCTGAAGCATGGTACTTCATTGGACCAACTTATCTCATGTGGAAATGAGATCAGCCCACCCTGGGAGTATGGTGCAGGGGCACAAGACTAAAATTAATCATTTCTTCTTCAATGAATTTCATGTTTTGTTTCAAGGTGTTGTAAGGGACCTTAGAATCCCATTTTCATGTTTATTTTGGATAATAAAGTCCTCATAGTCCATTTTTGTAAGGCCTAGTGGCCTAGGGTGCTTTATAAACTCTATGGTCAACTATAGTCAAAAGGACTTAGGATGTGTGGATTTAGTGATTCAAGTGTATTTTGGTCTAATTAGGTCCAAAATAATATGTTTAGGCTCCTAGGTCTATGTTTGAAGATAGTTTGTTGGTAAAATACAAAATTGTCAAAAAATTGACAAATGTTGTCAATATTGGTGAACAACTTTTTGAAAAGTTGTTAAAATCAATTCCTAACATTCACAACCACCTGATTTCGGTTGGAACATGTTGGGATGGCTATATTATGCCTCAACAAACCAATTTGGAAGTTGGTTGAAGAATAATGTGAAAGTTGATAATTTGAAGCAATAAAAATTCTGTATTTTCCTGCAAATTTGCTGCTATTTTGGTTGGTACGGGCTTGTACGATCTAAAAACTGAAAAATTCTTCCATGATGAGTTAGAGGGGTGAAATACCTTTCATTTGAGTCCAACTAGAGCATTTTAAGTGGAGAAATAAGCGAGATATCGAAGTTTTAGTGAAGACAGCCCGTGAAAGGGCATAAACCTAGGGTTTCACATTTCTTTTCCCTTTTCTTCCATTTTAACCATGAAAAAAATCTAAAACTCGGTTGGATGGAAGATTTGGGACTGTATTTTAAGATTTTCTTTGTTTCAAACCTGGAGGAAGTGTTTGGAAAGAGCAGAAATTAAAAGAAGCCAGACATCTCTATGTGGCTGGCAATGCAAAAGTAGTAAAAAGACACAAAAAAACCCCATAACTATTGGTGAATTGTAAACCAGTGTATAAAACCTTGGAATTGGTATTATTTTGGATTCCCATAAATTCTCAAAGTCATACTTTTCTGATATGGTGTGTAAAAATGGTACTTCCTTCATTAAGTGCTTGAATTAGTCCTTGTTGTCATCATTGAGGGTTTGGTAGAAATGTGGTTTGTTGAAGCCTTCAAGCCCTTTCCTTTTGGAAAAAGTGCTGCCCAGGGGAGTGTATTTGATGTGTGCAATAAAATCTAGGTGTCCTTTGGAGATTTTGTGGTGTAAGCCAAAAAGTTGTTTTTGGAGACTAGTGGGCCTAGAGAGCCAAATTGGGCTTGGATACCTTGGGGACTTGGAGGAGAAAACCAGAGGGTGGATTTGGATATTTTATGATCCATTAGACCTATCAAACCTGTACAAGGCTTTGGGAAACATATAAACCTTACTTGGAGGGGAGTGAACCATTTGAGCACTTTTTGAGCATTTTGCCTGTGGGGTTGTTAATCCATTAATGGTGACTTCTGTGAAATGTCTCAATGGGGGGTTATGGGGAAGGAAAAATATGTGTTGAGATGTTATATTTGTTCTTGTAAGGTGTGAGGTCTGGTTGGGAGAACCTCTTTTCCCAAAGGGGTAGTGTTGCCTATTGAGCAAGTGAGCAATTTGGGTTTTTCCAAGTTGTGTAGACCATACCTCTACATCAGATTCAATGACACACCAAATTCCAAGGCTTTATTGAACACCTTTTCCAAATGTCCACAGTGGTCATTGGCCCTTTTAGAGAAGTAAGTTAAATCATCTTGATAAACCACCATGATGATATTAATGAATTCTTTGAAGGCTACATCCATAGCTCTTTGAAATGTAGCTCCAACATTTTTTAGTTCAAATGGCATTCTTACATAGACATATGTTCCCCATGGAGTAGTGAAAGCAGTTTTGAACTATTCAAATTCTCTCACTAACACTTGATTGTATCCTGAAAAACCATCCATTATGGACAAAAGATCACAACCTGTTACTCTCTGCAGCATAGCCTCCATATTTGGGGAAGAGTAGTTATCTTTTAAAGAAGCAACATTCAAATTTCTAAAATCCACACACAATCTAATGTCCCCATTTTTCTTTCTTACTGGGACCAGATTGGAGACCCATGAAGAATGTCTTATAGGTTTGATAATCCCCCCTTCTCTTAACTTAGTCAATTCTTGTTGCATCTTAGTTTCTAACAGGGGATTAATAGGTCTATGCTTCTGCCTGAAAGGCTTAGCATCTGGAAGTAAAGGAGCTTCATGCTGAAAAAGGTCTTGTCTATATGCCTTTAGGTCTTCATAAGACCAAGCAAAAACATGTCTATATCTTTTCAATAAATTAATAAGATTAGTTTTGACATGAGGGGGTAATTTCTTCCCAATGTACACTACCTTAGGGGATGATTCAATCCCCAAGTTTACCTCCTCCAATTCTTCCAACTTGGTGGTAGACTGCTAATGTAAGTGACTGTCATTGTAACTGAACATGCTCTCTAGCTCTACCAATCCTTTAGGTATCTCATTTATTTCCAAATGGACCAAGTCATTTCCAAACACTGTTTCCTTGTTGTCAACCACCTCCACCAGTGCATTGCAATCAATCTTCTATCCATCATAATCATCAACACATTGGATGAACCTAAGAATATCTTCATCATCAGCAAAAACTTGCCAATTATACACATTATCAGGGATGGTAGGCCTAGATTTTATTTCCATAGTGGAGATGTCGATTAATGTTGCATCATCATTTTTCAATGCAACATTAGCTAGAAAATCTGCCATAATATTCTTTGATCACTCTATCCAATTAATAGAAAATGCATCAAAATGCTCAATGACATCCCAAACTGCATGTTTATATCTCTTTAATCGATCATTTTTTTATGCATACTTGGATCTTACCTGAGAGACAACCAATTTTGAATCTCCTAACACTGTCAACAGCTGGATTCCATGCCTTTTTGCAACCTCAAGCCCCAATAGCAGGGCTTCATACTCTATAATATTATTTGTGCACTAGAAAGCCAATAAGAAAGAATACTTAAAAGTTATACCTGACAGGGATACAAAAAGAACCCCTACTCCAAATCCTTCTTTGGAACAAGCTCCATCAAAATACATCTACCATAAGCCATACTGTTGTGATTCTAATTCAACCACAATGGGGTCAGTATTCTTCAACTGGGGTAAAATTGGTTGTAGTCTGAAATTATCAAGATCCACATCAATCATACAATTGAGCATATTAGGATCTACACTCTCAATTACTCTAGGAGCATGTGGTTCTCTATACAACTTGACCTGATTCCCATTTATTGGAATGGTGGCATAAGATAAATCTAGTTGGACATTTCCTCCTACTGCTACTGCCCATTGCCTGGACAACAACATACCATAATGGGGTTTAGTGTCAGTAACAATAACGTCCATTTTATAGGTTGCCTCAGGGAATGCTGCTATCTTTACTTCAACATCTCTCATTGTACCTATCACAAGTACTTCCCTGTTATCCATAGAGTAGCATTTTCCATATACAGTGGTTACTGATAGTCCTAGTTCTTTCATAACACCATAAGACATCACATTAGCAGCAACTCCTGAATCTATCATGCAGTTTTTTATCAACCGGTTATTTACCAACAAAGTAACATAGAAAGGATCTACTTGTGAAGGCTCTTGAGTGATAGTGGTTCCAACATAAACCTTTGGGGTTTGGAGTTCCTGATCCTTTCCAGTTGTAGCCGAATCGGTGGGTAGGACTATGTCACTATCAGATATATTAGAAAACAAAGACAAAGTTGCATCCCTATGCTCTTTTATTTTTAGTAATTCTACTAATGGGACAGTGGCCTTCATTTGTGTAAGAGCTTGGGCCATGTCAAATGTGGAACTATTGCTTAAATCAGTATTAGCTCTAACTCTTTCCGCCTTAATCTGACTTGCCCTTTTTGCTGTGGCAGCTCCTTGTATATCACTGGTATTTTTATCATCTGTACTCTTGGGTACTCCTTTAACCTATTCCTTCTTGTCTTGACCAATTTTAGGGAAAGTAGTAGCACTACTTGTTGTCCCCTTTTGAGTAATCTCTTTTATGAACTTGGAACCAGGTTCACCCTGATCAGTGTCCTTCTTGGTGCTCCTTAGGTTATAATTGTGTTTTGCTTTAGCAATAGCAGCTTTGGTGAGACTTTTAACTTCTTCCTCACTAGGCCTTCTAAGATGAACTTCTTCATCTTCAATTGTTACCACATTCAAGGTAGGATACCAGTCCAGAGTTAGTTGTCCTTGAACAAACCTTTCATTATCCAACACATCATTGTATTCACTTTGTATAGATTCCTCATCACTTTTGATAATAGTCTCAAACATGTTAATGTCAGGCTCAGCTTCTTGTCTCATGGATTCTTCAAGAGCTTGAGCTACTACACATTGATGAGGGGAATGTGGCCCATCACAAGCAATACACCAAGGAGTATTTTCTATATTATGGACATTTTTCCCTTTTAAGGGATCTGGAGTGTCTTGATTTTGAGAGATTTTAGGCTTCTCATTCTAGGGTTTACCATCTTTCCAGTTGGTATTATAAGGCATGTCATGCAGTCTAGGGGGTCTATCTTGCCAGTTATAATGAGGCTTGTCATTTTTGTTTACCTTGGTAGTCAGATCCTTCATAGAAATGACCAACTTTTCTATCTTGTCTTCCTCCTTGGCAGCTTTGCTAGGTTGTTGTTTTGTTTCTTGCCATAACCTACCATCTATTCTCCTTCCTAACTTCCCAGATGCCTTTCTGTTGCTTTCCACATTAATGGCAATCCTAAAAGCATCCCTCAAGTTATGTGGATTTTTATCTCTCAAGATATAGGACATCTTAGAGTTGAATGCATTATAGTAGGTGTTCAAACACATGTTATCATCTAACCTCATCACCTGATATAATCTATGCATGGCCTTTTGAAATCTGGCATTGAAATCGGTGACCATTTCATTATCAGATTTTCTGATGTTATTAAATTCATTGAGCATGAAGCTCACATTTGTTTTATCACCGTATTGTTCTTGAAAACAATTCTTGAAATCCTCCCATGACCCAATGCTATTAACTGGAAGACCTCTATACCAATCTCTTGCATCATCAACCAGGGACTGAACAAACAGTTTCATTATGACATCTTCATCCACCATCTCATAATCATTTATTAGGTCCCCAAAAGATTTTAAATGTTCTTCAGCACTAATTGCGTTATTTCCAGCAAACTTATGGAGTCTTTCCCTTAACTCAGTGGGAACATGGTTAGGATATCCTGGGATCCCATCAAAGAACAATTGTCTATACTGCTCCAAATTGATAGGCCTCCTTTGAAAAGGGTTAGCAACATTATTGTTTCCCATGTTCATTTTGACTTTTGGAATTGGGGACTAAGATATTTGGCTATGCTGATTGTTCACAGGGATTTGACTAATTGTTGCTATATTAGTAGGCACAGTAGGCTGAATTTTAACCGGGGGAAGGGAAATTTGCTGAGGATCGGGCTTACTAAGACCTTCTGATGGAAAAATAATAGGGGGAGCTTTTAACTAGCTAATTTTTCTTTTCACTTCTTGATTAGCTGCTTCCAACTCAGCTTTCTCTAACTCCATTTGTAAATCCTCTTTTTCTTTCCTCATTCTTTCCATCTCTTTCTCATGTGTTGAAAGCCTATGAGAAATCTCTTCTGTATTTCTAGATCCAGTTCCATCATCCACCCATTTCTGCTTCCCTTTATCAACATTATTCCTAGGAGGCTGTGGATCACTAAGCACTTCGTTGTTTGGTTGGACTACTGACCTATATGTTGGCTTAGCCTTAGGAATCAGAATCTCTCTGATCACAGGGCCTTCCTCATCACTCTTTTCTTTTTCCTTGGCCAATATTTCAAGATCAGCTATCTGTCTAAGAAGCCTATCTCTCTCCATTAATTTTTCTTTGACTTCCTTTTCCTTATTTGCTTCCTTTTGGGATCTTAAGGAGATTAAGTGGTGAACCCTCCTATTTAAATCTTCTATTTCTTGTGACACTTTATCTTCATTAGGGAAATTCTTCTCAGAGTCAGATATATTTACTTGATCTATATCAATTAAGCTAATATTTCCATCAATTGTTCTAGGAACAGAATGTTTGATTGCATTTGAACTAGTCCTATCTCTCGCAGAAACACTAACATGGGATATATCTTGATTTAAAGCATGAGCATTATCTATATTTCCAAACAATCCAGAATGGAAACCTAATATATCATGTTTAGAATCTCTAGAAGAAGAATTAGACTTTGCATAAATAGGTCGATTAGATGTCTTACCAGTATTGTTATTCTTTTGCACCCAAGCAGTATTTGATGGTTCGTGAAGCACTGACCTCTTCTGGCCTCTTCGTGACTGTTCTAGCAAACCTTCTTGCAAAGTTTCACGAGGGTTTTTCTTCATGAATGATCTGGTGTTTTTTCCTCCTTGCATTATGTTTGTCTTCCTTTTAGAACTTTGTGTATTTCACAAGGACTAGTTCTAAGATAACAGAGTCACCACCCACAAGACTATGGAAAATAAGAAAACAAGCTTTGAAAGAAATGTTGCAATTCTTCAGACCAAAATCATATATCCAGAAAACACATGGAACTTTCAAGAAGAGACTCCCAGACACCACTACTATATTCCCTGAAACACCAATCTATTCCATAAACACACGATGATTTTCTTTATAAATTTATGCACAATTCTGCGTTTGGATTCTCACTATGACTCTCCCCAACAGAGTCGCCACTTTTGTTGTTCTCAAAATCCGATTCACTTTAACATCCTTATAGTGACATGATAACTCTGTATGCAGAAGAGATATTAAAGAGAAGGAAACTTTCAGGACAACATGTGACAAGGTTTGATTAACCTTCTACACTTCAGACTTATTCAAAGTCCAGGCGGGTATACCTTTGTGAACTAAATTCACACTTTAAAAAGATAAATCGACAGCAAACCAGTCCAAAAACCAGTGGATCTAATCATCTTAAAACTAATTGAAACAAAGAATTGAAAATTGTACTCATGTTTAGAATTGACCTACAAAATATGTAATAGATAACCTTGATCTATACCAGTGCCTTATCCAAGCTCACAGAGTCATCTAAGTTCAAACAATACTCCCACAATCAAATATCTCCACATATCCCATTAGTCTAGCTTTTGCAGATCCCTATATATGCCTGACACACATAAGAAGTTATTCATACCAAATTAAACTGCACTCATCAAGATTCAAAATATCCCCCAAAGAATTTACTGGTATAAATGATTCCTACATATTTAATTCCCCTCCTGAAGAGAAAAGCTAAGAAACATATCTACTGAAAGTTGCCTTACAACCCCTATTCAGATGAGATAACCCTAGATTATTCAGAATGAAACAATAAACACTTGCAAACATATTTGAAGACAACACAAAGTTTAAACTCAAAACCAATGGTCTGTATATTGATATTTTCTTCAAAAGAGTATTACAAAAACCTTCAAATATTCTCCATTAAAACTTGGAAAAGCCAAAATAAATTTCTGTAGTGTTTTCTTACAATTCTTTTGCGATCATTTTTCTGCTAGTCCTGGTATCCATTTATATCAATATGGATGCATACAAAGCTTTGGACTTTCCTAGGAGAGTTTGTTACAAAATACTACTTCACTCAAGAAGCAGTTACATGTCCTTTTTTGCTTTAGCAGCTTCTTCAGTTGGTGGCTCCTCCACAATATCCTCTAACCATTCAGGAGTGCCTTCTAACTGCTCTTGAACATGTTCTAACTATTCCGAAGCATCTTCTTCTTGAACCTCCACATCAGCCACTACGTACTTTTGGGACCATCCATGGAAAACATCATCATTAGGCCATGAGTGGCCAATAATTTCTTTGTTCAACTTCAACAACTTTTTCCAAGTGTTTTTCACTTTCCTTACATCTGAATCCAAAAACCCATAATGAGATTTGATCTTCTCTATTTCCTCAATTGTTTTAACAAACAAAGAGGTATCATCTGTATTGATTATCTCATTTACCCTTAAGGATAAATTAGCCCCTAACTCATCTAGCCACACCTGTTTATCCTTTAACTGATTCTGGTTGACAAAACCTCCGGGAAACAATGCAAATTTATGCTCGATATATTCTTTCCGATATAAATTATCTTTTCTTTCCACATTAGCTCTTCCTTCAGCCAACTTTGTCAATCATTTTGCCAACTTACATGTAGACTTGATAGTGACATCAACCTATGCCTCATCATATGATACACACATCAATTCTAAGTCCACTTCCCTCAGAAAACATTTATTCATAATAGGCTCTAAAATAGCCTTACCTTCATTCAACTCATTAAGAGTATCCAAAATTCTTTTCATATTGAGATACACTATAGGAGTATCAACAGTGTCAGCAAAGCTTGAAATTGTTGCCTTTATCTTTTCTTCATACTTGCTTGCAAATAATGCTTGGGCTTGTTTTAACTTTTCCATTTCATGTTGATAAGTCTCAGCCGGTTGGAAACCAGAAGGCATAGGAGAAGGGGGGAATTCTACAATTGGACTAGTAGGTGAGGGCCTTGCTAGAGAGGAAGCGATCATCAATGTTGAAGGCTCACCTTGATGATGTTGACTTGCCAGTTGGCTCTGGAGTTTGGTGATGATGATGTCCCTATTGGCTATTCCTTCCTTAGCTTCATTGTAAGCTTTTAAAATAGTTTCCAGCTTCAATTGGAGAGTAGCTTTTTCTTGGGCTTCTTTCTCTGCTACTGCTACATTAAACTTTGCAGTTTCTAGAACTGTATTAGTTGCTTCTACCACTCCTATGTCCTGAACCCTCTTGACAATCATTCCTCCAAAGAGGCTATAATCTGAGGCATTTTTCTTCCTCCTATTCTCATCTTTCTTTAATTACCATAGGACAATGGCAGCATTATCCTTGTTGAAGGTTACACCTTCCATTGGCTTTGTTTCCTTTCTTACTACATCAAGGATCAATGTATCAGCTATATCCCATTCTGGAAGAATTAACACACCAGCTTTATCCAATATATCCCTCCCTTTCTCAGGGTTTATTGCTTTGAACTCCTCCATCATTTCTTGCTTAACTTCTTCTTCTATTTGGGCTGCATCTTTGAGAGGCTGTTCATTTACCCTTTTCTCACATCTAATTTTGAATTGATCAATATTCTATTTCTAGAGAAATTGTAGAAAAGCTCCTGATGTAACGAAGTTCCTGTCAGCTAGTAATTCTTCACTAGCTTGCTTAACAGTAAGGTCCAATTCTTGGCCCTTTAACTCACCATCAGTTAAATCTATTTCAGCATTTGGTGGCTCTTCGGGCATCCCTTCTTGGGTCTCCTCATAAGTATAGGCAATCTCACCAAGACTCCCTAACTGCAATAATTATTCAGCCACAGCTTGTTCATCTCCAATGTGGATAGGATATTGAGATAGGGAATATTGAGGCTCATTAGTTTCAATTTATTCTCCCACCTTTTGCCTCTTAGGGGAATCCTAAATGTCTACAATATCTTCAACTTTCCTTTTCCCTTTTAAAGAGGAAGGCTAACCTGTCACTGGCATGATTACAGTGTACTTTGGCCTCTTTAGCATTGCATAGTCACTTGGTGGGATTACTTTAGAAAAAGTAGGCTTGGCTAAGACCATCTTAACCTTATCAGGATCATTTTGCATTATAGCCTCGCTTTTTTCCTTTAGGGTCTGCATTACATCTTCAAAAGAAAGAATCAAAAACTTCATTTTCTCCTCAAATGGGGTGAAGCTAGACAGAGGATCATAACTAGTGTCAAACTGATGAATAAAATCAAGGGCTTTCTTATATGTCACCCACTTCTCCTTCCTTAGTTCCTGCTCATCTAAGCTGAACTCATTTCTAATCAAATCCTCAGGAAATTGAAATTGATGAGGCCTACCTCTGCACACTCCTCTTTTCCTAAACATGCCATTGAAGAAGTCCTCAGGGTCTGCACATCTTGTCACTACAGTTGATAACCTATATGGTTTAAAGAAATCTTGAAAGAATCTCCATCCACCCTTAGTAATTACAAAATGGTGGGCCATGGTAACAGTTTGGAAAATAGTCCCTTTACCAATGTTAGTCAGCTCAGCTTCCTGCACCCCTCCAATCTATCTTAGCACTTCTGCAATCCCTATTTTCTATGGGACCTGATAGGGTAATAAATAAGGGGTGCCTCTAAATCCAAACACTCTGAAAATAGTAGACATAGGGTACAAATAGATGTCTCCCCAATTGTGAGAAATCTTGATATCCTCTGCAAACTCCTTAGGTCTAATAAATTTCAATAGAGTTTTAGGGATTCTAGGGTTTTCTCTACATAAGAGGATTATGATCTTGGATGCAAAGAATCTATCAAATTTCAGATAACTTGCATCCTCTCTATCCCATGATAAAATAGTACTCCACAATTGTACTGGAATTTCCTCATTATTCTTGACCTTAATCAGGTCCATCTCCTTTGCAAAGTAGTCAGCACCCTTGAACAGGAACATGTGCATTAACATAGAATACCATCCAAATGGCTTGTCAACGTTACCATTCTTGATTCCTATTAACCCTTTATGAGTGGCATCAGCAAGGTATGGAGCATAATCAAATGTAATGACCAAAGAAGGATTCAAAATTTGGGCAATCATCATCATATAATGGGTAGGCATATTCTTTTCAGCATCTTCCCCAAAGATCTAGCACAAGGCCCAATACATACCCTTAACTCTCAGGGTGAATAAATTGAGGGAGAATGGTTCCATTGTGCTAGGGCCTACAACTGTCAACCTCCCTATATTCACAAAGAACTCTCTTAATGGGCCATTCCTAAGATGATCCCTCTGTACGTTGTAAATCTGGGCTAATGATTCAAAATCAATAGGTTCCAATAAATTGGAGGATTCACTGAGTTTGAAAACCTTTCTGAATTCATCTTCATTGATTTCAATCAGGACGGACCCCTGTATGTTCCGGATGCACCTTGCCATAGAGTCATAATTCTGTGCAATCAAATTTAATAGGTTTGTATCCATAAAAAACACTTGGGACCACTAGCTTCCCTATATCTTGTTCCCATATGCCATTCACAGGAGAAGGGGAATTTCTTTACCCAAAACCGACTTTGAAAAGTCCTAAGCCTGACATTCCTATTTCAGGGTCTCTCAACCAATTACCCTTATCATACAATCCATCTCCATTTTTTAGAAGAGGGTGTTTGGGCACTAATTCTTTGATCTTAGCCCCAGCATTGGTGGAGATGGTTAATTGTTCTAAAAAATCATCACATATATTTTGTTCTTGGTATCCTACCTTCCCGGTGAATTCTCTTCTAGGAGCCATTTTGGGCGAGCAACCACACCACCAACAACTAGCACAGACCTCTAACAAAGTAATTCACACGGCAAATATTTGAGAACAAACCAGAGTTATCAAAAAAATTATAAAAACCTGATTATTCGCCTGAAGAAAATTACTCTGCAACAATTCGCTCTGTAACAATTCGCTCAGCAACAAACTTTGATGAAACATTATTAGCAATTAAGTTGATGCAGACTAAAGAAGACAAGTTGGCATTTAAGTTTTTTAGGAATTAACTCCGCATGCTTCAGCTTTCTTTTCATAATTGAATTCACCAAATTGAATTCAAAAATGGCTCCAATGGGTCATGATTCCTCTGTTTCAATCTTTCGCTATTTCGCAGTGCATAAAACCCGTGCTCTTTTTCTTTTACAAAGCAATGCTTGTTGTTGGATCATGGGAACTTGCATTTTCTTTACCTCTGCTTAATCTCTCTGCTTAAGTTCTGGGCCCTACCATATTTTTGCCACTTCACGATACTTAATAATCGAGCACTTCCCCTCCACGAAGCCGCGCCAAGCATTAGATCTAACTCAAGTCACCTAACCTTTAATTCCAACCGGGACCGTCAATCTTTCTAACTAACCACGCCTCACCCTGACGATTAGCGGTTTTTGCCATTTCACTAAGATTAATCTGTGGGCATCTTCGGGTCACGAATCTTCGAGAATTGTCAGATCAAAACAGAGATGACTGCCTTTTAAGTGCATGTTTAGCCTTTCCTTTGGGCCCACCACCCCTTTTCATGACTTCGTGATGAGTAAACTGCAAGCATCTCTCAGTCGCGAAACAACGCGAGCCGTCGATCTTGGCCTGACCTGATTACCTTTTAACCGAAGGGAAAGTCCTCATTGCTGGGTCCTGCTGAACCTTTTTGCAACTTCACAAAGAGTAAACCACGTTTATCTTGATCTCACGAACTAATGTTGTCCGTCCGATCAGATGGGACTTGACCGGTATTTAACTTTGGCTCGAACATATGTGTCGGGTCCACCTCTCTGCCTTTCACGATTTCGCGATGGATAAATTGTGAGCACTTTTAGGTCGCAAATCAACGCGGACCGTCAGATCAACAGAAAGCTATGTGATGCTTACAAGGCCTGACAAACATTTAGGAGAAGGCATATTTAAAAGCAAGAATTAAAACAATTGAAGGGACCACCTAGGTAAATTACAAGGGGGGGAACACTTCATGACAAAGGGACCCATTACTTAAGTGAATAAAGTAATGCAGAAACAGAAGCCAAAGGGTTTTTAACAGTCATTAAAGAGAATTAAAACCTAAACCCTAAACCTGTTAGGATTTGAAACAGCCTTGAAGCAATAAGAACATACCAGACTCAAAAACATTTAGACTTAGCCAATAATGGAAAAAGCACACCCATTTTAAATAGTGATAATACAAGTAAAAGAATGAACCAACCTTGAATTTGTCAAAGGTTTACTAGGGATAGTTTGGTGAAGAGCATTCCAAATCCACACTTCCTTTCCTCAACACTTAGCCAAAAATTTCATCCAAAACTTGGTTCAAAATTGCAAGATCTAGTCTCCAAAGATGGAGAGTGGGTGATTAACTTCCTAAATTTCAATCCCTTGCTAAGAAGACTTATCTCACTCCTTCCAACCTCTTGGATAGAGTGAGAGCTCCCATTGGTTGGTCTTCCCTAGGTATTACACACTCCCTAACCAAGGCACCTCAAGAAGAGGAATGGAATGGGGAAGAGGAATGACACATACCAAGAAGGTTATCTAACCAAGGATGACACTCCTAAAGATTAAATTCGGCCATCTTAAGAAATCCACTTTTTGGGGAGGTTAACCAAGCCCTAGGGAGTGGACACATGGCCAAATTTGGCCCTCATCCATAGGTACCCCATAGGGCCCACTAAAAATGCTCTAAAACTTACTCTAGGAGTTGGTTTAACCCTTTGAAAGTCCACCCAAAGTTTACCTACGGGTCAACTCTGAGTTGACCCTCCTAATGGCTCACTATCCTAGATTTCTTGGGACCTTCAAGGATAATTTGGAAATATATCACTGGTAAAAAAAAAAATCTCTCAAAAAGTGACATGACACTGCCAACACAACATACAACATGTGTCAAGTGACACTACAAAATAATTCCACATCACAAATACACACATGACAATTGTCTCTTGTAGGATTTACACAAATTAATAAATACAATTTAACACACATGCAAAACATTTATGTTTACGAATAAAATACGATACATACAGGGTGTTGTCTCTCCAAATAGACAAACCCTGGTTTTACGAACGTACATAGGTCTAGGCTTGATTCTCCATAATATTTCCATGGTCACATGGATAATTTTCTTGCACATCTCAATTACACATTAGTAATTCCCAAATAGCCTCATATAATATTAAACACATAAATAAGAATACAAATAAATCACTCTACATAAAATTGACATCATACAAATCAATTTACCATATATCAAAGCAATTCACATAAGCAATTTATCATAATCCTCATAAATTTAATCCATTCATAAGATATGCAATCATATTTCTAGCATCATAATAAAGTCCTGCAAATCAAATAAATGGCATACACCATCTCAATGTTATCCTATCCTAGAATCATATAAAATTCTATATCCATAATGCATAGAAATGGAGCATCAATATATCAATGTTATCCCATCTTGGGATCATATAAAGTTCTATATTCATAATGCATAAAAATAAAGCATCCATAATAGTTCCAACATCAAAATCACTAAAATGCTAGGATGGGTCAGGGTAAGGCCTCACACAAATTTAATTAAAAGGGGAGAAAGGGGAATTAATTTAACTAAAGTGATTTATTTAATTAAAGGCTAAAAGAGGTTTAGGTGAACTTAATTAAATAAATTGAGTAATTCATTTAATCAAATAGATGAATGTGAAGAAATTAATTAAATAGAATTTAATTAATAAGGGGAATGAGGTTAAAATGAATATTAAATATTCACTTAGGAAAGTGGTCAGATTTATACGTCTACAATGACCATGAACATAAGGGGATAAACCCAAAACCACAATGCTAAACACTCAAACATGAAAAAATGCCATGCCCTCAAGCAATTCCACTGAAAACTACCCAACCAGTAAGAACTAGATCGATGCTCCTATATCACACTCTCGGGGTTAATTGAAAAGTGAGTCCCATCACTTGATCTAGTTCCGCGATTAGTCACTAGGTACTTGCAACTGCCTCAGGGATTTGATGATCTAACCACAGCTTCCAGTTGCCTCTCCATGATGATCTACTGGTATAAACTATAGCCTGCCTCAATTGGTGATCTGTTCAAGTGTCCACCCACTAATTGCCTGAAGCTCAAGCTCTAGGATTGGTAGTCTACCTATAGACCTTACTCTACCTCACATTCAGCGATCTGAACAAGTCTACAAGTTGCCTCAATCTTCTCTCCAACCAATTGGTGCATAACTGGTTCCTCCTCTAGTAACAGGTTCACAAACCAGCTCTAATACCATTTGACGGAGTCAAGGAAGGGAAATCGAATGAAGGACAACCCAACCTTGTAGCTAGACACATAAACCTTGCAAATCATTCCGATAACCAGTAACAAGGTGCCAGAAATAGTAGAAAGAACAATAGTAACACCACAAAACATATAATCAGTAAACAATGTGAATGAATCTTATTACAATCTAAATAATTATACATGCCACATGTTGGATCATAGTCTAGGATACAAAAAATGCTTACAATGCAATTACAAGATCCACGGATCATCCTTCTATCAAATTGGCTTCCTGTAATCAGTTTACCAGTTCTATCCTAACCCGGACCTCAGCCTTCCAGCCTCAGTCCTATAGGATCAGAATCTTGCCCGTTCTACATCTTCGCTCAATCTCCAAACTCTGCCTTCAATCTTCTAACTTCTCTATCTTCTTCAAATGATTCACAATCTTCCATTTATACCATTTGCAAATAATTATAAATCAATCAAGTCAGCCCAAAGACCAGCTGGTCCATGAAATGTGCAATGATAACATTTCAGCTCAAATCACTAAGAACAATCTCCAAATCATAAAAATGATGCACAAACCTCTGAGAATACCGAACAAGGCCCAAAGAAACACCTCAAATGATTCACAAGCCACAAAGATCAACCGCAACTCGGAATCATCTTTTCTCAATATACAACTAGGCTAATCGATAAGAACACACCAACATAATACCAAAATCCACACCTTACCGGAAACAAAGCCAAATGCTATGAAACTCGATCATGATAACGAACATGAACACAAGGGGATAAACCCAAAACCGCAATGCTAAACACTCAAACATGAATAAATTCCATGCTCTCAAGCAATTCTACTAAAAAATGCCCAACCGGTAAGAACTAGACCGGTGCTCTTGCATCATTTTGTCACCATACTGCTCTTTGAAACTCTTTTCAAATTCTTCCTAGGAATTGATGCTTTTAGTTGGCAATCCTTTGTACCAATCCCTAGCATCTTCAGTCAAAGATTGTACAGAAAAGTTTCATGACAACATCTTCATGCTCTACTTCATAGTCATTTAAATTATCTGTGAAAGCTCTTAGATGTTCTTCACCAGTGATAGCATTATTTCCTACAAACTTATTGATTTTATCCCCCAATTAATTTGGGACTATGTTATAATATCTTGGTATCCCATCAAAACACAATTGCCTATACCTTTCTAAATGGATAGGTCTTCTCTGTAACTGCCCAACATCATATTGTCCTGCAACATTTGTTGTAGCACCATTCCTTGTGGTTTTTGTTCTAGTGTTATCCCCAATAGGTACTTTAGAATCTTGGGACTAACTACTATTCTGAGTGGTTGATTGACCTTCCTACCCAATGACTGTAACTCTAGTACTCTGAGTACCTTGAACATTTTGAGCAAAAGTATTTATACTAACATTTTGTGTTGTTGTAGGGGATAAAGTAGAAACAACTTGAGTATTAGATGGGCCAACAGTGAATGAAGCATTATTTAATGATAACTTGTTAAGGAAATCAATTTTCCTCTTCATTTATGCTATTGAAGCTTCCATCTCAATTCTTTTTAACTCTTTGCAAGAGTTTCACTCTCTATCTTAGCCTTTTCTAATTCAATGTCAGCTTGAGACAATCCATGACTTAGATTTGGGATAGTTGAGGATTTTTTATCATTTATTTTAACACCAAATATTGTTTGCTTCCCTTTATCCTGATTTGATTTGGGGATCTGAGCACTTGGTTGACTGGGATCTACTAAATTTTGGCTATCAACATGGCTCTTAGATTTTTATTTTACAACATGTTTAGATTTTCTATCTAAGACTTCTCTTAAAACAGGGCCCTAAACATTAGGCTTATCTTTTTCTTGATTCAAAGCTTTGAGTGTATCCGATTGCCTCATTAAACTATCTCTCTCAACCACAACATTATTAACCTTAGATTCCTTCTCTTTTTCCTTTCTCTTTCTTAGATCCATTTGTTCTTGGAGTTACTTTTTTAGTGTGTCTATGTCTCCAAAAACCTCTTCAGGATCTGGAAAAGTTATTTCAGATCCATAAGTATCACCTAAATCTATTAGGTTTGCATCTCCTCGTTCCTAAGTTAACTCAATATTATAAGGAAATTATGTTGTGAGGCCAAGAGGAGGAGGTACACCAATAGTACTATTGTGATGACTTCTACTTCTACTCTAACCTCTTCTCTTTTTTGAGTATTGAACCTGAGTAACTTCCTTATTCTATTGTTGTACTTCTTCTTGTACAGATGTGTTAAACAGGGAGTCAAAAAATACTAAGCTATATGACTCAGAATTATTAGAAGAAATTTCATGAATTTTAGGAACAGGATGTAAAGATTAATTGCTTGTGTTCTTATTCTTTGGTTTCCATGACGAGGGAGTAGGGCTTCTTTCTGCATTGCTTCTTTTTCCACTCCTCTGCGGATCTCCAGGAAGCTCTTCTAGTCTTTCTTCAGGATGCAGCCTCATGTAACCTCTGGTATTCTTAGACTTACTCATAGTGACCAAATCTTTCAAAAACTTATTAGAAATCTTCACAATATACTCACTGGCACAAAGACAGAGTCACCACCCAAATTACTCTAGGATAACAAATAAAATAGTATTCAGTAGTCTTTGAAAGAGATTTGCGAACCTTGTTCACAAAATAAGAATGCCCTTTTTGCGAAAATGCAGAACACCTCTTACAATAGAGACATAAACTTGAAACATAAAAATATGGGCTCAACCGTCAAATCACCAAAACACAATTTAAACTCAACACAATTTCCCAAATGGATGACATGACTAACTGTAATTATACATTACTCCCTAGAAGAGTCACCATTTTTGTTCGTGCCTCAAAATGGGGTTTACACTGCAAGAGGTAGAAACCAAGTTGATTAGATTATCTATGGAGAAGCCAATTCCAACTGTCGATATCTTCAAGAACTTGGACCAACATATGACAAGGATTCAGTGAATCTATAATCTTCATGTCATTCTCGTAGATTGCACCAAAATTAAGCAGATAATCTCATATACAGGCTCAACAATCGGGAGAATGCTCAAGGATGGAAAATCCTTTAGTGATCCTCAACCTAAATGGAGCATGAGATGGGAAAAACATACAATAACATACATAAAATGAAGTATTCTGATAATCAATAATTGTGTAACAAATATAAATAAAATGAGCACAACCTGACTGTAAAGATTTAAAACAAGCTGCGACTAGTGCCTTATTCTATTGGGGAGTCAAATTCATGAAATATAAAGTGAATTATACAAGATTTCATATGATATCATACTGATCTAAGAACATATTGCCTTACAATGCATCTCAACTATAGCCCAAGCCCAAACTACTTAGCTAAATCCCTACACAAGTTCTACCACTACAATTTTATTCAAGCATTTAATTGATCCCTTGGATGAAAGAATAAATATAAATCACATACATCACAACAATGTATTGAAAGAAACAAATCCTTGATTCACTTCCATTCAAAAGATAGCAGAATCACACACTAGAGAGAAATAAACTTGGATTCTATTTCATTTATTTGAATTCTATAAATGCCATAAAACAATGTATAATCCAGTCATTCAAAACCTGCATAAGATATGACACAAGACTCATTCTATTTTTCTCTACAAAATCTTTACAACTTGCTCTTTTTTCACCTAGAATTTTCTACATGGGACCTATGACTTTGACTTATCAAGACTCAGTACAGACATCAAATTTGGAACCCTGTCTCTTGGCCTTGAATTCCCTTTTATAGAAATAAGGGAGAAAACAAGCTATGAGCCAAAGGAGACACCTTTCATTCAAAAATGATGGGTTACCCATAATTCAGTTATTAAATATTCCATTTAGGAAATGTCACAACCAAGACCAAATATCTTCAACTAATTCATCATATCACTTTATGCACCTTTTCCCCTTTTGTTGTTATCCATGAAGATCTATGATGGGCCCACCCTCCTGTTTCTCATGTCCAAAAGATAACTTGTGCAAAGAAATAAGACCACTTGCCAGACTGTAATGTCAAACAATTAACTAACTAACTATTTTCAGTCAATACTCTTCTTTTAAGTAAATATTAATCCATTCACCATATTATTCATCTGATGGCTATTTGAAATTCATAATCTCATCAGTTTGTGTTCTATATGGAGTATACTTAAGTGCAACTTGATTTGATTCTCTCTCAAAAGATTCAAAGAATGTTCTCATGCATATTATTTTATCCATGTTATTCTCTAGTATGTCAGTATCTAGATCCTCATAAATCTAGTCTACTTAAGCGTTGATGACTCTTTCTACCTCTTCTTTCCAAAATTGCAAAGTCTTGATTGCCCTGTTTTCATCTTCAATACTTGGAAAAAGTGTTTCATTCAACTCACCGAAGCTTCTCATCAACTCTCGTATTTTTCTTTTTATATTTTCTAGCAGCATCTGAGCTTTCTGCATTGACTTCATTAACAAATAGGTTGGCTGAAGTGTGGGTGGCCTCTCAGCAAGATATTTGGAAGTCATTGACATTACTCTAAGTTCATTTCCCCTTTGTAACCACTTTGTAAACAAAGGGATTACTACTTCCTTATCTCTGTCAAAACTTTGAATAGCATTAAACAATAAAGAATATAAAGAATGAGTGTTATTTAGTCTACTATCCACCTTTTCATTCAAATGAGTTAGCACTAAGCTAACTATTCATTTTTTCTTAATGACAGACCAATTCTGACTCCTTTAGCTTATTTTCCAACTAATTTATTCTCTCCAAATTTTGAGCTCTTGTCGGGTCAATTGATCTAGTAGGTTCAAGCTCTTCATCCACATATGGCACCAATGGTACAATTGGAAAATCAGTCTCACTATTGAATTGAACTGCAACATCTACATGTGGGACATGTGAAGATATAGATGTTGATGAGCTGATGCAATTATAGGAGTTGAAGAAGATGCACCTATTTGTCTTTGTTCAATAGGTTGAGCCTTAGTTTGCAGTTCAACACACCTCTGTTGAACTGCATTATAATCACTGAAAAGTTTTTCAAACTTCTTCATTAACTCCTCCTTTTCTTTAGCCTCCCTATTTGAAGTTTCATGGGCCAATTTGGCCGCATCAACAACTAACTTCAAGGCCTCAATATTTGACGTATCAGAGGCTCTTTTTATAATCAAGCTTCCCCTCAATATTGGGTTTATATCATTGATATTAGGCCTCCTAGGCCCATATTCTAGAGAACATATTTCTAAGGTTGGATAATCATCCACAAATTTTGACCCTTTCTATTAGGGATCCTACAGAGTGAATCAATATCTAACTGGTAATTAGAATTTCTTAACTTAAAACATGCAGAACATAATATAACAGTGTACCAGTATGCAAGAAAAAATGTAATAAACAGAATCAAGAACATCCACATGAAAAGCACACCATAACGCAAGATTTTAATGAGGAAACCCAGTGTGGGAAAAACCTCAGTGGGATTTGTGACCCACAATATTCACTCACTGGCCAATAAGAGAATATTACTTACAATAAGGGCCTACACATGCAGGAAGGCCAACTGCCTAGAGCTCACTGCTCAATGGGAAGTCTCACTGACTTACAATAAGGATTATACAAATCCAATATCTTGTACTACTTTACAATAGCATCTTCAATGCCAGATTTAGTACCGGTTCCTGCTCTGTTATTTACATAAACCCCTTGACCTATATTTCGCACAATAGGTCTGCCTAATATTTTTCTTTTATGCTTCTACACATCATCACAAATGTCTACAATGATCTCTTTTATATATAAGAGTCATTTTACAATTTGCCAAGTCAGCTTACACCTTTTTACAATAATAAACAAAATATAATTTAACAAAAATCTTGTCAGCCTCTGTGTCGGTATACTTCTTTTCTTCTATGCTGGTGTTGGTGTCCTGAATGCTGGTGTAGAGTGTGATCTGTTGATGTTGGTATAATGCTTTTGCCAGTGCCATAAGATTGCAAGGTTGCCATCAATGATAAAACCTTCAATCACATACAATGTCTCATTGGAGTGTGCATATGCCAGCAATCTCCCCCTTTGGCATTGATGGCAACACTCATCAGAAATTTCAAAAATGTAAAGTCCAAAAATGATCCAAAAATGTGAAGTCCAAAAATGTTACCAAAAATGTGTGTGCTCCCCCTGAGCATATGATTCCTATCCTATGATTTGAATTTTCTCATCCCACTACTCCCCCTTTGGCATCAATGACAAAGGTTGTCAAGATGTCAGTGGAGTTTGTAGTTTCAACCTTGTAACTAGGTAGTTACAATATGAAAAAGTTCTCCCAAAATCAAGTTTATACTATCCATAAACTTTTTGCTATCCTTTATTGTTGTCTATGTTCTCTTCACTGTACCGGTGAGATGTTGCAAATGCTCTGCCGGTGTTTTCTTCCCTGTATTAGTGCCTCAGATACTTCCTTCTGCAGAGATGCTAGATAGTCCAATCTTGGACTTAGTTTTGATCTCAAATGTTTTGCCTTATTTATTATCCTTTCTTTCTCTCTTTCCAATTTAAGTAGTTCTTCCTCAAAAATTTTTATCTTCTCCTCAAAAACTGATAGTGTATCAGGTGAGTTGACAAAACTATCTACAAGTTTATTGATCTCATCCTGTACCTTGCTCATTTTCTTGTCTATATCTATAGACAAAAAGTTTGTTTTATAGGTATCTTTGTACAAATTTTTGTACTCTTTCAACAAATTACATAATTCTGGTAGAAGTGTGTCAAAATCTCTATTACACTTCTTTATTTGCTCATCAAAGAATTTCTGTTTTTCAACTTCTACTTTATCCTTCACTGACACTTCTTTTATTTTCTCAATGTTTTTTGAGATATATTTACACAGTGTATCCAATTGTCCTAAAGAATATTTATTGTCTATATTATAGCTGGGAGCAATTACCTTCAAAATTGGTATGGTATCATCAATTGCTTTGTAAGCTTGTGAGCTGCAGTCGGTTATTTTCTTGATAGAATCAAGTAGTACCTTAGTCACATTGGTTGATTTGAAGCTTGATGATGAATCAACAATCTGAGTACCAGTGGAAGTAACCAAGCTTGTATTGACCTCTGGTAGGTCTGTTTGTGTCTGCATTTCTTTAAGCAATGGTTTTTCACTAGTTGTCGGTGGTACTGTTTCCTTATGTACCTATTCCTGTTCCAGAGCCTTTTGCTCTATTTGTTCCTCTGTTTGTTGCATTGCTCAGTTTGTGTCTGAGTCTCTACCTTTTGTTCTTTATCTTCTCCCAGTTTCTCCTGTGAGTTATCAGTTTCCTCAACTACTGGAGGCTCACTAGCCATATTTGTCTTATCTGTTATATCTTTGACTACCACTATGTTGATCTTCTGAGTATCAACATCCATAGTATATAGAACTTTAGGATTAGGATTATTATCCTCTACATCCATACTCTCAGCTGCCGGTTGATCTTCAGTAGTTGTTGATTTTACTGATGGAGTATTTAAAGGAGGTGGGGGTAAGTTGTCTCTAACCTTGATACTTGGTGGTCCACCAACCTTTCCTTTCCCCTTGTCTCTATCTTTCTGATAAACTTTTATGGGTTTGGGGTTCCGGTACTCTTCTTGTTTTTCTTTCTCAACTAGGAATATATCCCATCCATTTTATGT
This sequence comes from Cryptomeria japonica, assembly GCF_030272615.1. Classification (NCBI taxonomy): domain Eukaryota; kingdom Viridiplantae; phylum Streptophyta; class Pinopsida; order Cupressales; family Cupressaceae; genus Cryptomeria; species Cryptomeria japonica. Next base: position 361,058,073 of record NC_081407.1, on the reverse strand, counting down.
TTCCTCTGTCACCTCATTAACTCTTCCTACCATTAAAGTGACGTGCTGGTGTGTAGTAGAAAATACTATCTGGTTGCCTTGAGCAATTAGGTCATCAATTTCTTGGGGAGAGTTTACCGGATATATAGCAAGTAGCTTTTCAATATTTATTTTCTTATCCAATTCTATCACTGCTTGTCTTCTTGCTTCTAGTATTTTGAATAGTTCATCAAGGATTTCATTGACTACTTCCATAAAAAATTTCTTGTACATATCCATATGTAATATAACACTATTTTCAACTTGCTCTTTTTCATCAGCTATTAGAGTGTCATATATTTTCTCTATGTTCTTCAATTTACCTTCCTCTATGATTTCATTCAGTAGTATACCAAGAGGGACCAAGTCTTTGTTTGTCCTTTTCTTCTTCTTGGGTGTCAGTTTCTTCTTTGGTGTGGCCTTTCTTACCGGAGATCTCACTGCTTGTTGCTTTTTCCTTGTCCTCTTTGGTGAGGGTGTGGTTTCCAGTGAGGGATCTCTTTTTCTTACAACTCTTTTGAAAGTTTTAGGCATGTCACTTCTTGAAGAAGTACCTACCGGTGATAGGTGAGTTTCAGGTTGTGGATCTGCTAACTCATCCTCTGTTATACCGGTTTTCTTCAATACATCTTCTTTGATGGCTTTTGTTTGTCTAGAACCTTTCCTTACAACTGCCTCAACCTTTTTCACCCTTTTCTTTGATTGAATTTGTCTTTCAATATTTTTTGCACTACCAAATACTTCTTCCTTAGGTTCTCTGGGGGCTTCCAGAAGTGCTTTAGCATATGTTTCAACTATGTGATCATCTGTTTCATAGCCCATCTCGGTTACCCAAACTGTCCTTGGGATGACCGCTTCCATCCAAATTTCATCTTTCTTGATGACAAAGCATATTTCATCTTTGTATTTGTCTACAATCTTCTATGATAACCTTATTCTTTTCTTCATTTTGGCCTTTAATGCTTGAAAAAAGTCATGAATATTGTTTTCCTTGTTCTCACCCATGTTATTGAATAGTTCAGTTAATTGTTTGCCTACTGGTATATCATATCCAAGTTCTTTGTAGCCTATACCAGGAACCTGTTTTGTTATATGTAGCATTAGACATACTAACAAATTTCCAAACCTGAAAGTTCCTTTCTTGTCCTTCTTGATCTTTCCAAGGTTGTCAATTAATTCATCCTTTAACCACTGACATATATTAATTTTTGCATTGTCTGTGACCATGTCATAAGCACTCTTAATGCATAAGCTTGAAACTAAATTAAGTCTATTTGCATGAGTAGCTTTATATCCTAATATCATGCTGATGAATCTCACATTGATATATGTTACATCATTAACTCTTAGGGACCTCTTGTCGAATGTTGCACCAGTTAGGTTTATAACTAGGTCATTGGAAACTTTCTTGGTTTTATCTGGTCTTTTACTGGTGGTTGGTAACCCTGTGACAGCTTTCACAGCTTCCTTGGTGATCTTGTGGACTGCATCTAACTAGAAAAATTCTCCATGTACCCTGCTTAAGACTATCCTAATCACATCCTTTGGAAATTCAGGAATGCTAAGGATCTCTGTAAATCCTAGGGTCTCAATGATCTTGTGTTCATCTTTTACATTGCCAGTATTATCACATATTACAGTTTTAAACATGGTTTTAATTTCTTCATCTCCTAACTCTTCAATGTTGCAGTGGATGTACATTTTGTGGTCTTCAGCATAAACAACTCCCTTAGGAATTTGAGAAAAAGCACCTAAGGTATCATCTTTCTTTGCTATCTTGGGAACTAACTGAAATATGGGCCTAGGTCTTTTTATCACTTCAACAACAGTAGGGTTTTCTATGTATTCAATTGTAGAGGAGGATGCCACGATTAAATACCTTTTACTACCTTAGGATGGATGATTGCTTGGAGTGTTCTTGCTTCTTTCTTGAAATGCCTTAGCTTGGAGTCTTCGCGCTCTTCATAAATTTGACGCTCTTCGTAAATTTGAAATCTCGGTGAAATGAAATAGAGCCAAAACCTTGATTATATAGTGTCTATTCGCTATCTACCACATTAATTGCATGTAGGTTAAGTATTCACTTAACATTGTTTGCCGGTAATAAGTAATTTCCAACTTCTTATCTCTAACTGAGGGAATAATAGCACATGTATCAATAGATTGCCAAACCCTCAAGGAAATTTTATTCAATTAGATGAAGAACTTCCTGCCGGTGGAGCACTGCTCTATCCTTCTGGTGAAGTATCACTCTGTTCTATCAGTGAAGCATTGGTTTGTTCTACTGGTGGAGGAGTATTCCCAATATTTAGATCAGTTTTTCTAATCCATTGTTTTGAGAATTCTTGCTTAACCTCTTCAACTTTTTCTTTACCTTTCAAGCTAGAACTTTTGTTGTCTATCGATGTTCCTTTACTTCTACAGAATTTAGCAATATGCCCAATCTTGTTACATGCATAACAAGTTACATTATTTTTCTGAATAGCTTTCCCATAACCTATGTTGGTTTGTGTTCTGCATTGATTAGATAAATGTCCAACTCTTCCACAAACATAACATCTCACATTCATTCTGCAGTTTTCAGAATTGTGACCTACTTTGTTGCATTTAGAACATTGATCGGTGGGTGTGTTGATATTCTGATAATTTCTAGATCTACATTCATTTTCTCTATGACCATACTTATTGCAGTTAAAGCATTTTCCATTGAATTTATAAGCATTAGGTTGTCTTACTGGTTTGCTGTGATCCTGAGTATTTGTAGTACCAGAGCTTTCACCAACTTCAAAGCCAATTCCAGAAGTGTCACCTTTAGGTTTTTGATTCTTCATCAAGGTGCCAAGTTCCTCTGAGCTTTTCTTGAATTTTTCTTTATGTTGATTTGCAGTTTCTAGTTCTCTTTCTAAGACTTCTTTTTGTCTCATCAGTTCATTTGAGTCATTCTGAGTATGCATCAGATCTGTCTTCAACATGTCATTTTCATAGCTTAGTCTTGTGTTCTCATTTTCTACATCACTTAGTCTTCTGGTCAATTCTTCTTCATTCTTCTTCCTATCCTCAATCTCTTTACAAAATCTCATAGTCATATCCTGCATTTCACTCTTTGTTGTCATGATCTCTTGTTTCAACTTGCTTATCATATCATTAAGTGATTCCTTTTCATCATTCTCATTTTGCAATTTTTCACAAAGTTCTCTTCTCTTATTTCTTGCAATAGTAAAATTTTCTTGAAGTGCCTGAATGATGTCCTGAGCTGCCCTTAAATCATCTTCTAGTTTGATATTTTTCAATTTTTTTGCATCATAGTCTGTAAGAGCTCCTTCCAGTTGCTTCATCAGATTTTCCTCTTTACCGGTGTCAAGATCTTCCTCAAGCTATTAGGCTTTTGAAAATAGAGGACCAAGCTCTGATACCAATTGTTAGGGATCCCACAGATATTGAGAGGGGGGGGTGAATCAGTATCTAACTGGTAATTAGAATTTCTTAACTTAAAACATGCAGAACATAATATAACAGTGTACTGGTATGCAAGAAATAATGCAATAAATAGAATCAAGAACATCCACATGAAAATCACACCATAACACAAGATTTTAACAAGGAAACCCAGTGTGGGAAAAACCTCGGTGGGATTTGTGACCCACAATATTCACTCACTAGCCAATAAGAGAATATTACTTACAATAGGGGCTTGCACATGCAGGAAGGCCAACTGCCTAGAGCTCACTGCTCAATGGGAAGTCTCACTGACTTACAATAAGGATTATACAAATCCAATATCTTGTACTGCTTTACAATAGCATCTTCAATGCCAGATTCAGTACCAGTTCCTGCTCTATTCTTTACATATACCCCTTGACCTATATTTCGCACAATAGGTCTGCCTAATATTTTTCTTTTATGCTTCTACACATCATCACAAATGTCTACAATGATCTCTTTTATATATAAGAGTCATTTTACAATTTGCTAAGTCGACCTTCACATTTTTACAATAATAAACAAAATATAATTTAACAAAATTCCCGCTGGCCTCTGTGCCGGTATACTTCTTTTCTTCTGTGTCGGTGTCGGTGTCCTGAGTGCCGATGTAGAGTGTGATCTGTTGATTCCGGTATAATGCTTTTGTCGGTGCCATAAGATTGCAAGGTTGCCATCAATGAAAAAACCTTCAATCACATACAATGTCTCATTAGAGTGTGCATATGCCAACACTTTCAATTCTAACCTTGCTTCTTCCTCTGTACTAAATTGTTGATATTTTGATTTCCTGATTACATCAAAAGCCAATGCATCAACTATATCCCATTCTGGCAAAATCAATACTCCAGCCTTATTTACAATCATCCTACCTTCTTCTACAGTGACTCCTTTGAATTCCTCCATCATTTTACTCTTGACCTCTACTTGATTTTCCTGGTCATACCTATCTAGCCTTGGGCCATTCTCTCAGCACTTCTCCTCTTGTATTCTTCTATCTTTGTTTTCCATACAAATTACAAGAAGGTTGGGCTTCTTACAAAGGCTTCCTCTTCAATAAATTTATCACATGCCTCCTTCCTAACATCTCTAAAGGCTCTCCCTGAATATCCAAAGGAGTAAGGTCTAATTCCAAAGTGGGCAGCATAGGAGGAATACCAATCTACATATCTACATTTGTAATTTCAATTGTATCCTCCTCTTCTTGTTCTTCCATGTGTTGCTCTTCTCTTTGTTCTTCATCACATCTAGGAGGTAAAGGAGGCACACGTGGTGGTGTTGAACTTCTATCTGAATCTTTAAGATCAATGATCTTGACCCCTTTAAAAGGTCTTACTTGCACCTTTGGGGATGGCTCTACCTCCATTATTTTCTTTCCTTCTCACCAACTTCCCACTATCACTACCATCATGTTGAACACATGATGCCACTAAGAGGGGCTGAATCTGTGGTTTCCAAACTTTTCCCTTTTCTATCATGTGTGCATATTGGTTAACAAATCTAACTTAAAGCTAACATACTACTTAGATGGGAGTATAACACAAATGAAACCACACATAAAAGGGACATCTCATAACACCAGAAGTATGAGGAAAACCCAAGATGGGAAAAACCTCAGTGAGAAATGTTGGTGGAGATTACTTCTCCAATCTAGCCTCACAATGAAAACCTTGGTTACAACATCTAGAGCACCAACCCAAGGAGTACCACTCCTTCTTTAGGACACCAACCCAAGGAGCACCAACCCCTAAATTTAGGGCACCAACCCTTATGCTGAGCTCCAACTTAGTGATTACAAAATCATATATCAAATAACAAAGTAATCTCCTTGTTACAAAAGAACTTTGTAACTCTCATGCAAGTCTCTCCACCGGTTCTCTTCTATACAGTTCTTTTTCAGTTCTTTTCTCACCTTCTCACTGTTGCAACCTTATCTCCTGCTACAACTCACTCTCTGATACAACCTTACTGGTTCAACCTCTACTTCTTCTTTGTCGGTTCTTCTCTCTATCGGTTCTCTTTTCTCTCTATCACACTACTGCTAGCCACCACTGATCTTCTTCACTTAGTTAGATATCTACTATCTGATTACTGTTGGTTCTCAGCTTACCAGTTCTTCATTGCAATCTTCTATGGCTCTTTTTTGTCGGTTCAGTCACCACCGATGTACTCCTTTGTTAGATTTAATGGCAGACTGTCAATTGCCTTACTCTTTCTCGTTGAACTCTTCAAACTAGTTTTCTCTCTCTCACACTCAGTCTCCTCTTTGAGTATCATTGAGCACTTGACTAATTTTCTCTCTTCACTATCCTCACTCTCTCATGTAGCAGCAATAGATCTGGTCTTGTATCTGCATATTTAAACTATGTCTTCTCGCCATAACATTCAAACTTATGGCGCACTAGGGTTTCTTCATCGACCTCGAGGCAAACCAAATCCAATTAGATCTCCTTCTAGAGATTGACCACCTACAATTGATCACCTATTACCAGCAATCACATTGCATCTAGAACACATTTGCCAAATTTGGCAAACATGACACCTGCACTTGTCAAACACCTATGAATAAATCACGCACATAGCTTCACCTACCCTGATTAGCATCTGGACACTTGGCCTCGATCATGAAGTCAACAAATCAAATCTTTATCCTTTGATCAGTCTCAAGTCGCACCCTTCTTCTCTCAACCCATGAAACACACTATCAATATTAATGTCGACCATTCACCACCTACCTCACCGACAACACTTCATCGACCTGTGCATGCAAGCTACTTCAAATTCATGTGGTACCTTTTTTGGCATCCACCTTTATTGGCCTGACTTGGTCACCAACCAATAGCACACAACTAGGTTCATCTACCAGTTCACAAACCCTACCGGTTATACCGTAATCTATTTGTCTTCAACCTTGCACTTTTCTTCTCTTCTTGTGGAGCACCTAGACCGGTCAGCACTCTTTCCAACCTACCTCATGCACATCTTCAATAGATGGGAGCCTTTTGTATCTACACTTTGTCAACTTATAGGTTGACATACTTAACGACAACCACCTTGATGACACCATTGTTAGGATTCCCACAGATACTGAGAGGGGGGGGGTGAATCGGTATCTAACTGGTTTATTAAATTTCTTAACTTAAAACATGTAGAGCATATTAGAATAGTGTACTAGTAAACAAGAAGTAATGTAATAAACAAAGATAAAAGCAACCACATGAAAAACACACCATAACACAAAGATTTAACGAGGAAACCTGGTGTGGGAAAAACCTCGATGGGATTTGTGACCCACAATATTCACTTACTGGCCAATAAGAGAATATTACTGCTACAAGAGTGGCCTGCACATGCAGGAAGGCCAAGTGCCTAGAGCTCACTGCTCAATAACAAAATGGGAAGTCACACTGACTTACAAAATGGATTATATAAATCTAGTGTCGTGTACTGCTTCAGAATAGCATCTATAATGCCAGATCTAGTACCGGTTTCTGCTTTGCTTCTTACATAAACCCTTAACCTATAATTCACATAATAGGTATGCCTTATTTGGCCTAATTACATTTTATTCTCCTTTATTCACCTAAATATTCTACAATGATCTCTTATATATGAGTCATTTTACAATGTTGCCAAGTCGGCTTATAAAGATTTTACAATAATAAACAAAATATATTACAACAAAAATCTTGTCGGCCTCTATGCCGGTATGCTTCCTTTCACTACCAGTGTCGGTGGTCTGAGTGCCAGTGTAGAGTCTGATCTTGCTAGTGTCGGTGGAATGTCTTGTCAGTGTCATAGGATTGTAAGGTTGCCATTAATGACAAAACCTTCAATCACCTACAATGTCTCATTGGAGTGTGCATATGCCAACAATCTCCCCCTTTGGCATTGATGGCAACACTCATGAGAAAATTTCAAAAGTGTATCCAAAACTTGTAATCCAAAAATGTGTACCAAAAATATATGAGCTCCCCCTGAGCAGATAAGTCTTTTGCTGATTATTTTCTCATACTACTACTCCCCCTTTGGCATCAATGACAAAGGTTGTCAAGGTGTCAATAGAGTTGTAGTTTTCTATCTCAACCTTGTAACTGGGTGGTTACAATTTGAATAAGATCCGCCAAAACCAAATTTATGCTTTCCATAAAATTCTTACTATCTTTTATTGCTGCCTCTGTTCTTTGAACTATACCGGTGAGGTGTTGCATATGCTCTGCCGGTGTTTTCTGTCCTTGTACTAATGCCTCAAATATTTCCTTCCTCAAGGATGCTAGATAGTCCAATCTTTGACTTAGTCTTAGTCTCAGATTCTTAGCCTTTTTTATTATTCTCTCCTTTTCTCTTTCTAACTTAAGTAATTCTTCCTCAAAACTTGTTCTCTTTTGTTCAAAAACTGATAATGTATCAGGTGAGTTAACAAAATTGTTAGCAAGTTTATCGATTTCATCTTGTACCTTGCACATTTTCTTATCTATGTCAACTTTTAGAAAGTTTGTCTTGCAAATGTCTCTATATAGAGTTTTAAATTCCTTCAATGAGTTGCATAGTTCCAGTAGAAGTGTATCAAATTCCCTATTACACTTCTTTATTTGATCCTTAAAGAATTTTGTTTTTCAATTTCCAACCTGTCTTTGAATGCCTCTTCCTTTATTTGCTCAACTGTCACTGTGTTCTCAGTAATGTACTTAGACAAAGTGTTGAGTTGGCTCAAAGAATCCTTATTATCTACATTGCAATTTGGAGCTATCATCTTCAAAATTGGGATTGTGTCATCTATAGCTCTATATGCCTGTGAACTACAATCTGTTATTCTCTTAATGGAGTCCAAAAGAACTTCAATTACATTTATTGATTTGTAACCTGCTGAGGAGGAACCAACATTCTGAATTCTGCCAGTGGAGGAAGTAACCATGCTTGTAGTGACCTCTGCTAGGTCAGTCTGTGTTTCCATTTCCTTAAGCAAGGGTTTTTGTTTCTCTCCTATTGCTGGTGGCATTGTTTCCATATGAACCTGTTCCTGTTCTGGAGCCTGTTGCTCTACTTGTCTCTCTGTTTGTTCATCTGTTTCAGTCTATGTCTGAGTCTCTGCATGTTGCCCTATGTTGGCATTATAACAGACAATAAGAGATTGTTGGCATTTCAATTATGATATTGAGAAGGTTGTTGATAATTATGGATATAACTGATTAAGGATGTTTACTATCTTCACAATATTATTTTGTCATTGATGTCAAGAAATTGATTTTCTTATTTAGTAGGATGTTGCCATATCTTAAGAAGTATGTTTTGAAGAGAATTAAGATGTCAGTAAAAGACACAAAAAGAATGTGATGAATAAGGGGAGGAATAAGTTATTCAATGCGCAACTATTACCGAGTTAGACAATGATGAGATCATGTTGTTTAGATTGTTTTGATATACTACATATGCTATTGTTTATAAGGTTAATACTATACTATGTTACCGAGCAAGGAACCTAGTCAGTAAAACCTAAGGAACCTAGTCGGCAAACCCTAAGGTTATCACTATTGGTTAATGAAGGTGGAATGTCTACCGAGTGAAGTTTAGTATTTACTGAGTTGCAACTGAGTAATAATAGAATGTATTGGATGTATACATGCGTTATTTAATGATGGAAGCTAATGAGCTGGTTATGATTAAATGATTGATACAATGTGTATGAAGTTTGTTAAGGATCTATGGCAATGGAAGATCGACAGGAAGATCTACAGCTCAGATTAAATTGCAATACCCTAGCACAAGTTCCAAGAAATATATGCAAGTTCCAAGGCAAGGTAAAACATTTTCCGATCGAAGGATACATTGAACCTGGTCAAGAGTGAAGATCTGATGACTATGATTGATCATGGGAAATGTGATCAAAGAGATTAAGCAGTTAGCAAATTGTTTATAAATAAGGAATTGTTGATAAACAATGTATGCGGGCAAGTGTAAGCACGGGGATGTTACATAGTGGTTACCGAGCACAGAAGCTTGAAGACCTATTTGAATAACAAAGTAAGGAGCCCAGCAGAGGGACAAGATAAGTCCTGTGAGTAGATTGTATTGAGCAAATAAGAATCTACTTTAGCATTTTAGATGCAAAGTTGTAGACATACTCATTACTATTGTTTATTTGTAAGTGACAGAAAATCTCTTAACCGAGTGGACTTAGCAGTCTTATTTGTAAATCCTCTAGCAAGGTGACATTCTAATTGAGTGTTTGAAACCCTTTAACAAGGTCACCTCTAACAAGATGAAGATCCTAACAGATCTGAGGGAAATCCCTTAACCGGGTCACATCTAGCAATGTGTTTGTAATCTTTAACAGGATTTTCTTTTAACCGAGCATACTCTAGAAGAGTATATTTCTTAGTGGGTCCGAAATCCCACAATGGTTTTTCTCTATTTGGGTTTCCATATTAAATCTGGTGTTATGAGTATTGTTATGATTATGTGTTCTTAAGGTTGCATGTTTTACAGTTTTGATTACTTATATCTGTTTAAGCTACCGAGGTTGAATATGTTGAATATATTGAAGATTAAGTTTGTATGATTCACCCCACCCTCTCATCTTGTTATCTTGGCATCTATACTTAACAATTAGTATCAGAACTATCAATTGGTATCAGAGCTTTGTGACTCTGAAAGAAAAAGTTTAAAGGTACTTGAGGAAAAGATCCAAAGATGTATAAGAGGGATGCACTGAAGCTGAACAAGTCAAGCTTCTCTACATGGTAGAAAAGGATGAAGCTGCACCTATCAGGAGTTGGAGAGTATGTTGTATATTATCTAGAGAATGATTTCATTACACCTAGCACCTATCCATTGACAATGGAAGAGATAAAGGCAAAGCAAGAACATATTCAAGCAATGTTTGAAATAACATATGCATTGACTGACTCGGAGTTTAATGATCTAGAAGGCTGCAATGATGCCAAGGCAATGTGGGACAAGCTCATATCTATGTATGGTGGTGATGAACATGTTCAAAGAGAAAAAGTGGACAGTCTAAGAGGACAACTTGAATCCATGAGAATGAATGAAGGTGAGAACATAACCCAGTACAGTACAAGGTTAAAGGAGATTGTCAATCAAATCAAAGGAGCAGGAGGAACCATTCAAGAGAAGGATGTCACAAGTAAGTTATTAAGAACCCTTCTACCAACTTATGCAATCCAAGTCTCTGCAATCAATGAATTGAGGTCTGTACCCAATATGCCAGTTTCTTTGGATGCTACTATTGGTAAGCTACATGCATTTGAGTTAAGTAACTTTGATAACAGTGGGTCTTCGGTAAATAAAATTGATTCTGCATTTAGTTCTTTTCATCTTGATGAATCTGATTATTACAATGATAGAAAGTATAAGTACTCTGAAGGGAATCACAGTAGAGGAAGTGAAAGATTTCACAAAAACATGGAGGAGGTACACAAACTTTATGAAGAAATCAGAAAGCAAGAAGAGTTTGAAGCACTATTAGCCAGAAGGCTACCGAGAGGAAAAGGTAAGTACAAAGTAAAGTTACCTTTGAAATGTTTTAACTATGATAGAATAGGACATATGGCTTCTAATTGTCCTGACAGAGAATCCAGTGAAAAGAGAGATTACCGAGATGACAGATAGAAAGATAATCATTACAGAGGACACCGAGACTTCAGAAGAAGAGATAAAAAGACATGTCTAATAGCTGATGAGGAATCTAATGATGATAAATCAGATGAAACTGATACAGAGGAAGTTGTTTATGTGGCTATCAAAGATGGATCAGATGAAGAAAGGTACGAAGAAAAAGCTTTAATATCTCACATAAATACTAATGATTCTTGGATCATAGATAGTGGATGATCACATCACATGATAGGTGATAAATACAAGTTTGATATGTTAGAATATTATGATGGAGGTTATGTAAGATTTGGTAATGATGCACCATGTCCAGTGAGAGGTAAAGGATCTATAAAACTTCTTGACAATGCTAAATGTAATGATGTTTATTGGGTTGAAGGTTTGAAATATAATTTGTTGAGTGTAGCACAACTAAACTATACGGGATACCGAATAGAGTTTCAGAAAGGAATTGTCAAAGTTCATGACAAGCATGGGAAGTTAGTAGCTACCGAGACACAAACAAAAGGTAACACATTTCACCTTGACTCAACTCAGAATAAGTGTCTATATGCAAAGATAGATGATACCTGGTTATGGCATAAAAGATTTTGTCATGTAAATTTTGATAATCTGATCAAAATAAGCAAGAAGCACCGAGTAAGAGGTCTACTGAGTTTGGAAAAACCTGAGAATGCTATTTGTCGAGGATGCCAGATGGGTAAGCTGACAAGATCAAGCTTTAAAAGTAAGTCCTACACTTCTAAGGGAATTTTAGATCTTGTGCACACTGATCTTTGTGGTTCTATGAAAGTTCAAAGTTATTATGGTGATAAGTACTTCATATTATTTGTGGATGATTACTCAAGGATGATGTCAGTAATGTTTTTAAAAGAAAAATTAGAAGCCTTTCAAATGTTTAGATGGTACAAGGCAAGAATTGAAAATGAAATAGGAAGACAACTGAAATGTCTTAGATCTGATAGAGGAGGTGAGTTCACTTTTGATGAATTTAACTTATACTGCAATGATCATGGTATAAAGAGGCAAGTATCTACACTAAGAACACCCTAGCAAAATGGGATAGCCAAGAGAAGAAACATATCAATTGTGGATTGTGAAAGAACCTTGATGATAGAAAATAAGGTACCTCAAACATTTTGGAGAGAAGCAATCAACACTACAGTTTACACCCTGAACCGAGTACAACTGAAGAAAGGAACCTTGAAGACACCATATGAAATCTGGTATGACAAGAAACCTAATGTAAGTTATTTTAAAATCTTTCGAAGTAGATGCTATGTTCACAAAGATGATAGAAACGGAAAGTTTGATCAGAAAAGTGAAGAAGGAACATTTCCTAGTTATTCTTCTAGAAGCAAAGCATTTAAATGTCTGATCAAATCCTCTAACAAAATAGTAGAAACTGAAAATGTGAAAATTGATGAATTTGGAGAAAGAAATGATGAAGGAAACTCCAAAGAACTAGAAGATTATGAAGGATTTGTATATGTTCAATCGAGAAGTCCTACCGAGAAAACTAGTGAAGGAAATGAAGAGAATGTCCAGTTACCGAGTCATGAAGAAGATCATACAGAGCCTACTGAGCCTATATTAGCAAAGTATGTCAAAAGGAATCATGCATCAAATCAGATTATAGGAGATAAGGATGATGCAGTGATGAGAAGAAACAAACTGAGATAGAACACATGTCTGATATCTGAATTTGAACCAAGGATAGTGAAAGAGTCATTTAATAGTGAAGATTGGATAAATGCTATGATAGAAGAGATTGATCAAATCAAGAAGAATGACACATGGACACTGGTCCCAAGACTGAAGGACAAAAATGTAATTGGTACAAAGTGGATTTTCAGAAACAAGCTGAATGAAAAAGGTGAGGTCATTCGAAATAAAGCAAGACTAGTTTGCAAAGGTTATGTTCAAGAAGAGGGAATTGATTATGGTGAGACTTTTGCACCTATGGCAAGACTTGAAGAAGTAAGAAAATTGTTGGCATATGCTGCTTACAATAATTTCAAAGTATATCAAATGGATGTCAAATCTGCATTTCTGAATGGTATATTAGAAGAAGTTTTTATTGAACAACCTGAAGGATTTGTTGAAGGAGAGAATAAAGATCAGGTATGTAAATTGAACAAAGCTTTATATGGTCTGAAACAAGCACCTAGAGCATGGTATGAAAGATTGCACTCTTATTTAATCAAGATTGGTTTTATAAGGACAAGTGAAAACAACAATATGTACATGAAGAATGATGAAAATGGAAGACTGATCTCAGCCATATTTGTTGATGATATTATCTTTTGTGGAAATGACTCTTTATGCAAGAACTTTGGAAATGAAATGAGCAAAGAATTTGATAAGTCATTAATCAGTGAGATAAAGTATTTTATAGGTCTACAGATACTACAAATGAAAGATGAGATTTTCATTACTCAATCCAAGTACATAAAGGAAATCTTGGAGAAATTTAGAATGGAGGATTCAAAACCAGTAAGTACTCCTATGACTACCAACTGTAAACTATCAAAGAATGATAAATCTGCATCTGTTGATGGGACACTTTACTGATCTATGATTGGAAAGTTGCAATATGTTGTTCACAACAGGCTAGACATAGCACATGCAGTAGGTATAGTTGCAAGATTTTCTGCAGATCCCAAGGAAACACACATGATAGCAATCAAGAGAATTTTCAAATACTTGAAAGGTACTGAGGATTATGGCAGAGTATATTAGAAAGGAAATGACTTTGATTTAAAATTTTATACTGATGCTGATTGGGCAGGCAACATAGATGATAGGAAAAGCACAAGTGGTGTAGCTTTCTTTTTAGGAGAAAGACTAGTGAGTTGGCTTAGCAAGAAACAAGGATGTATTTCACATTCTACAGTAGAAGCTAAATATGTTGTTGTAGCATTAAATTGTACCAATATAGCATGGATCAAACAACTGTTGGAAGGCATAAATGAGAAAGTTACCAAGCCAGTAACTATATTCTGTGATAATACTAGTGTCATTAACATTTCAAAGAATCTTGTTATGCACTCTAAGACAAAGCACATCTCTATAAAATATCATTATCTTAGAGAAGAAGCTCAAGAGAAGAAAGTGATGTTGGAGTATGTTAGTTCAAAGGAACAAATAGCATATATTTTCACCAAGCCACTGCCAAGGGACACTTTTGAGTATCTCAGAAGTAAGTTAGGGGTCCTACCCCTATCTTCTACTCACTGACCGAGTTCGGTGAAAGCATCAATTCGATGACTCTAAAGAATATCTTTTAGGAGTTGATGCTGATTTACACACTTTAGGATGTTTTCTAAAGGTGTGCAAGAAACAAAAATAGGGAACAGGAATTGAAGATAAAATGCTCTAACCGAGACTGAGTTGATACTGAACAACAAAGGAATTACTTCACACAGGAAGAAATTATGTATTAGTTTTCTTTTGGCATTGTTGTCAAAGGGGGAGAAGACTAATGACAGGGGGAGAGAATTTCAGCAATCTGAGCAATCACAATCACAATAATCTGAATTCGAATTTTTTAGGTCAAATCAATTGGTTTTGCCATCAATGCCAAAGGGGGAGATTGTTGGCATTATAACAGACAATAAGAGATTGTTGGCATTTCAATTAGGATATTGAGAAGGTTGTTGATAATTATGGATATAATTGATTAAGGATGTTTACTGTCGCCACAATATTATTTTGTCATTGATGTCAAGAAATTGATTTTATGATTTAGTAGGATGTTGCCATATCTTAAGAAGTATGTTTTGAAGAGAATTAAGATGTCAGTAAAAGACATAGAAAGAATGTGATGAATAAGGGGAGGAATAAATTATTCAATGCGCAACTATTACCGAGTTAGACAATGATGAGATCATGTTGTTTAGATTGTTTTGATATCCTACATATGCTATTGTTTGTAAGGTTAATACTATACTATGTTACTAAGCAAGGAACCTAGTTGGTAAAACCTAAGGAACCTAGTCGATAAACCCTAAGGTTATCGCTATCGGTTAATGAAGGTGGAATGTCTACCGAGTGAAGTTTAGTATTTACCGAGTTGCAACCGAGTAATAACAAAATGCATTGGATGTATACATGTGTTATTTAATGATGGAATTTGATGAGCTGGTTGTGATTAAATAATTGATACAACGTGTATGAAGTTTGTTAAGGATCTATGGCAATGGAAGATCGACAGGAAGATCTACAGCTCAGATTAAACCGCAATACCCTAGCACAAGTTCCAAGAAATATATGCAAGTTCCAAGGCGAGGTAAAACATTTTGCGATCGAAGGATACATTGAACCTGGTCAAGATTGAAGATCTGATGGCTATGATTGATCATGGGAAATGTGATCAAAGAGATTAAGCGGTTAGCAAATTGTTTATAAATAAGGAACTATTGATAAACAATGTATACGGGCAAGTGTAAGCACAGGGATGCTACATAGTTATTACCGAGCACAGAAGCTTGAAGACCTATTTGAATAATAGAGTAAGGATCCCAGCAGAGGGACAAGATAAGTCCTATGACTAGATTGTATTGAGCAAATAAGAATCTGCTTTAGCATTTTAGATGCAAAGTTATTGACATACTCATTATTGTTGTTTATTTGTAAGTGATAGAAAATCTCTTAACCGAGTGGACTTAACAGTCTTATTTGTAAATCCTCTAGCAAGGTGACATTCTGATTGAGTGTTTGAAACCCTTTAACAAGGTCACCTCTAACAAGATGAAGATCCTAACAGATCTGAGGGAAATCCCTTAACCAGGTCACATCTAGCAATGTGTTTGTAATCTTTAATAGGATTTTCTTTTAACCGAGCATACTCTAGAAGAGTATATTTCTTAGTGGGTCCGAAATCCCACAGTGGTTTTTCCCTATTTGGGTTTCCACATTAAATCTTGTGTTATGAGTATTGTTATGATTATGTGTTCTTAAGGTTGCATGTTTTATAGTTTTGATTACTTATATCTGTTTAAGCTACCAAGGTTGAATCTATTGAATATATTGGAGATTAAGTTTGTATGATTCACCCCCACCTCTCATCTTGTTAGCTTGGCATCTGTACTTAACAATTAGTATCAGAACTATCACCTTGTGCTATCATCTTCCACTTTTCCTTCAGTGTTATCAATGTTGTCAGTTATCGGTGGCTCACTAGCCATGTCTGTCTTACTGGTTGTGTCCTGGTCTATCATAATGTTGACTATTTGAGTATCAACATCAACTGTATATAGTACCTCAGGATTAGGATTTGTATCCTCTATATCCATACTCTCATCTGTCAGTTGATCTTCAGTTGTTGTTATCGGTGGAGTAATTAGAGGTGGTGGGGATAAGTTATCTTTTATTTTGATGCTAGGAGGTCCACCAACCTTTCCTTTCCCTTTG
Source organism: Cryptomeria japonica (assembly GCF_030272615.1). NCBI lineage: Eukaryota > Viridiplantae > Streptophyta > Pinopsida > Cupressales > Cupressaceae > Cryptomeria > Cryptomeria japonica. Next base: position 361,041,528 of record NC_081407.1, on the reverse strand, counting down.
TCCTTATCTTTATGATATACTTTTATTGGTTTAGGATTTCTATACTCTTCCTGTTTTTCCTTCTCAACAAGGAATATATCCCATGCATTTTCTGTTTCTTCTATTACCTCATTTACTCTTCCAACCATTAGTTCAATATGTCAGTGTGCAGTAGAGAATACTGACCGGTTGGCTTCTGCAATTAAGTCATCTATCTCCTTGGGTGAGTTTACTGGGTAAACAAAAAGTAATTTTTCAACTTTAATTTTCTTATCAAGCTCTACAATAGCTTGTCTTCTTGCTTCCAGTCTCTTGAATAGTTCATCTGGTAGTTCATCTACCACTTGCATTAAGAACTTCTTATAGATATCCAGGTGTAAAATGACACTATTTTCAACTTTCTCTTTCTCATCTGCTGATAGTGTATCATATAATTTTTCTATGTTCTTGAGTTTTCCTTCCTTTGTGATTTCATTTGGCAAATTGTCAATTGGGGCAATGTTCTGTTGAGTCCTTTTCTTCTTAGGTGTTAGCTTTTTCTTTGGGGTTGTCTTCTTGACCGGAGACCTCACTGCATGTTGTTTTTGTCTAGTTCTTCTAGGCGAGGGTGTGGATGCTGGTGAAGGATCCCTTTTCCTTACAACTCTTTTAAATGTTGATGGCATGTCATTCTCTGAAGAAGTTGCTACCGGTGATAGGTGAGTTTCAGGCTGTAATGTTGCTAACTCATCCTCAGTGATACCGGTTTGTTTCAGTACATCTTCTTTGATAGCCTTAGCCTGCCTTGAGCCTCTTCTCACAGTTGCTTCAACTTTATTTACTCTCTTCTTAGATTGAATTTGGCTTTCAATGGTCTCAACACTACCGAATACTTCTTCCTTGGGTGCTTCCAGAAGGGCTTTTGCATAAGTTTCAATGATGTGATCATCTATCTCATAACCCATCTCAGTAACCCAAATTATTCTTGGGATAACTACTTCCATCCAGATCTCATCCCTTTTAATTACAAAGCATATATCATCCTTATATTTGTTAACGATTATCTGTGACAGTCTGATTCTTTTGTTCATTCTGGCCTTTAGTGCTTGAAAATACTCATTGATATTCTTTTCCTTATTTTCACCCATGTTGTTGAATAGGTCTGATAACTGTTTCCCTACTGGTATGTCAAATCCAAGGTTCTTGTTGCCTATATCGAGCACCTGTTTGGTTATGTGTAGCATTAAGCATACAAGTAAATTACCAAATCTAAAAGTCCCTTTCTTATCCTTCTTGATTTTTCCTAAATTATCAATCAACTCATCCTTTAGCCATTCACATACATCAATTTTCACATTGTCCTTAACCATGTCATAAGCACTCTTTATGCATAAACTAGAAACTGAGTTAAGTCTATTTGCATGAGTTGCTTTATAATCTAGAATCATGATAATGAATCTCACATTTATGTCAGTTACATCATTAACCCTCAAGGACCTTTTTTTGGATGTTGCACCTGTTAGGTTTGTTACTAGGTCATTTGAGACCTTCTTTGTCTTGTTTGGTCTGTTACCGGTGGAAGGTAACCCTATTACAACTTTCACAGCTTCCTTGGTAATTTTGTGAATCGAATCTAACCAAAAGAATGCACCATGTACCCTTCTCAATACTATCCTAATAACTTCCTTAGGAAATTCTGGAGTGCTAAGGATCTCAATGAATCCTAGGGTTTCAACAATTTTATGTTCAGGTTTCACATTTCTGGAATTATCACATATAACAGTTTTGTACATGTTTTTGATTTCTTCATCTCCTAGTTCTTCTATGTGGCAATGGATGTACATTCTAGGATCTTCTGCAAAAACAAGTCCTTTGGGAATTTGGTAGAATGCACCAACATTGTCATCCTTTTTAGCTATCTCAGGAACTAGCTGAAATACAGGCCTAGGGCGTTTGATTACCTCGACTATAGTAGGGTTTGCTATGAATTCAGGTGCAGAGGAGGATGCCATGATTATAAATACCTTTTTCTGCCTCACGAAAGATTGATTGCTGAAGTGCTTTGCCTCTTTGCTCGAAATGCCTTAGCTCTACAAATTTCATGCTCTTCGAACATTTGAATTCTCGGTGAAGTGAAATGGAGCCAAAATCACAAATTTATAATGTCAATTTGTCATCTATCACATTTAATGCATGTCATTTAAGTAATCACTTAACTTTGTCTGACAGTATAGAAGTAATTGTTTTTTTCAACTTCTCATCATCAACCGAGGGAATAATAGCATATGTCTCATTTGATTGCCAAACCCTCAAAGAAACTTTCTTCAATTTGATGAAGAGCTTCTTGCCAGTGGAGTACTACTCTATTCTATCAGTGGAGTGTTGATTGGTTCTACCAGTGGAGGAGTATTTCCAACATTATTTAGGTCTGACTTTCTAATCCATTGTTTTGAGAATTCTTGCTTAACCTCTTCAACTTTTTCTTTTCCTTTCAAACTAGAACTTTTGTTGTCTGCCAGTGATCCTTTACTTCTGCAGAATTTTGCAATATGCCCAATCTTGTTACATGCATAGCAAGTCACATTATTCTTTTGAACAACTTTCCCATAACCTATGCTAGTTTGTGTTCTACATTGATTAGATAGGTGTCTAAATCTTCCACAAACATAACATCTCACATTCATTCTACAATTTTTAGAGTTACGACCAACTTTGTTGCATTTTGAACATTGACCAGTGGGTGTGTTAATATTTTGATAATTTCTAGATCTACATTGATTTTCTCTATGACCGTACTTATTACAGTTAAAACATTTTCCATTAAATTTGTAAGCAGTAGGTTGTCTTACCAGTTTGCTATGATCCTATGTGTTTGCAGTACCAGAGCTTTCTCCTGCCTCAAAGCCAATTCCACAAGTGTCACCATTAGGTTTCTGAATCTTCAACAAGTCACCAAGTTCTTCTGAGATTTTCTTGAATTTTTCTTTGTGTTGATTTGCAATATCTAGTTCTCTTTCTAAGATCTCTTTCTGTCTCATCAGTTCATTGGAGTCATTCTGTGTATGCATTAGATTTGTCTTCAACAAGTCATTTTCATAGCTAAGTCTTATGTTCTCATTTTCTGCATCACTTAGTCTTTTAGTCAAATCTTCTTCATTCTTCTTCCTATCTTCAATTTCCTTACAGAATCTCATGGTCATATCTTGCATCTCATTCCTTGTTGTTATGTTCTCTATCTTTAGCTTGTTTATCATATCATTAAGAGTTTCTTTTTCATCATCCTCAATTTGCATTTTTTCATAGAGTTCTCTTCTCTTGTTTCTTGCAATGGTAAGATTTTCTTGAAGTGCTTGAATAATTTCCTGAGCTGCTTTTAGATCATCTTCAAGTTTGATATTTTTCAAATTTTTTGTATCAAAATTTGAGAGAGCTGCTTCCAATTGCTTCATCAGATTTTCCATCTCTACCAGTGTCAAGATCTTCCTCAAGTTGTTAGGCTTCTAAAAATAGAGGACCAAGCTCTGATACCAATTGTGAGGATTCCCAAAGATACTAAGAGGGGGGGGTGAATCAGTATCTAACCGGTTTATTAAATTTCTTAACTTAAAACATGTAGAACATATTAGAACAGTGTACCAGTAAACAAGAAGTAATGAAATAAATAGAGATAAAAGCAACCACATGAAAAACACACCATAACAAAAATATTTAATGAGGAAAACCAGTGTGGGAAAAACCTCGGTGGGATTTGTGACCCACAATATTCACTTACTGGCCAATAAGAGAATATTACTGCTACAAGAGGGGCCTACACATGCAGGAAGGCCAACTGCCTAGAGCTCACTGCTCAATAATAGAATGGGAAGTCTCACTGACTTACAAAATGGATTATTTAAATCCAGTGTCTTGTACTACTTCAGAATAGCATCTATAATGCCAGATCTAGTACCGGTTTCTACTCTACTTCTTACATAAACCCTTAACCTATAATTCACATAATAGGTCTGCCTTATTTGGCCTAATTACATTCTATTCTCCTTTATTCACCGAAATATTCTACAACAAAAATCCTGTCGGCCTCTGTGCCGATATGCTTCCTTTCACTGCCAGTGTTGGTGGTCTGAGTGTCGGTGTAGAGTCTGATCTTGCTAGTGCTGGTGGAATGTCTTTCCAGTGTCATAGGATTGTAAGGTTTCCATCAATGACAAAACCTTCAATCACTTACAATGTCTCAATGGAGTGTGCATATTCCAACAACCATATCATCAACCTTCAACAAACTTTATCTTCAATCTAGTTTCTCTCTCTGTCTACAACTGCTCAACCTTGCCATCTTTAGCATTTGATTAGTTTTCCTATCAATTGGTTTTTCAATGTGACAAACATATCCTTCCTTCTTTGTACCGGTAACATATCATGTTTTTCCTTGCAGATCCGATACACATCCCTGATCTCATGCACCTAAGGTAGCTTAGTGTTTCACTGATTGATTTGGTGTGAGCCTTCAATCACCTACCATCTACTCTTATGTCTTATCTCAGAGGAATATGATGCATTCCATGTATAATAGGAGATAAAATCTACTTACCGATGGGACTGGATCCTTGTCATTTGTATTCGTCATTGCATCAATATGGCTTCCTTGTTTGAGTAGGTATATCTTCAAATAGGCACAAATGATCTGGTTGGGCACACTCTTTGTCATTCATCTCTTCATTTTGTGACTGCATCTTTATCTAGTGGGAGTCCTATTGTTTCACATCCAACCATCATACTAGTTGGCACTTCTGCACACACTTCCCCTCTAGTGTTGATGTGACTTTTGTAATATTTTGTCTCTTCATCAAAATCAACATTCCATCATCTTTCTCTCTTACAAATGTCATGATTTTACCTCTTCAACCATCAAAATGTTACTTCATTGTGTTTATACCATAGCGGTCTCTAGTCCTTATGTCTTCAATACAAGTCAACACTAACTTGTGTACCGGTGACTCCAATATTCCTTATGTTGAATGACCTCCTCTTCCTTATCGGTGACCTGCTATACTAGTTGACATCAATGACACCATTTCTGGTGTGCATCAATGAAAACACTTGTCATCAATCTCCCATACTGGTTATCGTGCTATACTAGTACCGAGATATACCGGTTGACATCAATACCAACATGTTGCCATTCGATTCTTCACTACTTACCTCCTCCCTTACCCTTTTTATCACAACACCATCCTCTGGAGGGGGCACATAGCTAGCTCTACTTTCTTCTAGCCCATCCCTCTTGTTAGGTGGAGGAGGAGGTGAGCCTAGTTGTTTCATCCTCATCTGATGAAGCAGGGTTGCTTCTTTAGGTGTGATGGGTGTAGGTTGTTGTATTCTTTTTCTTTCAACTTGATTGTCATGAACTTCCTCAAGTATGGCTCTCTTCTTCTTTAATGCAATAATTAACTCATCAAAATTGTTCATGACAAAATCAACTTTGGCATAGAATGGAGTGAAGTTTCTAAATGGATCATAATTGGGATACATCTTCTGTACAATATTCCATAGCTTCCTAAAAGATATTCATTTCTCCTTCAATCTTCAGTCATGAAATCAAATTTATTTCTAATTATATCTTCAGGAAAATTGTGTTCATGAGGCAATGGGCCTCCTTTTATTCTTTGCCTAAAAATATTATAAAATCCCTCTGACTCACTGTGTCAGACTGTACTAACCCCCAAATCATATGGTGCAAAAAGCTTATCAAAATACACATATCCCCCTTTTATAATGACAAAGTATGGGATGACAGTATAATCTAGGAAAATAGTCCCTTTTCCTCTACCCTTTAGCTCCTTATCATCTATACAACCTATTTTCTAGATTACTTCAGAAAAACCTAACCTCAAATGGACATTAAAAGGTAATACATTTTGTTGACCAAGGAAACCATAAACTTTGATAACTGTACTAACAGGATAAAGGATAATATCCCCCCAGTTGTGCTCAATTTTCATAGGTGGCAACCTTTCCTTTGGACTTACAAAATCATGGAGTTGTGTGGGAATCCTTGGTGGATTCATAGTTAATCTCTGCCTCAATCTAGAAGCAAAACCATTGTCAAAACTCACAAAGCTGGATTCCTACATGTCCCAATCCCAAGACATATACATACTCCATAGATGCACCGGTACCTTAATATTATCAACTATTCTTTTAAGATTCATGGTATCTTCAAAATAATCTGCATTTCTATATAAGAACGTATGTATTAACAATGAATACCAATATAAATGAGTGCTAATTACATCATTCTTAATATCTAGCAATCCCTCATGAATCTTTTCTTCAAGATACGAGGCAAAGTCCAAAACCACTGTAAAATTAGGATGTTGAATCTGTTGGAATTTTTGTTGTTTTTGTTGTGATTTTTATTGATGGACACACACTTGTATTGAGATCCCCTTTATATGTATGAGCTTATGCTCAACCGGTATTTGTTCCAACCGGTATGTTGTATACTAGTCTCTAGACTAGTGGCGATTTTGCAGAATGTGTTTCCCAGTCTGAAGCGGTATGTCGACCCCAAGCGGTTCACAGATCACAAGTGGTACGAGGGAGAAAAGTGGCACAACACATTCTTACTAGTCTTCATTTTTGTCAAACCGGCAACCGGTATTTTGTATGAACCGATAATACTCTGTGATGAGTTACCAACCGGCATTTTGTGATGAGTTACCAATCCACCGATTGTTTGATGGTGCTGACACATTGACGGTGATTCTTGTGTCGTGTTACTAAGTATGTCTAGATTCATTGAACCTAGGAAATTGTAAAGTAATCCTATTGGACCAACATGAAATCAGATTCCTTTAAAAGGACATCATGTCTAGGGTTTTAAGTTATTTCTGAAAGGGTTAATGTTGAGTTAGGGTTTGAGGTGGAAGTTAAGTTGTTGTGAGAATGATCTTATTTGAGAAGATCGAGTTGTAACTATGAGAGAGAGAGAGAGAAGACTGAAGTAATGCTGAAATGCATTAGCTTTGAGCAATACTAGATCTAACCAAGCAGTTTGTGCTATAAGATAGATCAAACACTTGTTGATTACTCACATCTTTGACAAGTCTGTAGCCCTTAACCAGGTAGGCCTCAAAGCCTTTGTAAAATCCTCTAACAAGGTGGTTCACACATGTGAATCTAAAATCCTCTAATAAGGTAGTCTTTAATTGGACTTATCTCCTAACAGAGATTGAGATTCCTAACAAGATCTGTTCTGGTGAAGAAAATTGTAAGACCTTAACCAATTTGACCTAACCGGTCTGGTTTCTATTCTACAGATAGTGACTTGTGAGTTCCATCTCACTGTGGTTTTTCCCAGTTGGGTTTCCACGTCAAATATCCTGTGTTTGTATTTCTTTTGTGGGTGAATTCTTTATTTGCATTTTGGTTTGCATGTGTGGTAACCGGTTTGACTGTCAGACTGCTTTACCAGTTTATCTTTAGACTATGTAAGTGTTTTTGTGCAATAGTTTTTGGCATACTAATTCAACCCCCCCTCTTAGTATTCTTCAATTGGTATCAGAGCTAGCCTTTCTATAAGTTTAACCACTTGGAAAGAGATATGGGGAGTACACCTTGAGGGAACTTACTCAATGGCTCACTAAGTCCGAGCAAGCCTATGATGATCTTATGGTCAAATACAAGGCATCTCAAGAAAAAAGAAGAGAACATGCAGAGAGGTTGATGGAACTATCTAAAAGTAGTTTTGAAGATGAAGCTAACATGGAAGCCATGATTGCTGAAGTGAATAAACTAAATGATTCAAACTCCAATCTGAGAAAGGAGTTGGAAGGACTGACTATTCGGTTTAGTCAAGAGCTTGAGAATCGGAGAAAAGAAGAAGATCTAGTAAAAGACAGAGATCATGAGATCTCCAAGTTGAAACATGAGATTAGAGCATAATGGAAAAAGAAGACATGCAAGGAGAACTGAACATTGCCATCTCTAAAAATGCAAGTCTTATGGAGACAAACACTGCTATTTCCAAATAACTCTTTGAGTCAAAGGAAATACTTGCTAAGTTTGGCAAAAGTATAGTCAAGCTAGAGCAAAAGCGTGAGTCATCTAGACCGGCAAAGAATACCAATGGTCTTGGTTTTTCTGGACATGAGGAAGGAGAATCCTCAGCAACAAATGCTGAAGCATCAAAGAAGCAACCGACACTCAAAGGAAAAGGTAAGCAAAAATTCAAACCTATTTGCTTTAACTGTCTTAAAGAAGGACACATTGCCAATGTATGTAGGAGCAAAGCCTACAATAATTTTCCTTATTTTATCAACAATGTACCTAGATCCAATAAGTTCAATGGTCATTGTTATGCATGCAACAAGTTTGGGCATAGAGAATTTGAATGCAAATCTGTAATGGCTAACATTGGAAGATATCCTCAGAGGACCCAAGGAACTGGTCCTGAACCTTTTATGAACCGGAACCATAACCGGTTTAATGTCTTCAATCATCAGTTAAGAAGTGGTGGTGATCAAGCGGAAACTGGATGGAGAAAAAGTTATATGATCTATCATGGTCATGGTCACACTGCTGCAACATGTAGAAGAAAGAATGGAAACATGTACAATGGACCTTGGAGAGCACCTGGACTTGTTTGCTATCACTACAACAAACTGGGTCACATTGCAAGATTCTGCAGAAGCAGAAAAAGTATATCTGATGATGTACCGGTCACTCAGGAAGGAGAAATAGATGTTGAAAAAGTTCAAGGAGACATGAAGAAAAAATGGAAGAAGAAACCAATATTGTCGGAAGAGGAACCGGTTTCTGCACCTAGTGTGGAAATATCAGAACCGACAAACTAAGCCTCAAAGGCTTAGGGGGAGAAAATAGTGAAATGCTTTCAAACCCCCAGTTGACACTAGTAAAAAACCTTAACCGGTATGTTATACCTATTTCTTGGTAGAAGACCGGAAATGGTAAAAAGACAAATTAGGGTTTATGCCCTAATAGAGGAGGATTAATGACGATAGGTGAGAGACATGTATAAATGCAATTTTCAAGTCATTTCTCACTATTTGTTTTCGAGCAAAGAAAAGTTTTTAAGTGCAGAGAAAAGAAAAGGTGATTTGAGCTTAGATTTCAAGAAATTTGATAACCTTGAAAGAGATTCAAATCTAGTTTGCAAGCGGTAGTGGATAACTCAAAGTAGTGATTTGGCATCCGACGGAGAGTGAAGTGAAGTAGAATCAAGAAGCCCTAAATTCGCGTTTGAAAGGTATTTTTCATGTTCTTGAAATACTCTTCAATGGCTTCCGCATCTCATACTAGTTCAAGTACATCCATTGAGTCAAAAAGTTTCATTTAGAGGAAGTCCAAGTATAATGCTTTATCACAAGTTTCAGCTGGAGTCATAGTCGAAGAAGGAATTTCAGATTATATTGATTGCAAAATAGAAGACCTAGGGTCTTTAGCCATTCATACTCAATTAGGTCTATTTTGTGGAAAGGACAAAAGGATCAAACTGGAATTTAGTGTCATAGAGAAGAAGAAATTCCACAACATTGTATATTTCCTAGAAGACTTCAGAGAGGATCACATCAGGATCATCTTGAGCAGAGTCCATGGTGACAAGATGTACCTGGAGAGGACGCATGATATCACGCCTCAGGCAATTCATGCAGTCATCAGTTTTTGCAACACAGGGGAAGTGCCAACCCTAAGAAAAGTGAGCAAAATGGAAATGACCAAGCTCACTAGTTCAACAAGTGATTCATGGGGCATGACAGTCAATCCTATCAAGGATGATTTGGTGAAATACGCATGCATGGTGATTGGATATAGAACATTCTCAGCCAGCAGGATTAATTTTGTATCTACTGTAGCGGTAAATGTCACTTACCGAATGATAAAAGAGGATGCATCTTTTGATTTATGCACCGGCATGCAAAGGCAACTCCTGCTAAATCTCAAGGCAATCAAGCAGGACAACTCACTAAGGTTTAAGTTTGGACAACTACTGGTAGGGTTGTTCTTTTATTTCCAAGGCTACTTTTTGGGTGTAGGAGATGTCCAGTGGTCACCTGACCAACCGGTAACCAAGCAGATAAAGGAAAGCATGCAAGCCATTGGAACCGACTACCCTGAGGTACTGAACAAATACTTTGATGAGTTCAGAAGAAAGATGAGTCAGAGGGTAAAAATCTCAGGTGACATAGTGAAGAAATACGAAGATGACATCTGTTTCACTATTCAGGTGGACAAATGTCTAATGGAGGCTGTTGAGCCTAGAATGGAGGAAGTGGAGCCTATGGGCTATGAGGTCATGTTTGACATGCTGGAAGGGTATGCTTCAACCCTTATTGCCTCGCCTCTTGATCCAAAGGCTAAGAGGACCGGAACCGACTTGGAGAGGATCGCACTGGTTGAAGAACCATCGGTGAAAAAGGGAAAAGAACTGGCAGCTAAGAAAGCTAACGCAGTGCTTGCAGCATCGGCACTAGCTACCACTATGACTCCAAGAGTGACCAAGCGGTCACCGACAAAGAAGAAACTGGAGGTAACACCGACAAAAGTCTTCGAAAGAAAGAGGAAGACTAAGGCAAATGAACCGGACTCTGAAGAAACCAAGTCTGATGAATAGCCAAAGAAGGCTAGACAGACCAAGAAGATGAAGAAGAATGAACCGGCAGCATCCGCACTGGTAAATATAGATATCTCCTCTTACAAACCTTGACACATTGTCAAAGAACAGTAAAGAATATTAGGAGAAAGTTACTTCATGATTTAATAGATTATTATGATGAATTCAATAGTGAGGAAAAAGATGAAGTACTGTAGGAAATCATTCTTTATTTATGTAAAAAAGACCGGTCACCATCAGAGATTAAATCTCAGATGCCAGATTCATTATTTAAATAATTGGATAATAAATGGCGCATTGACATTGAAAAAGAATAGGAGATTAGGGAGAAAGTTTTTGCACAATACTTCCTTGAACTCTCAAATTCAGAATTGTTTGATGCCCTGGATCAAAATAAAGGTCTCTTCTTCACAAGGAGAAGAAGACTCTGGTTGTTGGAGGGGAGAGTTGATGATGTAGAAAAAGATACACATCAACACATGGCCCATGCTATCAGCTCTCACAAAGCTTGAATGGCCAACCTCCAAGCGGAAAAGGAATCGGTTATTTCCAAACTAGATGAGGTTTTTGATGAGGAAGGAAACCTGGTGGAAGAACCAATTGACACCATAGATGTTGATGCCCTAGATGTAGAAGATGTCACTCAGGACATACCTTCTAAGGGAACTGAATAGGGGCAACAGGCTGATCAGGGTGGTGAACAAGTTGTGGACACACAGCAAGCGGCAAAAGAACAGGAAGAGAAAAGGATGAAGGATGAAGATGAGAAACAGAGGAAAGAGGAAGAGAAGAGAAAAGAGGAAGAGGAGAAATGGAAAGATGAAGAAAAGAAGAAGCAAGAAGATGACAGGAAAAAGAAAAAGAAGAAGATAAGGAAGAAAAGAGAAAGAAGGAAGAAGAGGAGAAGAAAAAGAAGGAAGAGGAAGAGAAGAAGAAGAAGGAAGTAGAGGAGAAGAAGAAGAAGGAAGAGGAAGAACAGAAGAAGAAGGAAGCAAAAGAGAAGAAGAAGAAGGAAGAGGAGGAACAAAAGAAGAAGGTAGAAGCAGAGCAGAAGTAGAAAGAAGAAGAAGACAAGAAGAAAATGGAAGAGGAAGAGAAGAAATAAAGAGAGGAGAAAGAAAAGGAAGAGAAGGAGAAGAAAAAGAAGGAAGAAGCAGACAAGACCATTGAAGCAATGAAGACCACGTAGATGGAAACTCCTCAGGCAACTGGTAGCCAAGCCAAACCGACTGCTATCTCAAGCCCCATTGATCTCCAATCTACAAGTGAGTCTGAGCTTATGCAGAGCATCAAGGTTTCCCAAGAGTTCCTTGAAGGCATTCGAAGGAAAAGAGAACAAGATATTATTCAGGCGGCTGTAGATACACTTACCGGTTTAATCCCTAGTACTAATCTTGCTGACACTGATTCATCACTAGCACAACTCAAACTTTTGTGTACTGTAGTGGATGATCAAGTGCAAAGTCTAGAAGAAGCAGCAAAGGCCAATGTAAAGAAAGAGCACCAAAAGGCTCTTAATGTTTCTCTAGTGAAGAAATTGAATGAGCTTAGGACTCAACTGCTAAAGGATCAAAAGGACACAAGGAATGCCTTGGATGAGGGAAACTTGCTACTCAGCAAAATCTATCAACCTCATCTATGCTATGATGATGTGCTAGCCAAGAAGCAATAGCTTCAAATGGACTTACAGTCCTACTTGAGCACATTCAAGACTCCTTACGACTCCTTTGTAGCACATGGGCAAACCGTTCACCGGTTACAGATCTAGTCAGCCAAGATGGAGCAAGAGATCAGCACAAGGTCTAGGGATTTGTAGGAGCTTCAACTGGTATTACTTCCACGACTGCAAATTCTCCAGAAATGTTATCTGAACCTAGATGCCCTGACATTCACACAAGAACTGAGCACAATAGATGCCATGGAGGAACATGTATCACAGATGCAAACAGAGAAGGAAGTGGCAACCTCCCTACTTGAGTCCTGGTCCCTTTCCATGAAATAATTTTTGCAGGACTATAAAGTGGTTTTTGACAAGTATTATTCATTATTGTCATAAACTCTTTTATATGTATATGGAAACACATTTTTTAGTGGTACTTTGTCATTGTTGGCAGAGGGGGAGAAGTATATCTGGTTTTTGGTTTTAAATTTTGAAATTTTGATATATCAGGGGAGAAGTATCTATTTTGAAATTTTGATATATGCTGTGATATATGCTATATGCTCTGATGATTATGCTCTAAATGCAAAATTGCTATACACTCTGTTGATTAAGGGATAGTGTATATGCTTAGGGGGAGCAATTTTGTTAATGGCAAGTTTTTTGTTGTAAAACACTTAGATGTCAAAATTTTATTTTCCTAAGTGTTGCCATCAATGCCAAAGGGGGAGATTGTTGGCATTTTTGTTGTTTATGTTGTGATTGTCATTGATGGACACACACTTGTATTGAGATCCCCTTTATATGTATGAGCTTATGCTCAACCGGTATTTGTTCCAACCGGTATGTTGTATACTAGTCTCTAGACTAGTGGCAATTTTGCAGAATGTGTTTCCCGATTTGAAGCGGCATGTCGACCCCAAGTGGTTTGTAGATCACAAGCGGTATGAGGGAGAAAAGTGGCACAACACATTCTTACCAGTCTTCATTTTTGTCAAACCGGCAACCGGTATTTTGTATGAACCGGTAATACTCTATGATGAGTTACCAACCGGCATTTTGTGATGAGTTACCAATCCACTGATTGTTTGATGGTGTCGACACATTGATGGTGATTCTTGTGTCATGCTACTAAGTATGTCTAGATTCATTGAACCTAGGAAATTGTAATGTAATCCTATTGGACTGACATGAAATCAAATTCCTTTAAAAGGACATCATGTTTAGGGTTTTAAGTTGTTACTGAAAGGGTTAATGTTGAGTTAGGGTTTGAGGTGGAAGTTGAGTTGTTGTGAGAATGATCTTATTTGAGAAGATCGAGTTGTAACTATGAGAGAGAGAGAGAGAAGACTGAAGTAATGCTAAAATGCATTAGCTGTGAGCAATACTGGATCTAACCAAGGAGTTTCTGCTATTAGATAGATCAAACACTTGTTGATTACTCACATCTTTGACAAGTCTGTAGCCCTTAACCGGGTAGGCCTCAAAGCCTTTGTAAAATCCTCTAATAAGGTGGTTCACACATGTGAATCTAAAATCCTCTAACAAGGTAGTCTTTAACTGGACTTATCTCCTAATAGAGATTGAGATTCCTAACAGGATCTGTTCTGGTGAAGAACATTGTAAGACCTTAACCGGTCTGACCTTAACCGGTCTGGTTTCTATTCTGCAGATAGTGACTTGTGAGTTCCATCTCACCATGGTTTTTCCCAGTTGGGTTTCCACGTCAAATATCCTATGTTATGGTTGTATTGCTTTTGTGGGTGAATGCTTTATTCACATTTTGGTTTGCATGTGTGGTAACCAGTTTGACTGTCAGACTGCTTTACCAGTTTATCTTTAGACTATGTAAGTGTTTTTGTGCAGTAGTTTTTGGCATACTAATTCACCCCCCGCTCTTAGTATTCATCAGAATCTATATGCATGAAATCCAGTGGCATGACTATAATAGGGTTGAAACCTAAAATCTAGCACAGAGAAAAGAAAGTGGCCTGCAAATATTTGGTGAAAGCACTAATAGGAAAAGGCTCCACTGAACTTGGGCCAATATGGTATGTTGTGTCTCATGCTTTCGCCAAATAGGTTGGGAGGAGATTGGCTCTGATGAAATATTTCATTATGTAGTATTCAACCTTTAATTCATTCAAATCCACATTAACCAGGATGGCAGAAGGTTCATACAAATAAAAAATCTCCTGGAATTCCTCCCTTCGGATTGTCAACAAAACTTCTCCTTCATTTCCCCTTATTACTCTTGAAATAGGGTCATATCTATCTACAACTGCCTTAAGGAGATTGACATCCATGAATACATTGGGCACCACTAACTTTCCCAAGTCATATTGCCAAGCACTTGAAAACAAGGAAAGGAAATTCCTTTGTCGATACCATAATTTAAACATTTCCACCCCAATCATGGGTACCCTAGCATCCACAATGTTATAAGCCTTATCAATTAACCCTTGTCCTATGGTTTTTCCTTGTACAAGTCTTTGCCCTAGGTATTTATCATTTGTCAAGGGCTTCAATTGGTCAAGAAAATCATCAAACATGTTCCTCTTTAGATACTTTGTCTATCCTGAGTGGTTTCATAAGGGAACCATCCTTCTTGATTAGGGCCTTTTTAATAATTACCGACAAATAGAGGAGGGAAACTAGGGCTTAACACGAGACTTAATAATCTCAACACAGAAAAATAAAAAATTTCACCCCTTTTATGCCCTTATTTTAACCCTATAAAAATTCACAATCCTTTCACCACAATGTCATGCAATGCGCACTTTAAACAGTTTTAAAAATACAGAAAGGGAAATTAACAACTTAGTGCTTTGTATGCATCAGATGAACCTCCATTTTGTAATGCACAAAATCACTGAAAACTCCCTCAGCTCTAGAATCACTCTTCAATCTCTTTTGAATTCTTCAGTGGTTCAAAATAGCTGAGAAAATAATTTTAATCATTGTTCTGGAACAAAGCGTCACTATATCATCTACCATTACTACTCGCATGAGTGGAGAAACAATTCGAAACTGTATTTGAAAAAAGTTTGAATCTCCATCGTTGATGTGCTCCCTAATGGAAAATTGCACAAACAATATTGGTAAATTTTACAATGACCATCACATGTGGCAAGTGGGCCCATCAAAGGTATGACGCAACACTTCCAACTTATTCCCCACTTTACCTCAGTCAGTAGTGCCCACCTTTTGGCTTACCTCATCCCACCCTAGACACATGGCATCATTAACCTCTAGGCATGTTCAACTGCAGGGTAGTGAGAGTCATTAGATCTATTCAAGCTTTATCTTGATGGCCACGATGTCTGCCTTCTCTAGCCATTTAATGAATGAGCATCTTTGATGGAGAGATTCTTGGAGTAGATCCAAATCACCTAGTTGTCTTTGTTGCTCTCACCAACCCTCTAACTCCTCAAGCCCATCCAATGGTACTTGGTAAGGGTTCTGCTAGTTATATCTTTAAGGCCTAATCCACTTTGGCTTGCCTCCAAGGTATAACCACAAGTGTTTTCCTGCAACACTACCTATTGAGGATTCTACCTCAATCCCTAACTCCACTTCCAAGTGCTCCAACAAACCTCTGCAAAGGATCTTTGATCTCAAATTGGTTCCAAGAGTGTAGAATAAAGTTACACAATATCTTTGATGACTTTTTGGGGTTTAATCACCTTTAAACCCATCACCAAGCCTTTCCAAGGTATCTTTGACTATACCAGCTACAAACGGGCCTAATTCTATTAGCCCTCCTATTACGATTTTCAGGGCTTAGTTTCAAATTTTCCCACACAAGGCCACAAATAAGTTACATTTATGGGAACCCTTTTTAGAGTTTCATACAATATTACAAAATTCCATCTAGGTTCTTCGTACACATGGGGTTTCCAATACTATCCTATTTTTAAGGGTTTTAGGCTTATCCGGGTGACTTGCAAACATGACTTTGGAAAGCTTTACCAGTCTAAATATCTGCAAAAACCATTCAAGGATTATTTAAGAGAATTAAAAGGGGTCTCCAACCATGTGTCAATTTTGGCTCCCCCAATCCATGTGTGCTCTGGAAACATACATCTCCTGTTGTGCTAGTCTGACCAACTCCTAGCTGTGAGACTAGGGTATCATTGTAAAATCACCACAAAGGTCTGAAAAACCAAAACACCTACACTAAACCTATTTACAAAACCTAACCTATAATTCCACATTATTTCAACTAGTGCCATCAGTGGATGCTCAAGATAGAGCCATTTCTTGCTTAAACCCTATCTTATAAGGGTTGCACCTAGTCATAGAGAATGGATTGAATCTCTACAACCAGAAAAAATCATGCTTGCTAATCTATCTTGATGGAAAGTAGACTCACCAAGCTCTCATGCCCTGCAATTAGATTGTGGCTAAGACTGTTTTGTCTTAGCTACAATCCTCTATGACTTGCAAGTTCTTCATAAAAGTCGACCTACTTGCTAACTTATTACATTGATGCACACTCCATTGACCAATGCAATATCACCACCTAGCATCCAGTTGTCATGTTTGTTGGCATCCACCTTTGCTTGGATATCTATGTCAGTTTGACCTTCGTTGTTCACCAAGGTTGACTACTGGCTCAGTTTGCCTTACCGATATGACCAACAAAAAAACCTCTATACTGGCAACACATCCTCTTTATAATTCATCTTGCCTTTTGGTATGTCTTCATGCCATCCTCTCTATTTTTCTCACCTTCTGTTGTTGTGATTCTTTTAACATTTTTCCTCTTCATCACACACAAACAACCGACCTTCATCTCGATTTGTGCCTTACCGATAAGTATACTTTACCGCTAAATGGCACGTCATGTGTATCTTTAGCCTCCCTTTTGTCTGCTTACTCATATGTGCATTTCTATCATATGTCTTGCTCTTCTTATATCGATCACCACTTATTACTT
Organism: Cryptomeria japonica; assembly: GCF_030272615.1. NCBI lineage: Eukaryota > Viridiplantae > Streptophyta > Pinopsida > Cupressales > Cupressaceae > Cryptomeria > Cryptomeria japonica. The sequence continues at coordinate 361,024,335 of NC_081407.1, read as the reverse complement.
ACCGGTGACCTTGCCAAACTAGTTGACATCAATGACAACTTAATGCCAATAATGCCAACACTCCATCACCTCAAATCATCCCTAAGAAAGATAAACAAAGGCGCACATCCTTTCGTTACTTCAACCAATCTCCCTCCATCCCACAATCCATAAAATATCTAAGTCATCCAACCTCATGCACCCACATCATTGCTATTGGAAGCAATTTGGATGCCAAACTTAAAAATAATAAAGCCATAAATCCACAAAAATCTAAGGATCAACATGTCCCCTCAAAAAGACATGCTCAAGAAAAGAAAAATCTAAAAGGCCACAAAGGTCCAAAAATAAAAAATCAAAAACTATGTGGATTCCCAAGCTACTCATAGAACAAATGCACCATAAAGTGAAATCCAAATGTGTTAATCCAAAAGCTCCCTCCACTCATAAGTCCTCCAATCATCCATCTAACAATCCTTCATCTTCAAAATCCATTTTGGGTCCTTATGTCCCAAAATCCACCATCCCAAGTTCATCATCCCCTTCATCTATTTTGGGTTGTCATGTCCCAAATCAGTTTACATCAATGACAACTTAATGCCAATAATGCCAACAATCTCCCCCTTTGGCATTGATGTCAACTTATTGCAAGACACTTCATACAGGAAGATTTCTCCCTTTTTGACACAATGACAAAGGGTTTTGTACACTCCCCCTTTGATCCATACCTAGCTCCCCCTTAGGTTGCTACCAATGATTGCAGCAGGTACTGAGATGTGGTTCAAGTGTTATAGATGCTTCTATGAACTCCCCTTGAGCCATATAGATCCTTTCTTTCTCGAGTGCATAAGGAAGGTGACACAACTCCCAACTTGTGTCTTAGGTACTCAAAAGTTCTTACTGGCAATGGTTCGGTGAAAATGTCTGCTAGTTGTTCTCCGGTAGGGACATAGTCCATATTTACTTCTTGTCATGCAACCTTATCTCTGATAAAATGATACTTGATGGCTATATGCTTTATCCTAGAATGCATCACTGAATTATGTGATATGTTGATGACACTCAAATTATCACACTAGATGAGAATAGGATCAGTGAAGTCCACCTGTATGTCTTTGAGGGTTTTCTTTATCTAAAGTACCTAAGAGAAGCATGTAGTAGAAACAATGTATTCTACTTCAGCAGTTGATAAGGAGACTGAATCATGCTTCTTACTATGCCATGAGACCAACCGGTCACCTAGGAAGAAAGCACCACCACTTGTTCTCTTTCGGTCATCAATGCAACCTACCTATTCAGCATCAGTGTATGCTTCTAAGATGAATGCCCCTTGTTCAGGGTACCACAAACCATAACTGAGTGTTCCTTGGAGGTACCTAAAAATTGTGCTTACAACATTCATATGTGACTGCTTTGGTACAACTTGAAATATGGCCACCATGCACACTACCTGCACTAGATCCGGTCTATAAATAGTTAGATACAATAGACTGCTTATCATGGATTTATACAATGTTTGATCTACCACCAATGATTTGTCATTCTTGCTTAATTTTCTTCTAGTCACCATAGGGGTACTTCCCAGTTTACAATTTTCCATTTGAAATTTCTTCAACATATCCTTTGCATACTTGGTTTGTGAGATAAAGATTCCCTTATCTTGCTGTAATATTTGCAAACCAAGGAAGTATGTCAATTCACCAAACATTGACATCACAAATTTTGACTGCATCTGATCAACAAATTCTTTGCAAAGGGTGTCCTTATTGCCTCCAAAAATAATGTCATCTACATGCACAACCACAATTATCATGTGGTTTCCATCTTTCTTTATGTATAAATTATTGTCAGCACTCCCAGTTTTGAATCCTTTCTCTTTCAAGTACTAATCTAATCTTAAATACCATGCTCTAGGAGCTTTCTTTAAACCATATAGGGCCTTCTTCAACCAACACACAAAGGTTTCATCATCATGTAGCAGAAACCCTTCTAGTTGTTCCATGTACACTTCTTCTTCCAAATTTCCATTTAGGAAGGCATATTTTACATCCATCTGATATAATTTATAACACCCATAGGTAGAAAAGGATAGAAACATTCTAATTTCTTCTAATCTAGCTACCCGTGCAAATGTTTCTTCAAAGTCAATGCCCTCTACTTGAGAGTACCCTTTGCACACAAGTATAGCTTTATGCCTAACAATTTTACCTTCTTCATTCATCTTATTCCAGTAGACCCTTTTAGTGCCAATGATGTTCTTATCTTCTAGTTTAGGGACTAATTACCAAGTCTTGTTCTTCTCAATCTATTGTAGTTCTTCTTCCATGGCATCCATCCATTCCTGTATTTTGCTAGTCTCATTGAATGTTTTAGGTTCTACTTCAGTCATGAGGCAGAAGTTGACTTGTTCATCATTTCAGGCAATTCTTCTTCTAGTCTTCACACCATCTCTTATTTTCTAGAATCTTCTCTTTAGGGTGATTCAACTGCACATACTAGTTGGGAGCCTTCTTGGATGCTTCTTTTGATTCATTGTTTGAATAAGCTTCCTCGCCTTCATCACCAGAATCATCATACCTGTTTACCTATGATCGACTTCCTTTGTGCATATCCTCATAAACTCTTACATGCACACTCTCAATGACTCTTCTAAGTCTTTTATTGTAGCATTTGTAGGCCTTTTTGTTATATGAGTAACCAAGGAAGATTCCTTCATCACTCCTGGAGTCAAAACTACCTAGACCATCCATATCTCTCTTCATAAAACACTTACTTCCAAATACCTTGAAGTATTTGACTGAAGGTTTATGGTCATACCATAACTAATAAGGTGTCATTTTGTTGCTTGTTCTTAATTGAACCCGGTTCCAAGTATATGCAGCATCATGAATAGCTTCCTTCCAGTATGTGTCTGATAGACTGGCCTCATTTAACATGGTTCTGGCCATCTCCTTGACTATCATGTTCTTCCTCTCTACCACACCATTTTGTTGTGGTTACTTAGGGGTTGAGTATTCCCTTGTAATTCCATGTCTTTCACAATAATCTTCAAATTCATTTGATGTGAACTCTCCACCTCGCTCTGATCTTAGACATTTTAACTTGCACCCACTTTCCTTCTCCACCATCTTCCTAAAGATCTTGAATCTATCAAATGCTCTTGATTTATCTTATAGGAAAGTGACCCATGTCATTCTTGAATAGTCATCAATAAAGAACATAAAATATCTTTCACCAGCAAGAGATCTTATCCTAGTTGGACCACATAGATCTGTATGTATAATTTCAAGTGGTCTTGAGGTGTTGTTCTCTTTTGTCCTGAAGCTCACATTAGTTTGCTTCCCTTTCACACATTCATCACAAAATGTGCTTATCAGTTTGATGATGGGTGACATATTTCTTACACACTCCTTTTTTCTTACTGCAACTAAGTTATCAAAGTTTATGTGGCCTAATCTTTGGTGCCACATCCAGCTTTCATCAACCTGTCCCATCATGCATTGGGACTCATAACATTCCTTTAGATTGTAAACATTCCCATCTATTATCTTTCCTTCTACCACAACCTGACCAATACTCTCTTTCTTTATCTGGAAGCTGATAGAGCCAAAGGTGAATTTATAACCTTTATCAACCATCTGACTCACACTTAGTAGATTGTACTTTAGGCCTTCCACATAATATACATCACGTGCCTTCAATTTTCAATTAATATTTAGAGTACCATTTCCTTTTATTTTGATGGATGAGTTGTCTCTGAATCTTACTGAACCACCATTCTAGTCTTCAAGCTTGATAAATATCTTTTTATCACTAGTCATGTGGTTGGAACAGCCATTGTCTACAACCCATAGATTTTTCCTTTTAGTATGTAAGGCAGTTTGCACTATTAGACTTGATTATGCCTTGTCCTTTTCTTTCTCAACCCATACCTGTTTGGTTTCCTTCTTCTTGTTAGTTGTTATTTTATGCTCTGGTTCAATTACCGATTCTTGATCAAGATTTGTCTTCTTCCACTTGATCTTCCTATTTTTACAAAACTTTTCTATATGTCCAAACTCTTGACAGTTATAGCATTTCACATTTTCATTTAAAGATGAATCTTTAGGATTATTGTAGGACACTGGTTTATTCTTCCTACATTCAAAAATCCTATGACCAAATCCATTACACTAATAACAGTCAACATTCATATCCCAAAGTGCATTAAAAGGATTTCTACTTTCATAACTCATAGTGGAATTATTGGTTAATCTACAGTCAGCTATTATATGCCCAGATTTTTTACACTGGTAACAATAACCATGAAAGTTTGAAACATACTGGTTAGGTTGTCGTGGTCCTGCAAATGACTACCTCACTAGGGGTCTACCTTTCATGTTGCTAACTCTGGTGAATCCTTCATGGTCAACTCTTACATTTCTCCTTAGATCTACATGTTGGTATATTGAGTTTGGCCTCCAGTTCATGTTGGTATTTTGGTATGGTTTTGTCATTGACGTTAACACCTACTAAACTTTATCAACTCTAGCACCTTGGAGAATCAATAATATTCACCGGCAAGCAAGTGACTTATGCACAGTCACTGGTATATGGTACACCGGCACTTGCAATGGCATGGAAAACACTTGGTTATGTTGAAGACATCGTTTGGACACCTTGTCTTGGAGATTTATTTATTGGTATATTCATATTTTCATATTTGCTGTTACCGGCAAATAGGTCTAGGTTATACACCGACATGTTTATATTTTCAAGATCAACATGACACACTATGGAGATGATTTATTATTGTTGTAAATGCATCAAGCTGACATGTTGAATCAGTTATTGCATCGGATATTGTTTTGTTTGTAAAATAATTTTATTGTAATATCTTGTAGAGCCAACCTACTAAAATTAGTCTTAGGTTATGTTATAAATGTAAGATCTTATTTGTAAGATCGATGGTGGTATGCGAAGAAGAATTGTGTGAAGGTATATGCAAAAATAAGCAGAGCTATACACATAGACGTCCTTTGAAGGTGAAGCAAGGTTTTTGTGAAAGCATATCAGAACTACACCGGTACTGAATCCAGCATATGAAGATGCTATTTTGAGCAGTATATCTGTTATCACTGTTTAAAATTGGGTTCTTCTTTTCCCATAATTGGCTATGGTTCATTAAAAAAAATTCGAATAAGGTGTAATCCCAAGTGCTTCAGCTTTGTTCTAAACCTTAGGGGTTTAAGGGTTTTTGATTTTTTATCCTTTTGTGTTAAACCCTCTGGTTTCTAATCTTCTGTTACTTTATTCACTTAAGATATGGGTCGTGGGGTCATGGGAAGTGTCCCCCCTTATTATTTGCCTAGGCGGTTATGTTGATTATTTAAAAATTTTATGCCTTGCATGATTTTCTTCTAAAGTTGTCGGGCCCAGTAATTAGTGATCAATTTGAGAGATGATCCAACGGCCCGCGCTATTTCGCAAGGGTAAAATGCTCACCCTTTAAGCCCGCGAAATAGCGAGAATCAACGAGGACCGTCCATGTGTCATGACGGAGGAAATAAAGGGTGTAGCTGTCAAAGGTAGTTGGAGCCCCATGGCTTTCTTCTGGCATATTAAAAGGTAGCACGTGGCACAAGTCACCACAGTCGGTGGGCTAGGATTAAAGGTTCAAAGTGGGCCCCAGAAATGACCTGGCAGGTACAGCTGTTAACAATCTATTGAGACCCTGTGGCTTCCTTCTGGCAAATGAAAGAGTGACAAGTCAGCTCTGAAAGTGACGAGGTGCCAGGTGTTAGTAACGTGTCCACGGGCCCACCATTCCTAAAAGCTCTTTCAGAGGATTAAATGCCGATTAACTGCAGGGATGATCTGACGGTCCGCGCTATTTCGCAAGGCTAAAATGCTCACCCTTTAAGCCCGTGAAATAGCGAGAATTAACGAGGACCGTCCATGTGTCATGATGATGACGTGAGAGATAGACCAGTTGAGACAAAAGTGGGCACGGTTTCTTTTGGGCGAATAAGAAAATGACAAGTCAGCTCCGAAAGTGACGAGGCGCCAGGTGTTAGTAACGTGTCCGCGGGCCCACCATTCTTGAAAGCTCTTTCAGAGGATTAAATGCCAATTAACTGCAAGGATGGTCCGCCGGTCCGCGCTATTTCGCAAGGGTAAAATGCTCACCCTTTAAGCCCATGAAATAGCGAGAATTAATGAGGACCGTCCATATGTCATGATGATGACGTGAGAGATAGACCAGTTGAGATGAAAGTGGGGCCCCTTGCGGTTTCTTTTGGGTGAATGAGAAAATGACAAGTTAGCGCCGCAGGTGACTGGATGCCAGGTGTTAGTAACGTGTCCACGGGCCCACCATTCCTGAAAGCTTTTTCAGAGGATTAAATGCCGATTAACTGCAGGGATGATCCAACGGTCCACGCTATTTCGCAAGGGTAAAATGCTCACCCTTTAGGCCCGCGAAATAGCAAGAATTAACGAGGACCGTCCACGTGTCATGATGATGACATGGTCAAAAAGTGAGCCCGTCACAGTATAAAGAAAGACATGTGGTCAGTATCAAGTGGAATGCGAAGGGATTTTTAAAGCCAATGGTTGGGTGCCGTGTGGTACTATGTAGCCAATAGAAAAGCGGGACCCAGACTAAAGACAAAGCCGTCAGTAATGAAAGGTAACAGTGAAACACTTGCAGGAATGTTATGACCCGTTGGAGCGAAAAATATGAATTCTCGTATGAATTCGATTTTGAAGGGACGGCCGAAGCATGCGGAATCAATGTTATAGTTAAGGCCCTGAGTACAAGTATTTGTTTTCCTAACAACCTAGTAAAGATATCTTTTAAAAGATTTTGCAGAAGAGCAGACGCAGAGTTATCTTTTTCAGATACAAAGCAAGAGGTTCAGTTGCAGAGCAAATTTCAAGCAAGCATCAGGTTCTCTCATACTTTGTAGCAATTCTTGTATGGTGTTTTAAGTAGAATCATTCTCGTGTTGCAGGATTGTTCAAGAGTGATATTCATTTTCTTGCCTTTTCAAATGGCTCCTAAAAGAGAATTTTCCAGCAAGGTTAATTATTTAGAAAGAAGTGTATGTGATGATTTTTTATAAAAGTTGATGTTGTCAACTAACCAGGCATCAAAGGCCAAAGAGTTAGTGCCAAGGGCTCCCCGTCTGAAGATAGGAGAAGGGTTGTATGACAAAGGTAATTGGCTGAGAGACCCACGGGTTGGGGATGTTTAGAGTTGGATTTGGAATGAGAAATTCTCCTGCTCCTCAAAATAGTATTTGGGAACTAGATGTTGGGAAAGTAGTAGTCCCAGGAGTATTCATGGATACAGACCTGCTAACCCAAATGGCATTGAATTATGACCCAGTCACAAGATGCATCCGGGATGTAAATGGGAAAACCCTTGTGGAAATTAATGTGGAAGAATTAAGGACCGCATTTGGGCTTAATGAGTTCACAAACTTCCTGGAACCCATAAATTTCACATCATTAGCCCAAGTGTATAGTGCACAGAGGAGTCATCTCAGGAATGGGCCTCTTAAAGAACTTTTTCTGAAAGTAGGAGGGTTAGCAGTTGTAGGGCCCAACACACAAGAGCCATTTTCATTGAGTATGTTTACCTTGAGGGCTAAAGGAACGTATTGGGCACTTTGCCAGGTTTTAGGAGAGGATGCTGAAGCAAATATGCCAAATCATTACTTGCTAATGATTGTTCAGATTTTGAATCCTTCTCTTGCTATCACATTCAACTATGCTTCTTTTATTGCTGATGCTATCCATGGAGGGTTGATAGGAATAAAAAATGGAAAGGTGGATAGACCTTTCGGATGGTATTCACTCTTAATGCACCTTTTTCTCTTCAAAGGTGGTGATTATTTCGCCAGTGGATTAGACCTGGTTAAAGAGAAGGAAGGAGAGAAAATGCCAGTGCAATTATGGAGCACTGTGTTGTCATGGGACATAGAGGATGCTAGTTTCCTCAAATTTGATAAGTATTTTGCATCTAAAATAAGGACTCTCCTTTGCTCTGATAACCCAAGAGTCCCCAAGGTTCTTATGGAGTTCATAAAGCCAAAAGAATTCGCAGAGAACATCAAAATTGTTCATAACTGGGGCGATATGTATTTATATCCAGTCTCCATGGTTTTCAGAGTTTTTGGTTTCAGGTGTACTCCATTTTTGTTATCTTACCAGGTCCCTCTCAAAGTGGGAATAGCTAAGATTCTTAGACAGATTGGTGGCCTACAAGAGGCAGAGTTAACAGGCAGAGGTAAAGGGACTATTTTCCCTACAACTACCATAGCCCACCAATTCGTAATTACAAAAGGAGGCTGGAATTGCTTTGAGGATTTCCTCAAACCTTACCATTTATCCACTGTAGTGTCCAGGTGTGCTGATCCAGAGGACTTCTTCAATGGTATGTTCAGGAAGAAGGTAGCATGCAGAGGTAGGCCTCATTAATTCCAATTTCGTGAAGATCTCATCAGAAATGAATTTGATTTAGATGAGTAGGAATTAAGGAAAGAAAAGTGGGTGGCTTATAGAAAAGCCTTGAATTTTGTGCATCAGTTTGATGCTAGCTATGACTCATTGTCTAGCTTCTTCCCATTGGAAGAAAAAATAAAATTTTTGATTGTTTGTTTTGAAGATGTGATGCAAACGCTGAAGGAGAAGAGGGAAGCTGTGATTAAAAGTGACCCTGAAAAGGCCAGAGTGATCCTAAGCAGGTCAGCTTCCACCAAAGCAATTCCTCCTGGTGATTACAGACTGCGAAAGAAATTGGGTTATAGTGCGCTGGTGCCTACTACAGGGGAGCCCTCTTCATCCAAAGGAAAGAGGAAAGTACAAGATGTCATTGACATCCAAGACAACCCAAAGAAGCAAAGGGTGGGGAAGGAAGTGCAATCAGATACACCCTTGTATTCCCCATCCCAATCCCCTATCCACATAGGAGATGAACAAGTAGCAGTTGCACACCTCTTGCAGTTGGGTAGCCTAGGTGAAATTGCATACACCTATGATGAAGTGGAAGAAGGGATGCCAGAAGAGCCCATTGATGCTGAAATGGACATCATCTGTACTGAACTTAAAGGCCAGGAGTGGGATCCTCAGATAAAGAAGGCAAGTAGTGCCTTTTTCGCTGATGACAACTTTGTCACATTAGAAGCATTCATGTAGTTCATTTGGAAACAACATATAAATAGATATAATGCTAGATGTGAGACAAGGAAGGCCGAGCAGCCTGATAAAGACCTAGCCTCAGTGGAGGAAGAAATAAAATAGGAGATGATGGAAGAATTCAAAACCATCACTCCTGAACAGGGAAGAGATCTAGTAGCACAAGCTAGAGTGCTCATCTTACCAGAGTGGGATATTGCTGATGCTCTGGTGCTAGATGTAGTAAGAAAAGAAACTAAACCCAAGGAAGGGGTTACATTCAGTAAGGATAATGTTGCACTATTTATGTGGTCCCTCAAGAGAAATGAGGGCAAGAAAAGTAAAGACACCCTAGGGTCAAGTCACCTTGGTGGATTGATGGTAAAAAGAGTGCAGAGTACAGGGGTAGTAGAGGCTGCTAGCACTGTGCTAGAAACTGCAAAATTCAGTGTTGCAGTGGCTGAAAAGGAAGCCAAAGAAAAGGAGGCCCTCCAAATTAAGTTGGAAACAGTTTTGAAGGCTTACAATAATGCCAAGGAGGAGGTGAGAGGTAAAGATAGCATCATTGCTAGATTATAAAGCCAGTTGATGGGACAACACCAATGAGGTGAGCCTTCAACATTGATGATTTCCTCCTCTCCTCCAAGACTTCCACCTACAAGCCCTATCATCAAATTTCCACTATCCCCAGCACCTTCCAGCTCCCAAATTATTGAGATTACTCCTCAAGAACTAGAAAACCTGAAGCAGGCTCAGGCCTTGTATGCAGGGAAATATGAGGAGAAAGTAAGGGCCACAATCTCCAGTTTTGCAGATACGATAAATGCCTCATTGCTTCACAACAATGTGGGGAAGATTATGGAGATACGACATGAGCTGAGAAGAGATAAGGCAATTTTGACACCCATTTTTGACAGATGGAGACCTAGGGAGCAAGATCTAGAGTTCATGTGTGTATCTTGTGATGAAGCAAGAGCTAATCCCATTATCAAATCTACTTCTGATGTCTCTAAGGTCTTAATGCAATTGGCAACAGAGGTGGATAATGTGGATAGAAGGGTTAAACTGCTTAAGAAGGAATACACTGATCAAGTTTGTGAGTTGCTCCCAGGAATTTTTGATAATCCGGATCAGTTGAAAGATAAGCAAATATGGCTTAAAGAGATAGAAGGCAAATTGTCAGCAAGGGTTAAGGGAATCATTGATCTTGATGATACCTCTTTCTTTGTTATAACAATACAGGAAATAGAAAAAATTAAATCACATTATGGTTTTCTTAATTCAGAAGTCAACAAACTGAGAAATTCTTGGAAAAGGTTGACTAAAATTAAAGATGATGTGATTAATTTTTCATGGCCGACAGAGGAGACATATAGTGAGTGGGAAGTTAAATATTCCACCCATGATCTGGAGTAGTTGGAGAGCGCCCCTGAAAAGATAGAAGAGGTTGCAACTGAATAGCCCATTGAACAAACTGTAGAAGCTGAAAAGAGCGCATAACTGCTTTTGCGCAAAAATTGTAATCTCTTCAATTTTTGAAATAATTGTAACAAAATCTCCTCAAGAAGTCCGAAGCTTTGTGCATCCATGTTGTTATAAATGGATACCAGGACTAGAGGGAAAGTGATCACAAGTTTTTTGTAAGAAAATGCTGCAGAAATTTATCTGAGTTTTTTCAAAGTTTAATGGCGAATCAAAATTTCTTGTAATATTTCTTGAAATGAATATCAATATACAAGCCATCGATTTTGAGTAAAGCTATGTGTTGTCTTCAAGTTTGTTCACAAATTTATTTACTGTCTTTATTCTGAATAATCCAGGGTTGTCTAGTTTAAATGGAATTGCAAAGCAATCTCAGTATAAGTGTTTGTTAGCTTTTCTCTTTAGGAGGGAAATTAAATACGCGGGATCACTCATACCAGTAAATTCTTTGGAAGGAACTTTGAATTTTGAGGACCATAGCTTAGTCTAGAATGATTGAATTCTTGTATGTGTTAGGCATATATCAGGATTAGTGGAAACCAAGCTGACGGGAAGCATGAAGATATATTATTTCAGGAGTTTTATTTGAGTTCAGGTGACTCTGTAGCTTTGGATAAGGCACTGGTATTAATCAAGGTTGTTTATTGCATACTTTGTTGATCAAAAATGCTGAAGTTAAGTACAGTTTCTATTCTTTGTCTTCAGTTGATTTCAAGGTGAATAAATCCACTGGTTTTCTGGACTGGTTTGCTTTGGGTTTATTGTTTAAAAGTGTGAAATTAATTCACAAAGGTATACCCACCTGGGCTCTAAGGAAGCCCGAAGTGTAGAAGGTCTAATCAAACCTTGTCATATGTTGTCTCTGGAATTTCCTTATCTTTGATGTTTTCTCTGCACCTAGTTTAGACCATATTATCCTAAGGACATTAAAGGGAATCAAATTTTGAGGACAACAAAAGTGGCGACTCTGCTGGGGAGAGTTATAATAAAGATATAAACACAGATCTGTGCCGAAACTTGTGGAGAATATTGTTGTGTGTTTGTGGGTAAGACTGCTTGTTTTCTTTTTTCCCATAGTTTTGTGGGTGGCAACTCTGTTACTATTGAACCAGTCCTTGTGAGATACGAATTTTCTAAAAGAAAGACAAGCGAGATGCAAGGAAACAAGAATACGAGATCATTCATGAAGAAACATCCTCGTGAAATCTTGCAAGAAGGTCTGCCAGAACAGTCACGAAGAGGCCAGAAGAGATCTGTGATGCATGAGCCATCAAATGCTGCGTGGGTGCAGAAAAGCAATAGTACTGGTAAGACACTTGATCGACCTGTTTATGCAAAGTCAAATTCATCTTCTAGAGATTCAGAGCATGATATTTTAGGTTTCCATTCAGGATTGTTTGGAAATATTGATGATGCACCTATTTTAAATCGAGATCTATCCCATGTTAGTGTTTCTGCAAAAGATAGAACCAGTTCAAATGCAATTAGGCACTCTATTCCTAGGACAATAGATGGGAACATTAGCCTAATTGACATAGATCAAATTAATGCATCAGACTCTGAAGAAAACTACCCTGATGAGGATAAGATGTCTTAAGAGATTGAAGATTTAAACAAAAGAGTCCATCATTTAATCTCCCTAAGAGCCCAAAAGGAGGCAAATAAGGAAAAGGAAGTCAAAGCCAAATTGATGGAGAGAGATAGGCTCCTTAGACAGATAGCTGATCTTGAAGTGCTTGCTAAGGAAAAAGAAAAAAGTGATGAGGAAGGCCCAGTGATTAGGGAGATCCCAATCCCTAAGATTAGACCAGTTTCTAAGTCTGTAACCCAGCCAATTAAGGAGGTATCTAATAACCCCCAACTTCTTAAAGTCAATTTAGACAAGGGAAAATAGATATGGGTAGGTGATGAAGTAGAATCTAAAACTGCAGAAGGGATTTCTCACAGGATCCTAGCACATGAGAGAGAGATGGAAAGGATGAGGAAGGAAAAGGAAGACCTCCAAATGGAATTGGAAAAGGCTGAGTTAGAAGCAGTGAATCAGGAAGTTAAAAGAAAGATTAACTACTTAAAATCTCCCCCTATTACATTCCCATCGGAAGATCTTAGCAAGCCTAATCCCCAACACATCTCTTTTCCTCAGGTCAATGTTCAACCTACAGTACATGCTAATATTGCCTCAGTAAGCCAAATACCCTCAAATAAATAGTACACCCAAACATCTCAATCTCCAATCCCAAAAGCTAAAATGATTATGGGAAATAGTAGTGCTATTTCGCCTTTTAAAAGAAGGCCAATCAATCTAGAACAATATAGGCAATTGTTTTTTGATGGGATCCCAGGATATCCAAATCATGTTCCTACTAAGCTAAGAGACAGACTCCATAAGTTTGCTGGAAACAATGCAGTCAGCGCTGAGGAACATCTGAAATCTTTTGGGGATTTGATAAATGATTATGAGATAGCAGATGAAGATGTTATTATGAAACTGTTTGTTCAATCCCTGGTGGATGATGCAAGAGATTGGTACAGAGGTCTTCCAGTAGCTGGCATAGGTTCATGGGAAGATTTTAAAAATTGCTTTCAAGAACAGTATGGTGATAAGACTAATGTGAGTTTCATGCTGAATGAGTTCAATAACATTAGAAAATCTTAAAATGAAATAGTCACTGATTTCAATGCTAGATTCCAGAAAGCTATGCACAGATTGTATCAGGTAATGAGGCTAGATGATAATATGTGTCTTAATACATATTATAATGCATTTGATTCCAAAATGGCTTATATCTTGAGAGATAAAAATCCTCATAACCTAAGGGATGCTTTTAGAATTGCCATAAATGTAGAAAGTAATAGAAAAGCGTCTGGAAAATCAGGAAGAAGGACAGATGGTAGACTGTGGCATGAAACCAAACAGCAACCTAACAAAGTTGCTAAAGAGGATGATAAAATAGAAAACTGGTTAATGCTATGAAAGATTTGACTGCTAAGGTTAGCAAAAATGATAAGCCCCATTATAACTGGCAAGATAGACCTCTTAGATTACATGATATGCCATACCATACAAATTGGAAGGATGGTAAACCCCAAGTTGAGAAGCCTAAAATTGCCCAAAGCCAAGACACACCAGATCCTTTGAAAGGGAAAACTGTTAATAATATAGAAAATACTCCTTGGTGTATTGCTTGTGATGGACCACATTCTCCTCATCAGTGTGCAGTGGCTCAAGCTCTGGAAGAATCTATGAGGCCAGAAGCAGAGCCTGACATTAATATGTTTGAAACCATCATAGAAAGTGATGAGGAATCTATGCAAAGTGAATACAGTGATGTGCTGGATAATGAAAGGTTAGTGCAAGGACAGTTAGCCTTAAGTTGGCATCCTACCTTGAATGTGGTAACAATTGAAGATGAAGAAGTTCATCTTAGGAGGCCTAGTGAGGAAGAAGTTAAAAATCTCACTAAGGCTACAATCGCCAAAGCAAAACATAACTACAATCTGAGAAGCACCAAGAGAGACACTGATCAAGGTGAGCCGGGTTCTATGTTTGTAAAAGAAGTTACAAAGAAAGGGGCATCAAGCAGTGTTACTGCTATTCTTAAAGCCAGTCAAGAAAAAGAGGAACAAGTTAAAAACTTACCTAAAGGCATAGATGACAAAAATGCTGGTGATGTACAAAGGGCAGAGATGGTGAAGAAGGCCAGTCAATTCAAAATAGAAAAGGTTAAGGTTAATACTGAAAAATGTAATAATTCTGCATTTGATATGGCCCAAGCTTTAACTCAAATGAAAGTCACTGTTCCATTAATAGAATTGCTAAAGATTAAAGAACATAAGGATGAAGCTTTGTCTTTATTCTCTAGTGTATCTGATAGTGACCTAGTATTACCCATTGGTTCAGATAAAGTTGGAAAGGATCAAGAGTTTCAAACCCCAGAGATATATGTTGGAACCACTATCACCCAGGAGCCTTCTCAAGTAGATCCCTTCTATGTTACTTTGCTAGTAAATAACTGGTTGATTAAAAACTGCATGATAGATTCAGGAGCAGCTGCTAATGTAATGCCCTATGGTGTTATGAAAGAATTAGGGTTATCAGTAACCACTGTGTATGGGAAATGTTATGCCATGGATAACAAAGAAGTGCCTGTGATAGGTACGATGAAAGATGTAGAAGTAAAAATAGTTGCATTTCCTGAAGCCACTTATAAAATGGATGTTATTGTTACTGATACCAAACCCCACTATGGAATGTTACTTTCTAGGCAGTGGGCAGTAGCAGTAGGGGGAAATGTTCAACTAGACTTGTCTTATGCTACTATTCCTATTGGTGGCAATCAGGTCAAACTATACAGGGAGCCACGGGCTCCTAAGGTAATTGAAAATGTAGACCCTAGTATGCTTAATTGTATGATTGATGCAGATTTAGATAATTTTAGACTTCAACCAATATCACCTCAATTGAAGAATACTGACCCAATTGTAGTCGAGCTACAAGCACAGTAGTATGGGTTATGGCAAATGTATTTTGATGGAGCTTGCTCCAAAGAAGGATCTGGAGCAGGGGTTCTTTTTGTGTCCCCGTCAGGTATAACTTTCAAATACTCATTCTTATTGGCATTCCAGTGCACAAATAATACTACAGAGTATGAAGCCCTATTATTAGGACTTGAGGTTGCAAAAAGGCATGGAATCCAACTGTTGAAAGTAATGGGGGATTCAGAACTGGTTGTCTCTCAGGTGAGATCTAGATATACATCCAAGAATGATAGATTGAAGCAATATAAGCATGCTGTCTGAGATGTTATTGAGCATTTTGATGCATTTTCTATCAATTTGATAGAGCGAACAAAAAATATTATGGCAGATTTCTTAGCTAATGTTGCTTTGAAAAATGATGATGCAACACTAACCGGTATTTCCGAAGTGGAAATAAAATCTAGGCCGGCTATCCCTGATAATGTGTATAATTGGCAAGTTTTTGCTGATGATGATGATATTCTTAGGTTCATCCAATGTGTTGATGATTATGATGGACAAAAGATTGATTGCAATGCATTGGTGGAAGTGGTGGATAATAGAGAGACAGTGCTTGGAAATGATATTGTCTAGTTGGAAACCAATGAGATACCTAAAAGGTTGGTGGAGCTAGAGAGTATGTTTAGTTATAATGATAGTCATTTACACCAACAATCTACCACCAAGTTAGAAGAATTGGAGGAGGTAAACTTGGGGACAGAATCATTCCCCAAGTTGGTATATATTGGAAAGAAATTACCCCCTCATGTTAGGATTAACCTTATCAATTTATTGAAAAGGTATAAGCATGTCTTTGCTTGGTCTTATGAAGACCTAAAGGCGTATAGACAAGATCTTTTTCAGCATGAAGTTCCCTTACTTCCAGATGCTAAGCCTTTCAGACAGAAACAGAGACCTATCAACCCCTTATTAAAAACTAAAATGCAACAAGAGTTGACTAAATTGAGAGAAGGGGGAATTATCAAACCAATAAGACATTCTTCATGGGTCTCTAATCTGGTCCCAGTAAGAAAGAAGAATGGAGACATCAGATTGTGTGTTGATTTTAGGAATCTTAATGTTGCTTCCTTAAAAGATAATTACTCATCCCCAAATATGGAAGCAATGCTACAAAGAGTGACAGGATGTGATCTTTTATCTATGATGGATGGTTTCTCGGGATACAATCAAGTGCTTGTAAAGGAGTCTGAACAATTTAAAATAGCTTTCACTACTCCATGGGGAACCTATGTATATGTGAGAATGCCATTTGGATTAAAAAATGCAGGAGCTACATTTCAAAGAGCTATGGATGTGGCTTTTAAGGAATTCATAAATATCATTATGGTGGTTTACCAAGATGATTTAACCTATTTCTCAAAGAGAGCTGATGATGATTGTGGACATCTAGAGAAGGTGTTCGATAAAGCCTTGGAATTTGGTGTATCACTAAATCCCAAGAAATGTCATTTTGGGGTCACTGAAGGAAAGTTATTGGGACACATAGTTTCCAAGGAAGGGGTAAGAATAGACCCTGAAAGAATTGAAGCAATTAACAGAGTGTCTAAACCTAAAAATGTGAAAGGTATCCAATCTTTTTTAGGCAAAGTGAATTTTGTCAGGAGATTCATTGCAAACTTTGCCGAGATAGTGAAGCCTATTGTCAAGTTGCTCAAGAAGGACACAAAGTTTCATTGGGATCAAGAAGCTTGAAAAGCTTTTGATGAGATTAAGAAGGCAATCCAGGAGGCACCAGTGTTGAAATCTCCAGATTATGGTAAGCCTTTTTCTCTGTTCTCTTTTGCTTCATATCACACGGTGGCTGCAGTATTATTACAAAAGGACAATGAAGGATATGAACATCCCATAGCCTTCTATAGTAAATCTTTGCAGGCGGCAGAACTAAAATATGAAACCATGGAGAAACAAGCTTATGCCTTAGTTAAAGTTGTTAAAGATTTTAGGCCATATTTGGTGAATGCAAACATCATTGCTTATGTTCCACATGCTATAGTTAAAGATATTTTGTCTTAGTCTGAAGTTACTGGGAAGAGGTGTAGATGGATCAATAGAATTCAAGAGTTCAATTTAGAGATAAAGATCACTAAATTAGTGAGAGGGTTAGGTTTGGCTAAGCTCATGACTGAGTCAAATCTCATGAATGTAGAAATACACAATGTTGAGGTTAAAGATGTTTTGGTTACTAGTATTGAGAGACAACCTTGGTACACAGAGATAATCCAAGTATTGAAAGGTAACATACTCCCAGAAGAAATGACACAGAATCAGAAGAGAACTTTGAAGCTTAAGTCCCAAAAGTATGTGCTCATTCAGGGTGATCTTTTCTGGAGAAAAAGAGATGGAGAGTTACTAATGTGTTTGGATGAATTTCAAGCCAAACAGGTGTTAATTGAAATGCATGATGGAGTATGTGGAGGTCACTATTCTGCTAAGACTACTGCTGGCAAGGTAATACGGGCTGGGTATTATTGGCCTACTTTATTTAAAGATACCCATCCATATGTTCGAAGATGTGATCCATGTCAAAGATTTTCTTCTAAGCTCAAGTATGAAGGAGCCTTACCTCTAAATCCAGTCTCTGTAGAAGCTCCTTTTGTCCAATGGGGCATTGATTTTATTGGAGAAATTGTTGAGAAGTCAGGAAGAGGTCATGGATGGATTATAGTGGCCACTGATTATTTTACCAAATGGACAGAAACCATCCCTACAAAAAGAGCTACTAGTAAAATTGTCATTGATTTCCTGATGGATAGTATTGTGACTAGATTTGGAACACCTGCGAAATTGGTAATGGATAATGCTGTGTTTCAGATCAGAAGAATTTGTAGGTTTTTGTAATAGTCACGGTATACTCATGTCATACTCATCACCTTATCACCCTCAGGGGAATGGACAGGCAGAATCCAGCAATAAAAGCCTGTTGAATATCATCAAGAAAATTTTAGAAGAAAATAAAAGATCTTGGGATCAAAAGTTGAAGTTAGCTCTGTGGGCAGATAGAATCACAGTTAAAAAATCCATTGGAATGTCACCTTTTGAGTTGGTTTATGGTACTCAAGCCAGATTACCGGTAAATAACCTTCTTCCAGTGTATAAGTTTTTGCGGGATGAGGACATGGAGATATCTGAACCGATGGAAAACAGAATGATCCAAATTGTAGAAATGGAGGAGCTTAGAACTTCTGCCCATAAGAAAAATCAGAAGATCCAGTTGCAGTCAAAGTATCTTTTTGATAAAAGGACATCATTAAGGAAGTTTCAAATTGATGACATGGTTCTTCAGTGGAATGTAAAAGGACAAGATAAAGGAAAGCATAAAAAATTTGAATCACTATGGATTGGCCCTTTTGTGGTTTGTGACCTGAATGGTAAGGATTCATATTTTTTGAAGAATATGAATGATGAAATGCAGGAATTTCCAGTGCATGGACAATTCCTGAAGCATTATTTCTCTTAATGTCCATGCACGGTAGGTCCTTTGTTTGTATATATTTTGTTTTCTTTCTTGTTTTCCTGGTTTTGGTCTGTGTGTTGGTCTGTTTCTCCAGAGTTTCTGAGTTTTCTTGTGTTGATCTCGCAATCAACCATCCCCAGTCAGAGCCGCTGTTATCACTGTTTAAAATTGGGTTCTTCTTTTCCCATAATTGGCTATGGTTCGTTAAAAAAATTTCGAATAAGGTGTAATCCCAAGTGCTTCAGCTTTGTTCTAAACCTTAGGGGTTTAAGGGTTTTTGATTTTTTATCCTTTTGTGTTAAACCCTCTGGTTTCTAATCTTCTGTTACTTTATTCACTTAAGATATGGGTCGTGGGGTCGTGGGAAGTGTCCCCCCTTATTATTTGCCTAGGTGGTTACATTGATTATTTGAAAATTTTATGCCTTGCATGCTTTTCTTCTAAATTTGTCGGGCCCAGTAATTAGTGATCAATTTGAGAGATGATCCAATGGCCTGCACTATTTCGCAAGGGTAAAATGCTCACCCTTTAAGCCCGCGAAATAGCGAGAATCAACGAGGACCGTCCATGTGTCATGACAGAGGAAGTAAAGGGTGTAGCTGTCAAAGGTAGTTGGAGCCCCGTGGCTTTCTTCTGGCGTATTAAAAGGTAGCACGTGGCACAAGTCACCACAGTCGGCGGGCTAGGATTAAAGGTTCGAAGTGGGCCCCCGAAATGACCTGGCAGGTACAGCTGTTAACAATCTATTGAGACCTTGTGGCTTCCTTCTGGCAAATGACAGAGTGACAAGTCAGCTCCGAAAGTGACGAGGTGCCAGGTGTTAGTAACGTGTCCGCGGGCCCACCATTCCTGAAAGCTCTTTTAGAGGATTAAATGCCGATTAACTGCAGGGATGATCTGACGGTCCATGCTATTTCGCAAGGGTAAAATGCTCACCCTTTAAGCCCACGAAATAGCGAGAATTAACGAGGACCGTCCATGTGTCATGATGATGACGTGAGAGATAGACCAGTTGAGATGAAAGTGGGGCCCCTCACAGTTTCTTTTGGGCGAATGAGAAAATGACAAGTCAGCTCCGAAAGTGAAGAGGCGCCAGGTGTTAGTAACGTGTCCGCGGGCCCACCATTCCTGAAACCTCTTTCAGAGGATTAAATGTCGATTAACTACAGGGATGATCTGACGGTCCGTGCTATTTCACAAGGGTAAAATGCTCACCCTTTAAGCCCGCGAAATAGCGAGAATTAACGAGGACCGTCCATGTGTCATGATGATGACGTGAGAGATAGACCAGTTGAGATGAAAGTGGGGCCCCTCGCGGTTTCTTTTGGGCGAATGAGAAAATGACAAGTTAGCGCCGCAGGTGACTGGATGCCAGGTGTTAGTAACATGTCCATGGGCCCACCATTCCTGAAAGCTTTTTCAGAGGATTAAATGTCGATTAACTGGAGAGATCATCCGACGGTCCGGGCTATTTTGCAAGGGTAAAATGCTCACCCTTTAGGCCCGCGAAATAGCGAGAATTAACGAGGACCGTCCACGTGTCATGATGATGACATGGTCAAAAAGTGAGCCCATCACAGTATAAAGAAAGACACGCGGTCAGTATCAAGTGGAATGCGAAGGGATTTTTAAAGCCAATGGTTGGGTGCCACGTGGTATTATGTAGCCGATAGAAAAGTGGGACCCAGACTAAAGACAAAGCCATCAGTAACGAAAGGTAACAGTGAAACACTTGCAGGAATGTTATGACCCGTTGGAGCGAAAAATATGAATTCTCGTATGAATTCAATTTTGAAGGGACGGCCGAAGCATGCGGAATCAATGTTATAGTTAAGGCCCTGAGTACAAGTATTTGTTTTCCTAACAACCTAGTAAAGATATCTTTTAAAAGATTTTGCAGAAGAGCAGACGCAGAGTTATCTTTTTCAGATACAAAGCAAGAGGTTCAGTTGCAGAGCAAATTTCAAGCAAGCATTAGGTTCTCTCATACTTTGTAGCAATTCTTGTATGGTGTTTTAAGTAGAATCATTCTCGTGTTGCAGGATTGTTCAAGAGTGATATTCATTTTCTTGCATTTTCAAATGGCTCCTAAAAGGGAATTTTCCGGCAAGGTTAATTATTTAGAAAGAAGTGTATGTGATGATTTTTTACAACAGTTGACGTTGTCAACTAACCAGGCATCAAAGGGCAAAGAGTTAGTGCCCAGGGCTCCCCGTTTGAAGATAGGAGAAGGGTTGTATGACAAAGGTAATTGGCTGAGAGACCCACGGGTTGGACTATCCGGGTTGGGGTTGTTTAGAGTCGGATTTGGAATGAGAAATTCTCCTGCTCCTCAAAATAGTATTTGGGAACTAGATGTTGGGAAATTAGTAGTCCCAGGAGTATTCATGGATACAGACCTGCTAACCCAAATGGCATTGAATTATGACCCAGTAACAAGATGCATCCGGGATGTAAATGGGAAAACCCTTGTGGAAATTAATCCAGAAGAATTAAGGACCGCATTTGGGCTTAATGAGTTCACAAACTTCCTGGAACCCATAAATTTCACATCATTAGCCCAAGTGTACAGTGCACAGAGGAGTCATCTCAGGAATGGGCCTCTTAAAGAACTTTTTCTGAAAGTAGGAGGGTTAGCAGTTGTAGGGCCCAACACACAAGAGTCATTTTCATTGAGTATGTTTACCTTGAGGGCTAAAGGAACGTATTGGGCACTTTGCCAGGTTCTAGGAGAGGATGCTGAAGCAAATATGCCAAATCATTACTTGCTAATGATTGTTCAGATTTTGAATCCTTCTCTTGCTATCACATTCGACTATGCTTCTTTTATTGTCGATGCTATCCATGGAGGGTTGATAGGAATAAAAAATGGAAAGGTGGATAGACCTTTCAGATGGTATTCACTCTTAATGCACCTTTTTTCTCTTCAAAGGTGGTGATTATTTCGCCAGTGGATTAGACCTGGTTAAAGAGAAGGAAGGAGAGAAAATGCCAGTGCAATTATGGAGCACTGTGTTGTCATGGGACAGAGAGGATGCTAGTTTCCTCAAATTTGATAAGTATTTTGCATCTAAAATAAGGACTCTCCTTTGCTCTGATAACCCAAGAGTCCCCAAGGTTCTTCTGGAGTTCATAAGGCCAAAAGAATTCACAAAGAACATCAAAATTGTTCATAACTGGGGCGATATGTATTTATATCCAGTCTCCACGGTTTTCAGAGTTTTTGGTTTCAGGGGTACTCCATTTTTGTTACCTTACCAGGTCCCTCTCAAAGTGGGAATAGCTGAGATTCTTAGACAGATTGGTGGCCTACAAGAGGCAGAGTTAACAGGTAGAGGTAAAGGGACTATTTTCCCTGCAACTACCATAGCCCACCAATTCGTAATTACAAAAGGAGGCTGGAATTGCTTTGAGGATTTCCTCAAACCTTACCATTTATCCATTGTAGTGTCCAGGTGTGCTGATCAGAGGACTTCTTCAATGGTATGTTCAGGAAGAAGGTAGCATGCAGAGGCAGGCCTCATCAATTCCAATTTCCTGAAGATCTCATCAGAAATGAATTTGATTTAGATGAGCAAGAATTAAGGAAAGAAAAGTGGGTGGCTTATAGAAAAGCATTGGATTTTGTGCATCAGTTTGATGCTAGCTATGACCCATTGTCTAGCTTCTTCCCATTGGAAGAAAAAATAAAATTTTTGATTGTTTGTTTTGAAGATGTGATGCAAACGCTGAAGGAGAAGAGGGAAGCTGTGATTAAAAGTGACACTGAGAAGGCCAGAGTGATCCTAAGCAGGTCAGCTTCCACCAAAGCAATTCCTCCTGGTGATTACACACTGCGAAAGAAATCGGGTTATAGTGTGCTGGTGCCTACTACAGGGGAGCCCTCTTCATCCAAAGGAAAGAGGAAAGTACAAGATGTCATTGACATCCAAGACAGCCCAAAGAAGCAAAGGGTGGGGAAGGAAGTGCAATCAGATACACCCTTGTATTCCCCATCCCAATCTCCTATCCACATAGGAGATGAACAAGCAGCAGTTGCACACCTCTTGCAGTTGGGTAGCCTAGGTGAAATTGCATACACCTATGATAAAGTGGAAGAAGGGATGCCAGAAGAGCCCATTGATGCTGAAATGGACATCACCTCTACTGAACTTAAAGGCCAGGAGTGGGATCCTGAGATAAAAAAGGCAAGCAGTGCCTTTTTAGCTGATGACAACTTTGTCACATTAGAAGCATTCATGCAGTTCATTTGGAAACAACATATAAATAGATATAATGCTAGATGTGAGACAAGGAAGGCCGAGCAGCCTGATAAAGACCCAGCCTCAGTGGAGGAAGAAATAAAATAGGAGATGATGGAAGTATTCAAAACCATCACTCCTGAACAGGGAAGAGATCTAGTAGCACAAGCTGGAGTGCTCATCTTACCAGAGTGGGATATTGCTGATGCTCTGGTGCTAGATGCAGTAAGAAAAGAAACTAAACCCATGGAAGGGGTTACATTCAGTAAGGATAATGTTGCACTAGTTATGTGGTCCCTCAAGAGAAATGAGGGCAAGAAAAGCAAAGACACCCTAGGGTCAAGTCACCTTGGTGGATTGATGGTAAAAAGAGTGCAGAGTACAGGGGTAGTAGAGGCTGCTAGCACTGTGCTAGAAACTACAAAATTCAGTGTTGCAGTGGCTGAAAAGGAAGCCAAAGAAAAGGAGGCCCTCCAAATTAAGTTGGAAACAGTTTTGAAGGCTTACAATAATGCCAAGGAGGAGGTGAGAGGTAAAGATAGCATCATTGCTAGATTATAAAGCCAGTTGATGGGACAACACCAACGTGGTGAGCCTTCAACATTGATGATTTCCTCCTCTCCTGCAAGACCTCCACCTACAAGCCCTATCATCAAATTTCCACTATCCCCAGCACCTTCCAGCTCCCAAATGATTGAGATTACTCCTCAAGAACTAGAAAACCTGAAGCAGGCTCAGGCCTTGTATGCAGGGAAATATGAGGAGAAAGTAAGGGCCACAATCTCCAATTTTGCAGATACGATAAATGCCTCATTGCTTCACAACAATGTGGGGAAGATTATGGAGATACGACATGAGCTGAGAAGAGATAAGGCAATTTTGACACCCATTTTTGACAGATGGAGACCTAGGGAGCAAGATCTAGAGTTCATGTGTGTATCTTGTGATGAAGCAAGAGCTAATCCCATTATCAAATCTACTTCTAATGTCGCTAAGGTCTTAATGCAATTAGCAACAGAGGTGGATAATGTGGATAGAAGGGTTAAACTGCTTAAGAAGGAATACACTGATCAAGGTTGTGAGTTGCTCCCAGGAATTTTTGATAATCCGGATCAGTTGAAAGATAAGCAAATATGGCTTAAAGAGATAGAAGGTAAATTGACAGCAAGGGTTAAGGGAATCATTGATCTTGATGATACCTCTTTCTTTGTTATAACAATACAGGAAATAGAAAAAATTAAATCACATTACGGTTTTCTTAATTCAGAAGTCAACAAACTGAGAAATTCTTGGAAAAGGTTGACTAAAATTAAAGATGATGTGATTAATTTTTCATGGCCAACAGAGGAGACATATAGTGAGTGGGAAGTTAAATATTCCACCCATGATCTGGAGCAGTTGGAGAGCACCCCTGAAAAGATAGAAGAGGTTGCAACTGAACAACCCGTTGAACAAACTGCAGAAGCTGAAAAGAGCGCATAACTGCTTTTGCGCAAAAATGGTAATCTCTTCAATTTTTGAAATAATTGTAACAAACTCTCCTCGAGAAGTCCGAAGCTTTGTGCATCCATGTTGTTATAAATGGATACCAGGACTAGAGGGAAAGTGATCACAAGTTTTTTGTAAGAAAATGCTGTAGAATTTCAAAGTTTAATGGAGAATCAGAATTTCTTGTAATATTTCTTGAAATGAATATCAATATACAGGCCATCGGTTTTGAGTAAAGCTATGTGTTGTCTTCAAGTTTGTTCACAAATTTATTTACTGTCTTTATTCTGAATAATCCAGGGTTGTCTAGTTTAAATGGAATTGCAAAGCAATCTCAGTATAAGTGTTTGTTAGCTTTTCTCTTTAGGAGGGAAATTAAATACGCGGGATCACTCATACCAGTAAATTCTTTGGAAGGAACTTTGAATTTTGAGGACCATAGCTTAGTCTAGAATGATTGAATTCTTGTATGTGTTAGGCATATATCAGGATTAGTGGAAACCAAGCCGACGGGAAGCATGAAGATATATTGTTTCAGGAGTTTTATTTGAGTTCAGGTGACTCTGTAACTTTGGATAAGGCACTGGTATTAATCGAGGTTGTTTATTGCATACTTTGTTGATCAAAAATGCTGAAGTTAAGTACAGTTTCTATTCTTTGTCTTCAGTTGATTTCAAGGTGAATAAATCCACTGGTTTTCTGGACTGGTTTGCTGTGGGTTTATTGTTTAAAAGTGTGAAATTAATTCACAAAGGTATACCCACCTGGGCTCTAAGGAAGCCCGAAGTGTAGAAGGTCTAATCAAACCTTGTCATATGTTGTCTCTGGAATTTCCTTATCTTTGATGTTTTCTCTGCACCCAGTTTAGACCATATTATCCTAAGGACATTAAAGGGAATCAAATTTTGAGGACAACAACATCCTTATTGGATTTAACCATCCAATTGTAGTTAGTGTAACTCTCCTATTTTGTGTGAGCAGTGAGCTCTAGGCGCTTGGCCTTTCTACATGTGCAAACCCCATTTGTATACACTTACTATCTGTAGTAGTATCATCTGATTGTGGGTAAGGTTTCCCACCATGGGTTTTCCCCTTACAGTGTTTCCACATACAAATATTGGTGTTATGTGTTGTGGCTGACTTTGTCCTTTTATTTCATGCATTTATCTTTACCGATATTGCAATTATCCGATAAAACTATCCACTGGTATAAAAGACTGGTTCACCAATATTGAACAGTAAGTTGGTTAA
Organism: Cryptomeria japonica; assembly: GCF_030272615.1. NCBI lineage: Eukaryota > Viridiplantae > Streptophyta > Pinopsida > Cupressales > Cupressaceae > Cryptomeria > Cryptomeria japonica. The sequence continues at coordinate 360,998,739 of NC_081407.1, read as the reverse complement.
GTTGTTTTGATTTAAATTTATTTGACAATTGATTCACCCCCCCTCTCAGTTGTCTCTAGGACCTAACAATTGGTATTAGAGCCTAGTCCTCTTTTGCGGAAGTTTAACAGCTTGAGGAGATCCAATGGCTACTAACTATTTCAGGAAGGGCAGTCCTAAACTTGATGGAACCAACTATGGCATATGGAAGATCAGAATGGAGACACATCTAAATTGCATTGGAAAGGACATCTGGGATGTTACTAAGAATGGCTATACTGCTCCTACTAAGATTTAGCCTAATCCACCTAACTTGACTAGAGATGAGGAAAATGACTGCAAAGCAAGAGAAGCACTTTTGAGCACATTAACAGATCAACAAACCATGGGATTATTAGATAGGTCTACTGATAAAGCTATTTGGGATCATCTGGAAACACTGAATGAAGGAGATTCCACAGTGAAAATTGCAAAACTTGAAAGCTTCCGGGTCAAGTATGAAAATCCGAAAATGGAAAAAGATGAAAGGATTTTTGCTATTATGAAAAGAGTTAATGAAATTGTTTTGGGTATTAAATGTTGTGGAGGAACCTTAAGTGAGGATGAAATTGTTTCAAAAATTTTAAGAGGATTGCCACTGGCATATAAAATGAAAGTCACTGCTATAAATGAGTTAAGAACAATGCCTAATACATCAGTAACTAGAGATACATTGATTGGAAAACTTTCAGCCTTTGAAATTGAGGAATTTGGTCTTGTTGCTACTATAAAGACAGATTTAGCCTTTAAAGCATCAACATCATTTGACAAATCTGATTGGAAATCCTTTTATGCAAGAGAACTTCAAGAAAGCGGGAAAGAAAATGAGGAACTTGAAGCACTATTTGCAAGGAAAATGCCTAATGGTCCAATTGGAAGTAAGTATGGAGGTAAATCATCCTTTAAATGTTTTAACTGTAATACGATTGGTCATATGGCTCCAAGATTCCCTGATAGACATGCTAGACTAAGAGAAGAAGCTAGAAGGACATACAAGCCTAACCTTGAATATCTGAGATACATATTTAAGAAGAATAAAGACAAATCTTGTTATCTGGCTAATGAAGGAGTGACTGATGATTCTGATGAGGATCTGATAGACAATGGATGGGTTTTTGTTGCTATAACAGAAGATCAACCGATAGAGCAGGCATTGGCAACTAAAATTGAAGTAAAGGATGAGTGGATCATTGATTCTGGAAGCTCACATCATATGATAGGAGATAAAGGTAAATTCTTGAAAATTCAAGAATATAATGGAGGTCTAGTAAGATTTGGAGATGACAAAGCTTGTCTGATCAAAGGTAAAAGTACAATATCTCTTGATGGTAAGCATAATACTGACAATGTTTACTATGTTGAAGGTTTAAAGCATAATCTTTTGAGTGTTGGTCAATTAGTTGAGAAAGGATTTCAGTTACAATTCAAAAATGGTAAATGCAAAATTATGAACAGAATTGGTTTAGAAATTGCAACCAGTAATCAAACTAGAGGTAATATCTTTCATTTGAATAACAATGAAAGGACATGCTTGATTGCACATATTGATGAAAATTGGCTATGGCATAAAAGACTCTATCATGTAAACTTTGATTGCATGGTAAAAATCAAACCTTATAATATAGTATGTAAGGAATGTCAATATGGAAAACAAGTTAGAGCTAATTTCAAAAGTATTCCAGAAAAATCCAATAATGCTCTTGACGTAATTCACACTGATTTATGTGGTCCATCTAGAACTAAAAGCTTACAAGGTGATAGATATTTCATGTTAATCATTGATGACTATTCTAGAATGTGTTGGGTTACTTTTCTCAGAGAAAAATCAGAAGCACTTGAAAAGTTCAAACTGTTCAAAGCAATGGTAGAAAATGAAACCGGTAAGAAAATCAAATGTCTAAGATCAGATCAAGGAGGAGAACTTATATCTAAGGAGTTTAATGCATTCTGTGAAGTAAATGGAATCAGAAGAGAGCTATTAGCACCTCAGACACCACAACAAAATGGAGTTGTTGAAAGGAAAAACAAAACTATCTTGGATGTAGCTAGAAGTATGTTATCAGAAGAAAACCTACCACATGTGTATTGGAGAGAGGTAATAAGTACAATGGTCTATACATTCAATAAAGTTCACATCAAAGGTGAAACCAGTAAGACCCCTCATGAACTATGGTTTGGTATTACTCCTACTCTTAAATATTTCAGAATATTTGGAAATAAATGCTATATTAGAAGAGATGAGTATATTGGGAAATTTGATCCTAGAAGTGATGAAGGAATATTTCTTGGTTATTCATCTAAGAGTAAAGCATATAGATGTTTTAACAAAAGATTGCAGAAAATTGTTGAGAGTACAAATGTGAAGAATCATGAACAATTTAGAGGAACTTCAAGGTATATAGATTCTGAACCGAAAATAGAAATTCTAACAAATGAACCTACACTGAACCCACTAGTATAGAATGAAGATCCAGTTACACCGGTACCATCTGAAAATTCCACTATGACTGAGGATCAACAACAAACAAAGACACCCCAGTATGTAAGACTAAATCATTCTGAAGATTAGATAATTAGAAACAAGCATAAAGGAGTTATGACAAGAGGAAGATTGGCAAATGAAGAGGTATGTCTTATTTCTCAAATTGAACCATCATCAATTAATGAGGTACATGAAGATAAATATTGGACTAAAGCTATGGAAGAAGAATTAGAACAAATTGAGAAGAATAACACTTGGACATTAGTTCCCCGGCCTAAAGATAAAAATGTAATTGGAACCAAATAGGTATTCAGAAACAAACTTAATGAAGGTGGTAAGGTTATTAGAAATAAAGAAAGACTAGTGTGTAAGGGATATTGTCAGAAAGAAGGAATTGATTATAATGAGACCTTTGCACTGATAGCCAGAATAGAGGTAGATAGATTATTATTGGCTTATGCAACACACAAGAACTACAAAGTTTATCAAATGAATATTAAATGTGCATTTTTGAATGAAGATCTTGAAGAAGAAGTTTACATTGAACAACCTGATGGATTTTCTTTGATAGATAACAAAGATATGGTTTGCAGGTTAAGGAAAGCTTTGTATGGATTGAAGCAAGCTCCAAGAGCTTGGTAAGAAAGATTGGATAAGTATCTTTTGAAGATTGGTTTTTCTAAAGGTAATGTTGACAACAACTTATATTATAAAATAACTAATGATGACATCTTGGCTATAGAATTTTTTGTTGATGATATAATCTTTGGAGGAGAAGATGGATTATGTAAAGACTTTTCTATTGAAATGCAACAAGAATTTGAAATGTCTATGATTGTTGAAATAAGATTATTTTTAGGATTGCAGATTTCACAGACTGACAAAGGTATATTCCTAAGTCAATCCAAATACTTAAAGGAGTTACTAAAGAAATTTGGGATGGAGAACTCTAAACCACTAAGCACACATATGACTACAAATGACAAACTATCACTAAGGGATGAATCTACACCTGTTAATCCAACCAGGTACAAATCTATGATAGGAGGTTTACTATATTTGACACAAACCAGACCTGATATCATGAATGCAATATGTATTGTTTCAAGATTTCAGAGTAATCATAGAGAAAATCATGAATCAGCAGTAAAAAGGATTTTCCGATACTTACAAGGCACTACAAATCTTGGATTATGGTATCCTAGAGATGAAAACTTTGAATTATGTGCATACACAGATGCAAATTGGGTAGGAGATGTGGATGATAGAAAAAGCACCACCGGCAAAGCATTTTTTCTTGGAAGTAGACTAGTTTCTTAGTTGAGTAAGAAACAAAGTTATACATCCTTATTAATAGCAGAATCAGAATATGTTGCAGCAACAACTAACTGTACATAGGTACTATGGCTTAAACAAATGTTGAAAGACATAAAGGTAAAATTCAAGGAACCTATAACTATCTATTGTGATAACACTACAGCAATTGATATATCTAAAACCCGGTATTACACTCTAAAACCAAACATGTTTCTATAAAACTGAATTTTCTAAGGGAAAATGTTGAAGCAAAAGAAATAAAACTGGTTTATGTGAATATAAAAGAGCAAATTGCAGATATTTTTACTAAACCTCTGCCTAAGGAGACTTTTGAATATCTCAAAGACCAGCTTGGGGTCATACCCCTACTGGTAGAGACTTAGGAAGTTGATATCTATCATCAACCAACGGAATTAACAAGAAAAAACTTTTACTCCAGTTTTTGATGAGGAAGCTACTTCTCAAGGGGAGTAGTTGGTATACAGTATTGGTTGGTATTTTGTATCTGGAAATGTTTCTATTACTTTGGCATTTGATCTCAAAGGGGGAGAGATTGGTATGGAAAAACACAAGGAAACACATGTTACTCTCAGGGGGAGAGATTGTTACTTTGGGAGAGTTTACTTATATTTTGGTAGTTGTTGGTACTTTGGTATTTGACATTTCTATTTTGGCACTTTGATGGTTTTTCCATCTTGTGCTGCCATCAATACCAAAGGGGGAGATTGTTGGTATTTTGGTATGCTTTTGTCATTGATATCAACACCTACTAAACTTTTTCAACTCTAGCACTTTGGAGAATCAACAATATTCACCGGCAAGCAAGTGACTTATGCACAGTCACCGGTATATAGTACACTAGTAGGATATAATGATCACTGACACTTGCAATGGCATGGAAAACACTTGGTTATGTTGAAGACATCATTTGGACACCTTATCTTGGAGATTTGTTTATTGGTATATTCATATTTGTATATTTGTTGTTACTGGCAAATAGGTCTAGGTTATACACCAGCAGGTTTATCTTTTCCAAATCAGCACGACACGCTATGGAGATGATTTATTATTGTTGTAAATGCATCAAGCTGACATGTTGAATCAGTTATTGCATCGGATATTGTTTTGTTTGTAAAATGATTTTATTGTAATATCTTATAGAGTCGACCTACTAAAATTGGTCTTAGGTTATGATATAAAGGTAAGATCTTATTTGTAAGATCAATGGTGGTATGCGAAGAAGAATTGTGTGAAGTTATATGCAAAAATAAGAAGAGCTATACACACAGACATCATTTGAAGGTGAAGCAAGGTTTTTGTGAAAGCATATCAAAACTACACCGATACTGAATCCAGCATATGAAGATGCTATTTTGAGCAATACATCCTTATTAGATTTAACCATCTAATTGTAGTCAATGTGACTCCTATTTTGTGTTTGAGTAGTGAGCTCTAGGCACTTGGCCTTTTTGTATGTGCAGACCCCATTTGTATACACTTACTATCTGCAGTAGTATCATCTAATTATGGGTAAGTTTTCCCATCGTGTTTTTTCCCCTTACAAGGTTTCCACATACAAATATTGGTGTTATATGTTGTGGATGACTTTGTCCTTTTATTTCATGTATTAATTTTTACCGATATTGCAATTATCTGATAAAACTATCCACCAGTATAAAAGATTGGTTCACTGGTATTAAGCAGTAAGTTGGTTAATTTTTTTTGATTAAAATTTATTTGACAACTGATTCACCCCCCCTCTCAGTTGTCTCTGAGACCTAATAGTTCATTGATTGTATATACCGGTTTGTGTGACAATTTCTAACTGCATCTGCATATGTCTTCTTACCAGTATATTTTCTTACTATGAACGTCTTCTTCTCTTTACCTTCATTGGAAGAAGTGAACTATATCTCCTTACCGGATGTGTCTTTGTTGTTTGAACTTTGACCTTCTTCAAATCCTAAGCCACTAGTATCTTTGGATTGCTTATGTTTGCTTAACGTCTTGTCTAAGGCTTCAGTGTTTCCTTCATATTTTCTTCTCACTTTTACTTCTTCCTTCCTTTCTTCGAGCTCCTTTCTGAGATTCACTATTTCTACTTCCAGATCTTGATGCTCCTTTTCCTTCTTCAGTAGATCAGAGAATGTAACCTCACATATCCTCTTGGATTCTTCCAACTATAGTTTCAAGTCAGATATAACTTGATTGGACTCATCTAGGGATTGCTTCAAGAGACCTTGTTCATCTACTATAGCAAGCTTGAACTTCTTGAGTTCTCTTCTTGTTTTAATGAGCTCTTCAAGAGAACTTATAAGCTCACCTTCTAGATGTACTTCAACCTTAATTTCTTCTTCTTTGTCATCTTCACCAACCGGTTCATCAAGTGCCATGAAGATATTAACTTCTCTATCATTCTCATGGTAATCATCTTCTAATATACTTTCTTCATCTATGACATCATCCTTAATAGTATATAGGTTGTTCTGCTTCTAGTAGCCTCTTCTTCCTTGCTAGTAGACATTTCTTTCTTTATCTTTACCAGCAGATTTGCTAAAGCCTCTTGACTCATCTCCATTGGTTTCATTATAAGGACATTTTACAGCAAAGTGTCCAACTTTACCATAATCAAAACATTTGAGTGGTAGATTTCCTTTATACTTATCAAATCCTCTTTTGAGCTTTCTAACAAAGTTTGCTACCTCTACATTAGAGTCTTCACCAGATCCTTTATGAGCAACCACTTCTTTGCCCTTCTTGGTGGAATTGAATGTTATCTCTTTCGTTGAGGATGCATCACTAGTTGTTCTCATTTCATAGGCTCTCAGTGAGCCAAATAGCTCATCCATTGTGAAGGTCTTCAGATCCTTAGCTTCTTCTATGGCAGACACCTTAGAATCATACTTAGGTGTGAGAGATCTAACTACCTTCTTGACAAGAATCTCATCTGCAATTTCTTCTCCAAGTCCTCTGATGGTGTTCATAGTTTCATGAAATCTGTGAAGGTATTCTACAATCTTTTCTTCATCCTTCATCCTAATGCCTTCAAGTTGGCCCCTTAGTGTTTGCAGATTGGCCTCTTTGACTTTTGCATCACCTTCAAATAACCTCTGCATTTTATCCCAAGTCTCCTTGGCAGATGCACAATGCATGACCTTGAAAAACTCATTATCAGACATCCCACTCAAGATAGCATGTTTAGCCTTTGCATTCTTCTCATACTCCTTCTTGGCATCCAAATCAGTGGGAGGAACACTAGGGACATCATACCCATTCTTGATACACATCCACACATCAAAACCCAGGGAGGAAATATAGGTCTCCATTATTCTGCTCCAAAAGGAATAGTTGGATCCATCAAACATGGGGGCTTTTGAGGAGGCACACTCATTTCTTGCCATGGTGTTCTAAGTCTGGAATCTACCCAAGCTTTAATCAACCAGGAACCTAGGCTCCAATACCAATTGTTGAACACAATGTACCACTGAGAGGGGGGTGAATCAATGGTTTCTAAATTCTTTTCCTTTTTAAAAAAACCTTAGAATACTATTTATTATCTTAAGCACTAAATAGTTAAATTTTTAAGACAAATGAGGATACCAAAAGAGACAAACACACAAATGCAAGCCACAACACCATATGTATGAGGAATACCCAATATGGGAAAAAACATCGGTGAGAAAAGTTGATGGAGACTACTACTCCAATCCAGCCTCACAAGAGAAATAATGAATTACAAAGATTTAGGGCACCAACCCAAGGAGCACCAACCCCAACTGATTTAGGGAACCAACCCAAGTATTACCAATCCCTGCACCAAGCTCCAACTTGGTGATGTATATAGAAATACAATTTTGATATAGTTATAGCTTTTGGTTGCAAATGAGTTATGCAACACTTGATCAAATAGATTTATGCAGGTTAAAAGTCTTCTCTTCTTCTCTCTCTACCTCACAACACACTTATTCACACTTGGATGCCTTCTTTACTGATCACACCTCACTTGTTGGCTCAACTGTCAGACCTGCAATAGTTTACTGGTACTCTGTCTCTGTTGGTTAACCCCTCTCATCGGTGCTAACTCACTCTGTAACTTTCTTAGAATAAATTCTAAGGAAGATGATCCTTCTCTATGCTCAAGCTCTCTTCACTCTCCTTCTTCACACCAAGCATCAATAGTTTTTGTCTCGAGCTCACATATTTATAATCTTGGATTCTCGCCAAAAAATGCATTCAAACAATCTCGTGTTAGGTTTTGTGTTCTCCAACTCAAACCAAACCTGATTTGATTTGATTTACTTTTCCAAGGATATGATCTTCATGACATCGATCAACACTAGGAAAGCTTCACATTCCAATGTGGATTTTCTAAATCAGGAGGTCTGCACCATGCTTTTCTGCTTTTCTTTGTCATACACCATTAATGACTTTTTTATTTCCTTCAGCAAACGGGTATGAAGATCAAATCTTCGTGCATGATCAGTTCAAATGTTTGCCAGCTTGCCTTCCTTGAGCTGCAATCCTCTAGCATCCTTTATGACTTGTGGGTTCTTCATAAAAGTTGAACTGCTTGCTGACTTGTTACATCGAGGTACACTCCACCAATGTGTGCAATATCACCACCTAGCATCCAGTTGTCATGTTTGTTGACATCCACCTTTGCTTGGATTTCTATATCAATTTGACCTTCATTGTTGACCAAGGTTGACTATTGGCTCAGTTTGCCTTACGGATATGACCAACAAACATCCTTTTTACTAGTAGCCCATCCTCTTTATAATTCATCTTGCCTTTCAGTATGTCTTCATGCCATTCTCTTTGTTCTTCTCACCAGGTGTTGTTGTGATTCTTTTAACATTCTGCCTCTTCATCATACACAAACACTCAACCTTCATCTCGGTTTGTTCCTTACCGGTAAGCCTCCTTTACCAACATATGACACAAGCCATGTGTACCAGTGGCCTTCCTTCTGTCTACTTACTCACATGTACATTGTCATCATATGTCTTTCTCTTCTTATACCGGTCACCACTTCTTGCTTACCGGTGACCTTGCCAAACTAGTTGACATCAATGACAACTTGATACCAAGAATTCCAACACTCCATCACCTCAAATGATCCCTAAGAAAGATCAAAAAAGGCACACATCCTTGAATTCCTTCCAACAATCTCCCTCCATCACATAATCTATAAAATCTATAAGTCATCCAACCTCATGCACCCACATCAATTCTATTGGAAGCAATTTGGATGGCAAATTTAAAAATAATAAAGCCATAAATCCACAAAAATCCAAGGATCAACATGTTCCCTCAAAAAGACATGCTCAAGAAAAGAAAAATCCAAAAGGCCACAAAGGTCCAAAAAGAAAAAATCAAAAACTATGTGGATTCCAAAGCTACTCATAGAACAAATGCACCTCAAAGTAAAACCCAAACTTGTTAATCCAAAAGTTTCCTCTACTCATAAGTCCTCCAATCATCCATCTAACAATCCTTCATCTTCAAAATCCATTTTGGGTCCTTATGTCCCAAAATCCACCATCCCATGTTCATCATCCCTTCATCTATTTTGGGTTGTCATATCCCAAAAGCCACAATTTATCCTCCTCCATTTAATTCAAAACCCTCTCTTCCACAATTCCACCACCCTTCAAGGTGTGTACCAATGTTGGTCTTTGCAACATCCCCATCCATTTATACACAAGTCTTCCAAGGCCCCATCCATTATCCAACATCCATTTTCCATAATCCCATTCCTTTAGTCCAAACTTGTGTACAAATCCTTATCCCCCTCTATCTTCCATCCATTTCATCTCCCCATCTATTTTTACCAACATCTATGAGCACACCTCTAGATATCTTAGTTCAATATAGTGCATCTTTAAGGGATACTATCCATGGAACTGGATGCTTGAGTCCTCCCTCCATCTCCCTTTCATACATCCACTATCTTCCACATCCACTTATCCTTATCCTTATCCATCAAAACTATTCCAAAAAATTAAAAAAAATTCAAAAAATTCAAAAATTCAAAAAAAGAATAAGTAAAGAGGAAAAATCCATTCAATGGTGAAAACCACGTCTTGTGGCGCCTTGGGTAAGTACCATGATGAAAACTTTGCAAACAAGCATCATGCATAATCCCCTCATCCTCTTGCGCTTTACACTTGGGGGAAAGCTTCATCTAGGCTATCCTACTATTCACATCATCCATATCCCTTACCCTCTATCCACATCCTATCTATGTCCATCCTCCTTCCCTATATTTGATCTTGACTATCCTATCCATATCCTCCATCTCATCCTATCCAAATCCATCCTTCAATCCATACCTTTGATCTTGATCAAGATAGAGGCAAAATAATATCCATGCATGTTTTGGAAAATGTAAACATTAATTCCTCCTCCATCTGTATCCCTTGCACTTTATCCTTCCATCTCATACATCTTTATCCACCATCCTTCCATCCTTAATTGCACTACCTTTAGTGGGAAATTTTCCTCCTTTGCAACATAGCTATTGGATCCCCATTCCACCTATCTTTCATCCTTTACTCCTACATATCCTATCACTATCCATCTACTTAATCCCTCCATCTCCTATCCAAGTAATCGCTTCCTCCATCCATCTTCATACCAAGCCTTGGTTTTCCCTTGTCATTGGTCCCCATCCATTTATCCTATATCTACAATCCAATCCTATCATATCTAATAATTTATTCTCCTCACATCTTATTCAATCCATTTATGATCCCCATCAAACTTTTCTTTTCCCATCTATTTGATCTTATATTGACTTGCGCGTAATCCAAACACCCATTTGTGATGTGTTAATCAAATCCAAGTGGTAATCCTCCCATTTGTAGACCCTACACAACCATCTTATTTGTTGCCTCCCATTAATCTATCCATACCTTGACCATCGGGATGCATCCTTCCCATGTTTGGAAATTTATCCAAATCCATCACCTACCCATTGGGATGTATCCTTCCCATGTCGGGAAGTCTACCAAAACCCATGCCATACTCGTGGCAAGAGATATCAGTTGGCCATGTGCATGTTGTTTGCATGATTGATCTTTTCACTTTGATTTTTTATCTTGTGTCCCAAGACTATACCTATTCAGGGCTGCCTTGATCATCCTATATCTTGGCATGTCTTGGTTGGTGTATAATGGGGCATAGTTTTGTGGTATGATTTTTTTGATGGTTTCTCTTGTACAATCCTACAGTCTTACATCTACACCATCATCAGTGTTTATGAACTTGTCTGCATTAAGATACCTATTATCTACGAGTCTAGTCCATGCATCAAATATTCACAACATCCTAACTTCTATAGTTAGTGGTGTAGATCATCTGTTGCAAAATCAAAACTAGGTTTTCTCTCCACATCTACACAATAAGAAATCCCATCAACTTAATCATTTGGTTCATTCATCTTTCTCATCCATTTATCTTAGAGACTCCAATTCATGCATACCCCCTTCATCATCCTTATCCTCTTTACATCCTTTCATCATTAATCCTCTAGTCCTCTAATCCATTTTGAGAACACATTCATGTTCTTAGAACCCACATGTCCTCACGAGGGGGCATACCAGTACCTCTTGTCATCCTTCCTCATCTCACCTATGACTAGTGCATCATGCTACTAGTTCTTATCATTTCCATCCACTATGTTTTATTCTTATTTCATATAACATCACTTCATGATGCTATATCAAAGAGCGGAAAAATGTAGACATTTAAAATTAATTAAATAATATATTAATTATGTCCTCATAATTAATTAATCTAATTGTGTTGGTATTTTTCTTTTTAAAATTAATTAATTCAAATTTAATTAATTTTATCACTATAGTCCGATAATTAATTTGTCAATAAAATAATTATTCCCCATTATTATAAAGTCATCTCAATCATTAATTCTTATAAATTCCTCTTAGTTAATTAATTCTAATTAATTAACTTAAGTCATGTGATTCCTACAAATCAATTCTCATAATCCTCACTTAGCCTAATTAATTCTTCTAGAAGCATGATTATCATTATTCCTCAATTTTAAATTCCTCCACTCATTCTCTCTCCTCATGTCACATCCTCCTAACTTTCCCACTTGCACTTTAATCACTCATTAAGCCACCCAATCAATCTCCTTAATTATTTGCACATTCCTAATCACCTTGATCCTTTCAAATAAATACAAATTCTTTGAATCTCCTCATGCATCCTCTTCCCAAGGAATTTTTAATTCCTTTATCCATTTAGTCTTCCCACACATCCTCTTATTTTGGAATTTTTAATTCCTCTCCCCTTTCTCCAAGGAATTTTTAACTCTTTTTTCTCTTCCCAATGTACTTGAGAGCTCTTCCTCATGTGCCTTGAGAAGTGTGGAGACAAGAAATGCCTTTATGGCATATCCTTTGGTCTCCACACCTTGTCCTCTCAATCCTCTCCTCCATTTCAAATCAATCTCAACCCTTCATCCCAAATCAATCTTGGTCATCCATTTTGGCCTCCTCCAATCTATAAAATAGAGTCTCATCTCCTCACAAATAATTCAGTTTTAATCTAATCTTATGTTATCCATTTGAGATCCAAAAACACCCATCATGCCATTATAATGCCAAAATCTTGACTCATAATCCAATCCATCACAGCCATGCTCATCATTTGAATCCAATCCCACCTTTTTGTGTAGTGTAGAGAAATCCACAATCCTTCCATAGGACCACTCCAATCAAGAGAGGAAGGGGAGCATTCTTGAATTCATCGAAGGTCTAATCCAAGGAACATGAGATTGTCTTCATGAAGGTATAATGGTCTTTTTTATGTGTTTTATGTTTATTTTGATTTAATATAACCATTAAACCCACTTGAGATTTTTCCTTGGTTCAGTGTCTTGTTTATCTTAGTTATGCTTTATATTTAATACATTTATCCCTATCCTTCTTGCTTGTGGTTTGGGGTTGGGCCTTGTGTCTATCTCCAGCATGGGGGGTGGACCTATAGGTTCCACATGGTCAGGTGTTAGTGTTTACCATCTAGTGGGCTTTTGGAGTTCTTATTAATTTGTAGCTAGATGGATCTTAACTTGTATTCTAGTGTATTCACATTCATATTTATATTTCTCTACCATTATAATTTATTTGTTATGTATCTTCCATAAGTGACGTAAAAGATTATGCAATTGTATATTTGTACTTATAATTTGGAAGGATATTTGTAACTAGATAATTCCAAGTGTAAAGGAATTGTAATAGGACTATTATGATAGATGCTTTTGTATTAATGGATAACATGTAAGTGAATGTACTCATGTGGATTATATGTATGTTCTTATTCTTGATGAAGGTTATCGTAGGAATATTTCATTTGGTTCTTTAAAATGAACTTAGCGTAGGCTTAACATGATGAGTTAAATGATTTATGATTATGAGTTTATTTGATTAAGTTAGTCAATGTATCCTATTAAAAAATGTTTATGTGATAATGTAATTGAATTTAGTTATCTCCATATGATTAACTTAGTGATATTTAATACATGTTAGTAAATGTTTCTTAGTAGCGACGTTAGGGAACCCTTAGAGGAGTGTAATGAGATGTGAATAAGCATTCCACTAAACATTTTTATGATTCATCTATGTTATGTAGTGTATTTACTTAGTATTGCATTGAGTTATAAATGGTTGATGTATTATGTTTCCTTTAAAAATAAAAATTATTTTCTGTGTTTTGGTTTATTAGTTGTTATTTCTTTGGGGTTCCCAAGTGGAGCATTACATAAGGCTTGAGTTTGGTTAGCTTCTTTTGTGCAGGGCCTAGACTATTTCTATTTTAAAATTTGAAAATATTTTTTTCCTTTCTTTATTCTTTATTCTTTTCTTTTCCATCTCATTAGGTTGAATAGGCTATTTGAGTATTTGAGAGAAAATTTGTCAAATCTTATCAATCCTTTCCATATTGTGTGATATTTATATCTATTGTTGCATCATTTTTGTATTGTGAAATATGAAAATAGTGTCAAAAGGGTTACCCACTACGTCCTATAAAGCCTAAAGTGTATAGGATTTCAGTTTTTTTCAATTGGTTCTATTTCATTGACCATGTCCAGCACTAAGCTTGTGTTAGGATTCCCAAAGATACTGAGAGGGGGGGGTGAATCAATATCTGACCGGTTGAAGAACTTTATTAACTTATAACATGAAAAGCATATCAAAATTGAGTATCGGTAAACCAGAAATAATGCAGTAAATAAGAGAAATAACAACAACATGAGAAGCACACCATAACACAATATTTTAATGAGGAAACCTGGTGTGGGAAAAACCTCGGTGGGATTTGTGACCCACAATATTTGCTTACTAGCCAATAAGGGAATATTACCACTACAATAGGGGCCTGCACATGTAAGAAGGCCAAGTGCCTAGAGCTCATTGATCAATTACAAAGGAAGTCACACTGACTTACAAAAATGGATTATATAAATCCAATGTCTTGTACTACTTCAGATCAACATCTGCTATGCCAGATTCAGTACCGGTTTAAACTCTGCTACAACATAAACCTTTAACCAATAATTCGCATATTAGGTCTGCTATTACTTGTCCATACTTCACATCCTATCTCATCTAAAAAATGATCTACAATGATTTCATACATATATGAGTCATATTACAATCCACCATGTCAGCTTACAAAAGATTTTACAGTTAACTACAAAATACATTAATACAAAATTGATGTCGGCCAGGATGCTGGTATTCTATATGTCGGTGTAGAGTCTGTCAGTGCTAGTGCCTGTGTCTTCCTGTCGGTATCATATGATTGCAAGGTTGCCATCAATGAAAATACCTTCAATCACCTATAATTTTTTATTGGAGTGTGTATTTGCCAACAATCTCCCCCTTTGGCATTGATGGCAACACTCATGAGAAAATTCAAGAATGCATCCGAACTGTCCAAAAAAAATTATGCCAAAAATGTATGCTCCCCCTGAGCAGATAATATCTACTTCCTTCTGACCATTTTTCTCATCACACTACTCCCCCTTTGACATCAATGACAAAGGTTGTCATTCGTTGTCAGTGGAGTCATGCCTAGATTCTTGTAACCGGTGGGTTACAATCTGAAAGATATATGTCAAAATCAAATTTATACCATTACTGAATGTTTTGTTGTCTTTTATTGCCTCTTGTGTTCTCTGCACTATACTGGTGAGTATGTGCATTTTCTCTTCTAATGTCTTCAGTTCACGAACCAGAGCCTCAGATATTTCTTTTCTCAAAGAAATGAGGTATTCTAGTCTTAGACCAAGTCTACATTTCAAGTCCTTTGCTTTATCCTTTATTCTCTATTTGTCATTCTCTAACTTCTTGATTTTCTCTTCTAGGTCTGCAATCTTCTTTTCTATCTCCAAAAATGAATCTGATGATCCTATCAGATTGTCAACAATATTGTTAATCTTATCTTGTGCTTTGTTGATTTCCTTGTCAAGGTCTTCTGTTTAGATATTTGTCTTACAAGTGTCCCTGTACAGTATCTTGAAGTCAAAAATTATTTCTCCAAGTTCTGGTAATAGGGTATCCATTTTCTCCTTGTTCTTCTTCACAATTTCCTCAAAGAATTTATCTTTTTTCTTTAATCATTCTTTCCTTAAATGTATCCTCATTTATTTGATCAACAATTAATATGTTGCTGATGATGAACTTAGACAATGTGTCTAGTTGACCTAAAGAATCCTATTTATCAACAGTGCACTTTGGTGCTATCAATTTAAGAATTGGAATTGTATCATCAATAGCCTTATAGGCTTGTGCATTACATTCTGTGATTTTCTTTATTGAATCCAACAAGACCTCTATTACATTTGTAGGTCTAAGTTATGCCATAGAAGTACCAAATGTTTCTCCAACAGTCTTTACAATAGCCATGCTACCAGTTGTGGTAAGCACCTTGCTTGATTCGACCTCTGGTAGGTCAGTCTATGTTTTCATTTCTACAAACAAAGGTTTATGCTTTTCAGTTTGGGTCGGTGGCACTGTCTCTGTCTAAACCTGTGTTTCAACCTATACCTATTTTGGTTTCTCTCTTTGTATCTCAGAGGGTTTCTTTGAGCTTTCAACTATTGGTTTCTTAGATGTAGTCTCAGTTTTTACCTCTGAACTCTCTTTAGTCGGTTCTTCTGATGATTTTTCAGTTGTATCTACTGATTTCTCTATGGTATCCTCAGCCGGTTTCTCTACCTGTGTAGGTTTTTCAATGCTTATCTCAACTTCTGTAGCTGGTGACTCGGTAGTCACATCTTCCTCCTTATCTTCAGTGGTTTCTCTATCAACTACAACATTTACTTCCTGGGTGTTTACATTCACAGTATACAAAATTTCAGACACAGGATTTGTATCCTCTAGTGGAGTCTTCATACTCTCTGTGACTGGTTGATTGTCCGTAGTATCTATCAGTGGAGTATCTGAATGAGGTGGGGGCATATTGTCAGTTATTTTAAGACTTGGAGGACCACCTACCTTACCTTTCACCTTATCTCTATCCTTTTGATATACTTTAATAGTTTTTGGTCTGAGTAATTCTTCCTATTTTTCTTTTTCCACAAAGAATATATCCCATGCATCTGCTATTTCCTCATAAACTTCCTTTACTCTACCTGCCATCAGTGCTACATGTCGGTGAGTAGTAGTGAATATTGTCCAGTTTGCTTCACTGATTAGTTTATCAATTTCACCAATTGAGTTGACTAGATGTACTGCAAGTAGTTTTTTAATCTTAATTTTCTTGTCTAGCTCAACGATGGCTAACCTTCTAGCTTCAAGTCTCGTATACAGATCATTTGGAATTTTATCAACAACTTCAATAAAAAATTTCTTGTATATATCTAAGTGTAAAATTACACTGTTCTCTATGCTTTCCTTATCATCAGCTGATAGTGTATTGTATATTTTGTTGATGTTCTTTAGCTTACCATCCTCTGTAATTTCACTAAAAAGTTTGTCTATTGAGGAAATATCTTGTTTTACCTTCTTCTTCTTAGGAGTCATTTTCTTTGCTGGAGGCCTTACTGCCTATTGTTTTTGTCTGGTTCTTTTTGGTGTAGGAGAGGGTGTCGGTGTGGGTTTTCTTTTCCTTTCTACCCTTTTAAATATTGTCAGTATATCACTCTCAAAAGAAGTTCCAACCATTGAAAGATGAGTTTCCGGTTGAGGTGCTTCCAACTCACTTTCACTTATTCTATTTTATCTCAACACATCTTCCTTGATTGCTTTAGCCTGTCAGGTTCCTTTCCTTATGGTTGCTTCAACCTTCTTAACCCTTTTCCTTGATTGAATTCCACTTTCTATTGTTTTAGCATTTCCAAAAACTTCCTCAGTAGGTTCCTTGGTTGTTTCAAGGAGGGCTTTAGCATAAGTTTCAATGATATTGTCATCTGTTTCATAACCCATTTCAGTTACCCAGATAGTTCTAGGGAGAACTGCCTCCATCCAGATTTCATCTTTCTTGATCATAAAACAAATTTTCTTTTGATATTTATCCACAATAGCTTGTGACAGTCTAACTCTAGTTTTCATTCGAGTCTTCAATGCTTGAAAGTGTTCATTTAAGTTTTTCTCTCGGTTTTCTCCCATGTTGTTCAATAGATTCAACAATTGTTTTCCTATCGGAATGTCAAGACCAAAATCTCTTGCACCAATACCAAGCACTTGTTTTGTTATGTACAGCATCATATAAACAAGCAAATTTCCAAATCTGAATGTTCATTTCTTATCTCTTTTAATCTTTCCTAGATTGTCTATCAACTCATCTTTGAGCCATTCATATACATCTATCATTGCATTATCATTAACCATATCATAGGCACTTTTGATACATAGCTAGAAACTGAGTTCAACCTATTTGCATGTGTAGCCTTATAACCTAAGATCATACTGATAAATCTGACATTGATGTCTTTTACATCGTTTACCCTTAGAGACCTTTTATCAGATCTTGCACTGGTTAGGTTTATAACTATGTCATTTGAGACTTTCTTTGTTTTGTCAGGTCTGTTATCGGTGGAAGGTAACCCTGTTACAACTTTTACCGCTTCTTTTGTGATTTTATGAATTGAATCTAACCAAAAAAATTCACCATGTACTCTGCTTAACACAATCCTTATGATATCCTTGGGAAAATCTAGGATACTAAGGATTTCAATAAAACCTAGGGTTTACACTATTTTATGTTCTGGCTTGACATTTCCAGACTCATCACAAATCATAGTCGTATACACATTCTTGATCTCATCATCACCTAATTCCTCAATATGACAATGCATATACATCCTAGGGTCTTTAGCATATACTACTCCCTTAGGAATTTGAGAAAATGCACCTAAGCTATCATCTTTCTTTGCAATTTCGGGAACCAGTTGGAATACGGGTCTAGGGCACTTAACAACTTCAACAATAGTAGGGTTTGTAATAAATTCAGGAGTGGATGAAGATGCCATAGCTATAAATACCTCAATCTGCCTTAAGGAAGAATGCTTTGATGGATTGCTTCACTTCTTCACTTAGAATGCCTTCGCTTGGGAATTTTCGTGCTCTCGAAGATTTGAATGCTCGGTGAATGAAAAAGGAGCCAAAACATTTGCTTTATAATGTTATTTTCTCCAACTACCACATTTAATGCTCGCCGGTTAAGTCACAATTTAACTCATCTGTCGGTATAGAAGTAATTTCAACTTCTCACCATCAACCGAGGGAACAATGGCATGTTTTTCATTCTGTTTCTAAACCCTCAAAAGATTTTCCTTCAGTTAGATGAAGAGTCTCCTATCGGTGGAGTGTTACTTTGTTCTACCGGTGGAGGGGTATTCCCTTCAACATTCTGATTTGACTTTCTGATCCATTGTTTTGAGAATTATTGCTTTACCTCTTCAACCTTTTCTTTACCTTTCAAACTAGGACCTTTGGTTTTTGCTGGTGATGCCTTACTTCTACAAAATTTAGCAATATGTCCAATCTTGTTACAGGCATAACAAGTCACATTGTTCTTTTGAATAGCTTTCCCATATCCTATGCCGGTGTGTGTTCTGCATTGATTAGATGTGTCCAAATCTTCCACAAATATAACATCTTACATTCATTTTGCAATTTTCTAAATTATGACCAACTTTGTTTCATTTAGAACATTGACCGATGGGTGAATTAGTATTCTGATGATTTCTAGATCTACACTGATTTTCTCTATAACCATACTTGTTACGGTTAAAGCATTGTCCATTAAATTTGTAAGCAGTAGGTTGTCTTACCAATTTTCTATGATCATGATTGTTTGCAGTACCAGAGCTTTCACCAACTTCAAAGCCAAGGCCATTTGTATCATCATTAGGTTTCTGATTCTCCAGTATGTCACCAAGTTCTTCTGAACTTCTCTTGAATTTATCCTTGTGTTGATTTGCAACAGTTAGTTCATTCTCCAAGATTCCTTTCTGTCTCATGAGTTCAATTCTATCATTTTGTGTATGCATCAGATCTGACTTCAACATATCATTTTCATGACTGAGTCTTGTATTTTCATTTCCAGCGTCATTTAGTCTTCTAACCAATTATTCTTCATTCTTCTTCCGATTTTCATTTTCTTTACAAAATCTCATAGTCATATCTTGCATCTCATTCTTTATTGTGGTGTTTTCTTGTCTCAATTTGTTCACCAGATCATTAAGAGTTTCCTTTTAATCTTCATTATTTTGCATCTTTTCATAATGTTCTCTTCTCTTGTTTCTTGCAATAGTAATATTTTCTTGAAGTGCTTGAATAATATCCTGAGCAGCCTTCAGATCATCTTCTAGCTTAATATTCTTCACTTTTTCTGCATCATAGTCTGTAAGAGCTTTTTCCAATTGCTTTCTCAAGTTTTCCATCTCTACTGGTGACAAGATCTTTCTCAAGATACTAGGCTTTTGAAAATAGAGGACCATGCCCTGATACCAATTGTTAGGATTTCCAAAGATACTGAGAGGGGGGGCTGAATCAATATCTGACTAGTTGAATAACTTTCTTAACTTATAACATGAAAAGCATATCAAAAATAAGTACTAGTAAACCAGAAATAATGCAGTAAATAAGAACAATAACAACAACATGAGAAGCATGCCATAACACAATATTTTAATGAGGAAACCTGATGTGGGAAAAACCTTGGTTGGATTTGTGACCCACAATATTTGCTTACTGGCCAATAAGGGAATATTACTGCTACAATAGGGGCCTGCACATGCAGGAAGGTAAAGTGCCTAGAGCTCACTGCTCAATTACAAAGGAAGTCACACTAACTTACAAAAATGGTTATATAAATCCAATGTCTTGTACCACTTTAGATCAGCATCTGCTATGCCAAATTCAGTACTGGTTTAAGCTTTGCTACAACATAAACCTTTAACCAATAATTTGCATATTAGGTTTGCTATTACTTTTCCATACTTCACATCCTATCTCATCTACAAAATGATCTACATTGATTTCATACATATATGAGTCATATTACAATCTACCATGTTGGCTTACAAAATGTTTTATAATTAATTACAAAATACATTAATATGAAATTGTTGTCGTCCAGGATGCCGGTATTCTGTATGTCAGTGTAGAGTCTGCCAGTGTCGGTGCCTATGTCTTCATGCTGGTATCACATGATTGCAAGGTTGCCATCAATGACAATACCTTCAATCACCTACAATTTCTCATTGGAGTGTGCATTTGCCAACAACTTGAGCATTAGAATGGTTATCAAATAGGGTTTTTTCATCTTATGATTTGGGAACCAATAGTTTTCTCAAATCTCTAACTTCTAGAGCCATTCTTATTTGGATTATTTGCAATTGTCTTTATGGATTGATTAGCCACCTTACTAGTATGACTTTCATCAAACATAATGCCAATCTTGATGTATAGTGACCTTTGACTACTTATATATCATCTAATATCTCAACACTTTTTCCAAACATTAAATTTAGATGAGTATTTTCTTTATCCAAATCACTCTTAAGGATACCACTTTCTTTCCAATATTTTCACAATATTTCTCTCTTTTTTTAATTTATTTGTCATGATATCTTCTATTCTATTTTCTTCTTCTATCATAATTTCAGATCTATGATAAAATTCTCCACTCTTTCAATATTCTATGATAATGTATCTTTGTCTTTCACATCCTTCATTATCTTCTTCTTAATTATTTTGATTTTCGTTCTCGAATAATATAAATCTTCCACAAGATCCACCTCATACTTGTCTTTTTTGAAATTCACATTTTTTGTATTACATTTTGAAGTTTACATCATCATGAATAGGGCTCTTTCTTTTTCACATTCACTTACAAAGGGGCATTGACCATCCTCATAAAATGATCAACTATATTATTTAGAATATAAAATTTTCTTTTCCTTTAAAATTTTTATCTTCTTAGACCTTAATTTCATATAGTAATTTTGATATTCCTTTACTTAATCATTATTTTCTTTGTATCAAAACTTATCCATAAAGTGACCTAATCACTAGAATTGAAACATTGGAAGGGTAGCTTATCTTTGTACTTCTTAGAACCTCTTTGCAACTTCCTTACAAAGTTAGCTTCTTCCTTATTTGATCCATCACCTGAATCAAACTCTTTGATTTTCTTAGATACCCTGAAAGCTACCTCTTTCCTTAAATATTTCTTATTTACAATTCTCATCTCATGTGAAATTAGAATTCCATGTAATTCATCCATAGTTAAAGTATTAAAAAATTTATCTTATTCAACTCCTAAAACTTTTGAATCAAACCTTGGAGGAAGAGATCTAAGTACCTTTTATTACAATCATGGCCTCTTTCATCTCTTCACCAAGTCCTATAATGATATTTAAAACTTCATCTATTGAGAGTAAGAAAGCAACAACATTTTATTCATTCTTCATCTTTAGGCTCTCAAACTAACCATTGTAGGTCTAAAGCTTTACTTACTTTGCTTTTTCATCTCCTTCATAGATGTTGTTCAATTTATCACATACTTCCTTTGTAGTCTTGCAATGCATTATCTTTACAAAATCAAAGCTATACATACCACATAAGATAACATTTCTTTCTCTAGCATTATTTTCACAAGCTTTGTTTGTAGCCCGATCTCTTGGGGGTTTATCTAGAATCTCATAGTCATCTACAACTTCCTACCAACATTAAACCTTAAATCCATCAAATAATATTCCAACCTTACACTCCAAAATTAATAATTAGACCCATAAAAAAGTGGTTCCTTGTTTAAATACAAACCTTCTTGAGAAAGTGGGTGTGCCATCTAGGATCTACCTCAAGATGTTAAACTAATTTCAAGGAACTTGGCTTTGATATCAATTGTTAGACACATAGATATACTAAGGGTGGTGAATTAGTATATTCCAAATCCAAATTTAAAACCAATCCAACATTAAAACCATTACCGCATCTCACATTATCATTAAAGTAGTCATGTAAAAGATTAAAAAAGTTACACATCAACATTAAATAACACCAAATATATGTCAAATTTATGAACAGAAAAGTCATAGTGAGAATAGATACTTGGATCTACTATCCAAATATAGCTTTAAGAAACTAATAAAGATATTACAATATTTTTTAGGCACTAACCCAGATGAATTACAACCTTAGGTGAAAGAACCAATCCCCAATAATATTTGCAAGCACCAGCCTACATGAGACACCAATCCCCCAATCCAATAATTGAGTATTAACTCAAATAATGAGACACCAACCCCAAGTTACAAATAGGAGATACAAAAGATATATCGTGTGGACCTTCACAACTTAACATTCAACATAAATCTAGGCTCATTTACATCAAAACACACTCTCAATATGTAAGAGATATGTAAATTCATTCACACACTTAACTCATCTCTACTCCTTATTAAATATACAACTTCCACATTTTTTTCACATCTTCCAACTATCACCACCCCTTGGAACGAATTTAAATTAAATTATAGATGCATTTCAATGTTAATTACATTTATATGTCAACCTAGAACATATTTACAATATCTACAAGTCAGCTACAACTGTAATCAATAAACCAAATGTATAGTTGGTTAGGTACTAAATCCCACACATTACACCAAAATTAGGATCACACTATACATTACCCAACAAAAAAAAAAGTAGTACAAAATTTATTTCACATACTTTCTCTAGCTAGTGCATGTTACCAACCATCGACATCCAAAATGAACATCAACACAGTTAGTAAACTAGCATTGTGAGCACACCATCATCTCTAACTTTTTCTCAGCTTTCACAAATCCCCTAAAACTTTAGAGTATCATACTTCATAAGTAAATTTAATTTACTTTCAAATTGCAATACACAAAACCTCACTATGATAGAACTGTTGGCAATCGATACTCATTGGATTCATTTTGTTGCCATTGATGGCAACAAGATATGATGGAAGTCATAAACCAGCACTAGGAGGCATATACTGACAGATACCAGCTTTGGAAAATTCAAGGCTACACCGACACTAGCACCAACACTAACACCGACATCAATACTTCTTTGGAAGCTGACTTCATGAAGGATTTACTTAAATCATTTTGTAATTATTATTGTCAAGGTTGACATTGAATATCTTTTGTAAATATATTGTAAGCCGACATAAGGCATAACATTTGTAATAGGTATATAGGTCAGTTTGCTAGGTTATTTTTGGAGATGAAAATAAAGATATGAAATCTATGGATATAGGAGAATATAGAAAAACTGTATGATGCGAAATATATGTATGGAGATAATTTTGTATGCAAACGCTATATCATGCAATGATCTATAGATAGCCTGGAAAGCATTCCTCGAGGAGAAGAGATACCGGTAGCAGTTCAGAGTTTATGAACCAGTACAGAGTAGAAACAGAACCAGAACTCTATTTGGCATAGCAGATGCATTCTTGAGTTCATTTTTAGTAATTTACTTTGGTAGAAAGCTTGTAGTTAGTGAGGCTCTTTTGTGATGAGTTGTATTCTCTAGGTAGTGTGCCTTCCTGCAAGTGCAGGCCCCTGTTATATGTAATATCTTTTCATATGGCCAGTGAACTGATATTGTGGGTCACAAATCCCACCATGGTTTTTCCTCATTGAGGTTTTCCATGTATAAACTCTATGTGTTATAGCGTTCATTTATGTGGATGGTTTATTTGCTTCTTGTTATATATTTATTTGTTTACCAGTATATATATATATATATATATATATATATATATATATATATATATATATATATGCATGGTCTAGAAAGTTAAAAATTGTTCATTCCAGCAGAACACTGATTCACCCCCTCTCTCAGTGTTCTTGGATCCCAACAATTGGTATTAGAGGTTGGTACCTCGGAAGAAGTTTAACAACTTGAGGAAGATTTTGTAATTAAAATCTTTGAACATGGCTATGGAGAAGCAACTTGAGATGGCTCTTGAGGATTATGATGCTGAAAGGATGAAGAACTTGAAATTACAATAAGAATAGAATTCTGCAAATGAATTCATTCTTATCTTGCAAGAATGGTTATCATCTTCTCAAGCCAATAGAAAAGAACTTTTGTAGAAATTGAATGATGAGGAGAAGAATGCTCTTAAGGAACAATGTTAGAAACTGAGTCAACAAACATGCTCATGAAGAATAAAATGCAAGATCTGACAATGAGGTTATCAAAAGATATTGAGGATAGAAAGAAGAAGGAAGATAATCTTGTTATATCTCTGAAGAATAAATTTGATGAATGTGGTAGATTGACTCATGAGAATAATGTGTTGAGAACTGATTTGGCACACTCCCAGAATAATGAACAAGAACTTGAAAGACAAGTAACCACTCTGAGAGATGATCTAACTACTGCAAGTGAGTATAAATAAAAGTTTAGGAAAAGTATTGCACAGTTGGATGACTTATTGAAAAGACAAAGATAGATTGATGATTCTAGAGGACTTGGATTTGTACAAGGTGAAAGCTCAAGTACTGCAAATGAAGATCAGACAACCAGTATGTAGAACTCATCAGAATAGAGGAAACTGGTAAGGCAATTTAATGCTTATACATTGAATGGTAGATGTTCTGTTTGCAATAAATTTGAGCATATGGCTAAACAATGTAGGAATAAGGCAAATCAAAACTACAATTTTATTCCTAGTCAATGCACAAACAGCAAGAAATATGGTCATAGATCAGAAGATTGTAGAATGAATGTTAAATGTCATGCATGTGGAAAGTTTGGACATTTTGCTAATCATTGTAGGTGAAGAAATGATAGCGGATATGTCAAAGAAATTCAGAAGAACAATGTTACATGTTATGCATGCAACAAAATAGGTCATATTGCTAAGTATTGCAAAAGCAAGACTCAATCAGTTAATAATGATAAAGATAATGAGAAGGAAAGTAGAGGGTAGATGAAATACAACAAGATCACACCAAGAAATGGGTTATAAAATCTGAAGAACCAAGTGGAGATGGATCTATACTGGTAAATCCACTGGTAGAATAGAGTATTCCTCCACCAGCAGGAAATTCCACCAGTATCTAAGGCATAAGCCTTAGGGGTTGGCAAAGTCATTGCTAAATTTTGCATATTACCTTGGAAGAGATCTAAGGAGATCTAGATAATTGTGTTCATCTTCGATGAAGGTTCACCTGACGCATAACTAATTAACATTCTTAGGGTTGTTGGTGAAGCATTTATTACAAAAAATTAGGGTTTTATTCACTGATAAAAGAGGGTAAGGGAATTCATTTTCACTCATCGAGCATTTAAGCATTTAGAGCGAAGTAAAGGCGAGTCAAGAGCAAGCAAAAACATTGTGAAAATCTTTCAAGCGGTTATCAATCTTCCACTAGCATTTACTTTCAGGTATTTTTTGACATGGCATCTAGATCTTCAACTCCTACTTTTATTGCAAATACCACCATTGTCAAAATTAAGGATAGGTTAAGGCTAGTAGTTAAGGAGGTTCCCAAAATTGCTAAAAAGGAAGACTTTGCGGGAACATTTTCTAGGGTTCTTGATGACATAATGTATGTCAAAGATGTGAGGGAATACATTCACTGCACCCTTGAGGATTTGGGCACTGAAGACGTCAAAAGCATGTATCAATCTGTGATACTGGGAGACTTTGGAACCATCAAACCAAAATTCAAAACAATTGAGGATCTAGGGTTAACCGATATTCTATACATACTGAAATTCAAAGCTGACGTAATCGGATACATTCTAAGGAGGGTTGACAATGAATTTATTTGGCTAGATAGGCCTTACATGATCATGAAGGAGGAAATTCAAGCTGTCACTGACTTGCCTAAGGTTGGACAAGAACCTGGCAAGAAAATTTCCAACATAGAGGTTGAAAAACTCACTGGTGCTACACCTGATAGAAGATCAAGGAGGATAAGCACAATCACCGACACATATATAAAGTTTGCAAGCATGATCATAGGTTACAAGGTAACTCAATCCAACCAATTGAATTTTGTTGCTAGTTCATGCATTCATGTTGCATATCACATGCTAAGGAATAATGTGAATTATGATTTATGTGAGTGGATGAGGAATGGGTTGATGTTAAACCTTGGAAAGATAAAAGGAATCAAGAAAGGAAACTTTAGATATGGAAACTTGATTGTTTGTTTAATGATTTACTTCCTAAATGAGCTACCCGGTCTAGGGAAGAAGCATTGGGCTCCTGACATATCAATAGGTATACATATCAAGGAAGCTATCACCGGTCTTGGTACCGGCAAAGATGAGAAAATTTGGGGGTATTTTAAGAATATTTTAAAAAAAATGAGGCAAAGGGAGATAATTTCAAAGAACATTGTGGAGAACTATTCCACTGCTATCTATTTCATGGTAAAAACTGATGAAACTCTTATGGAAGTAGTTGAACCTAGGGAAATCTGCATTACTGAGCTTGGATATGAGTTGGATGATAGCATTTTTGAACTCTTTGCAAAGATGATGTTAGGTGTCCCATTAGATGATAAGACAAAACATTTTGGTACAAAAAGAGAGAATGCTCTTGAAGAGAAAACCAGTTTTAATAGGAAGAGAAGAGAAAAGAAAATAGAAAAGATGTCTGCATATGTACAAGATGTGCTTTATAAGATAAACACTCAACTAGGTTTCAAATCAAAATAAGCTGCTAAGCAGATAGAGGTTGGTACTTCACAAGTGAAGAAGCCAAAATTTCACATTTCCCCTATCACTTCACACTCTGATCCTAAGGATAATGAACCTCAGGCTTTCAGAAGGGTACAAAGGAAGAATGTGGTAGAACCATTGGTAGAGCCTAGGAGGAGACTTGTTAGAAAGGCAACTAAGCCTACTGGAACTCCACCACCGGCAAGGAAGCCTATGCAGAAGAGGAAACCAGTCACACTGACAACCACAAGAAAAGAGCAGAAGGGTGATGATACTGATATCGGTAAGACCACAATGACCTATGTTGAGCTTATTGATGAAATTACAAAGATGGAATATTGAAAAATATATCAAAGTATTATTAAGATTTAGAAGAGAATGAGAAAAGTGAATTAGAAGAGGCTATTTTATTGTATATAGACATTTATAAGAAATCCTTAATTGAAATTTTGGAGATACCTTTATTCCTATATAATAAACTTGAGGCTAGGAGACTTGACATTGTCAAGAGGGATAGGGAGATCAAAGAATTTGTGCTTTTGAAATTATGTGGTACTATAAATAATGAGGAAATGAAAAGATGTATAAACACTGCAAATAGGACAATCTCTAGTAGTAAATCCTAGCAGATAAGCCTTATGATGGGGAGAGTAAATGAGGTGATAAATGAGACAAGTAAGGGATGGACCAAATTCTTTCAGAAAAAACCAGACTTTCTCACATCTCAAGAAGAATTTACAAGGGCAAAAACTTCCACTATTCCTAACAAAACAAAAGGGATAGGTATTTTGGGCAGTTCAACTCCAGTTTTGACACAATCGATAGTAACTATAGATACTCAAACACAATCGACAGCTAAGGAGAGTGTACAATCTATACCAGCACATACTATTTTTGAGCAAGGCAATGTACAAGACACTAAAAAAATTTGGATAATACTCCACCGATAGCAACTGACACTGCACCAAGTGGTGAAGCCACCGAGTCCATAGAGGTTGAGATGGACAAGGTAAAAGCCACTGAGTCCATACTGGCAGGTAAAACTAATTCCCCGACAAAATTTTTGGCAATTGACACTTCTCAGGTTGAGAAGAAATCAATCTTTGAGTTGAGTCCAACTGAATTAATGATGATGGCTACTCAAAAGTTACTGAAGGAAGGTATTGTAGATAAATGATTAATTGACCAATTAGTCTCGGTGTTGCACAAATTATTACCTGATTGTCAGATTAAAGATGGAGCAAGCCCTTTCGATAAGATCAAGACTCTAACAGAGCATATATCAAACTATTTTCAATCTTTGAGGTAGATAGCAGACCGTCAGGCTTTAGACAATTTCACAATAGCAAAAAGAATGACTTTTGATCAGCTTATAGGAATAGGGAAGAAGAAAATTGAGGACAAACTTATCCCTATTGAGGTTTGTTTAAAACAATGTACAAATATCTAAAGAGTGTGTTGTAACATAGAATGTCTTACAGCTAATGTATATAGCAGATTGAAGGAGTTATATAATAAAATGGCTAAAATTGCTAACTCTTTTAATGGATTGACTACACTAACCACATTTGTTGATGGAAAAATTTTGTCCTCGAAGAACCAATTTTTTTCTTTTGAGAAGGAGAGAGATAAAATCATGAGAAGAGCAAGAAATCTAAGAGGATTGGTAAGTCCTAGACTAGATTCATTGGGTGTTCACAAGAAAGAGTGCATGGATATGATAGCTAAACCCACACCGACAGATATCTAAGAGAAAGAAACACTTGCCCACTTACTAAGTGGACTTTTATCTATTTTTGATACTTTTAAATCTGGTTGGGATACATATCTTCAATAATTGCAGAAGGCATACCCGAAAATGCTGAAGATGACTAAGCTCTAGTGAAACTAACAATATTCTTTTATTCTTTCAATTCTTTCATTGGTCTTTGGAATTAATGTCAAAGGGGGAGTATGTTCATATGTGAAAAATATCAAGGAAACACATTTCAGATGGAGTGAATTGCTCAGGGGGAGCATATCGACAAGGAATCCATTTTTCACATGAGTGTTGCCATCAATACCAAAGGGGGAGATTGTTGGCAATTGACACTCACTGGATTCATTTTGTTGTCATTGATGACAACAAGATATGATGGAAGTCATAAACCAGCACTAGGAAGCATATACGACAAGATACCGACTTTGGAGCATTGAGGGCTACACCGGCACTGACATCGACACCGACATCAAGACTAATTTGGAAGCCAACTTCAAGGAGGATTTACTTAAATCATTTTGTAATTATTATTATCAAGGCCGATATTGAACATCTTTTGTAAATATATTGTAAGCTGAAATAAAGCATATCATTTGTAATGGGTATATAGGTTAGTCTGCTAGGCTATTTTTGGAGATGAAAAAAAAAAGATATGAAATGTATGTGTAGACACCTAAAAATGGTCAACGCTTGCAGGATCATACTTTAACATTTGTGCATTGCCTCATTTTAGGTTTTTGCATCGCATTAACATTTCTCCTATGTCATGCACTTGGTCTTTATCATTTGCGAGCATCGAGTCCTTCTTCTTCATCTGTCTCGCTTTCGAATTCGGTCTTGTCGACAACAATCTTCAGTCATGATTTTGGTCGATCTTTGTCCTTGTCAATCTTGTCATATTGCAATCGATTCGTCATCGATCCTTGTCCTTTTCAATCATGTCAATTTGGTCAATTTGTCATTGATTTTTGTCAACCAATCTCAATCAAATCATTTATCAATCCAAAATCATGATCGAATTGATATCAATTATCCTTTGTCAAGACCTAATTGTCATCTTTGCATTTCTAATTCATCTTCCAAGGTTTTATGATTTATTCATTTAATCTTGTTTGGCATTTTCCCTCTAGGTTAAATAATTTATTTATTCATCCTAAGTCTTCTTGTCACAATTAAATGTTTATTTAATTGGCTAATTAATTCCTCCTATTTTTGTAAATTAATTAATGAATGAAAAATTATTAATTAATTTACCTAATTTGCATCAATTTCCTAATTTCCAAGTCATCATTTCTAACCTAATTTTCTAATTTCTCCTAAATTCCTAAATGACTATTTCTATTTCAAAATCTTGTCATAAATCCTTGCATAGAAATTTGTCATAAATTGTCATAAATCCTTGCATAGAAATTTGTCATAAATATGTCATAATTTTGCTATTCTTGATTTGAATTTCCATTCGAATCACTTTCATGCTAATTTGATCTTTTTCTCCAATTTCTCTATGAATTGGATGAATTTCTTCAATCAAGATCCCCAATTGATCACATTTTGAACCCCTAATCAGACTATTGAATTTCTAATCACTTTGTCAAATCATGCTTCGAGTATTCTTGTGTCAATGTCAATCTTGCTTTCACAATTAGGTGTATGCACTTGAAGGTGAGATCTACAACAAAACTATTTGGAGAAGAAAGAAGAACAATGGAGCCACATGAAGGGAACATCTGGTTTGCATGATCTTTTTAAATGTTTTATCTTTATGTCTCTATTGAATGTGTTTAGGATAGATCATTGCAATTTGCTTTTGTGATTGAGCTAATGATTAGTATGTTTATAATGCTTGTGATGATTTCCTATTTCCTAATGTACATTAATTGGTGAACCCGACGTGAACACTAACCATCTAACCCCTTTATGGTTTTTTTGAGTGCTTCAAGTTGATTTGCAGGCCAAAAACCCAAAAACAGGGTCGTGCAGGGTTTTCTGGAGACTTCTGCGCCTGTGTGAGACATTCTGCGCCTGTGTAAGGCACACAATTGCATTTTTTATGAGTTTTGTGCCTATGTCAATGCATTTTGCGCTTGTGTAAAAAAATAAAAATAAAATAAAAAAAAACTGCGCTTGTGTAAGGTAACCTGCGCCTATGTTATGCATTATGCGCCTGTGTCCTAAGTTCTGCGCCTGTGTAAAGTCCAGAACAGAGGTAAAAATGCAGTGTTTTACTTGAAAAATTGTTTGTTTTTGCATTCTATTTTCAGTTTTTTGGTTTTTGGCACTAATTATCTATGCAGCATCTTGGCATACACATGACAAAGACAACAAATGAAACTACTAACATGTGTTATGCAGAATCGATAGTCAAAGAATAAACACCTCAAACTTCTAACTTGGGTTTTGCAGGTTGCCTTGGAGAAACAACTAAACTTGGTGTTTGTTATTAATGTTTTAGGCACCTAGTGATTTCTAAATAGGTTGGAATGAACATGTTTTTGCTTTGATTGTTGAGTGTGACATTGGAGTAGGAGAGTATGCTCTCATCCTTTTTAGGGTGATCAGAAATCCAGATCTTCGATACCATGCTCGTGTCTTTGATTGTGTGTCTCCTTTAGAGGGCCTGCCTTCCCGACCATTTGCTTTTGCAAGCAAGTGATAATCGTGAGAAGGGAACGACCCAAAGTGAGTACGGCTAGAATACCTTGGCATTCTAACTCACTATAAACAAATACCTGATGAGCGAAAGCTTTGAAGGAAGGGTTACATGGGAATTGCAGTTACTTGGGAAGTGATGACCCTTGAACTCTTTCTCATATCAACATCTAAGTAGGGCCTCTTGGTCTAAATCGTGCTTGCACGACTACATTTTTTTGGTATCTTGATGGTCTTAATGTCTCAATCATGCTTGCGTGACATCAAGGAGTAACACTTAACAGAAATCCTTACTAAACACCTTGTTTTTAGAGGCCAAAAACCCTTCTAGTTGCTTGAGAAGGAAAAGTTTGGATACTTGGAAGAGGTACTAAGTTCGCCATGGGGAGATTTCCATGGGGACTGATGCTTGGCTACCCTGAGAAGTGAGTGCCATGGAGGGGAGTCTGTGGGGTCAAGCATCTATGTATTCTCCTTGAATCCCATAATGAGTCTACCTCTCAAGTACCTAATTTCCTTGCCTACCATAAGAAACATGTGAATGAGCTTGATTGTCTTGAGTCTAAGTTGAAATATCTTGTCTTATTTGCTTGTCAAAAGTTGAATTGCATCTCATTGCAAAAACAAGGCAAATTGATCCAACATAAGATTAAACATAAGAACATTTCATCCAACAAACTTCAAAACATCTTCAAATATGGTTGTCAAATATTTTTCAAAATCTTGTCTCAACATTCATGTCACTTACATTTAGGTTCATCATAGGTTGCATTTTGCAAAGTTCATTGTCAAGTACCAAGGTTAGGTTTCACCTAAGTCATACTCTTTACAATAAAAGTCATCCATTTGCATATGTCCTCTTGCATTAAAGTCATACCATTGTCATTCATTGCTTACCCTAGGTCTCTTCATTAAGCTTGGGTCATTATCATATCATATTAGGGTCACTTGCATATTAATTGTCCCTTTGCATATAGTCTCAAAAACTAGGTTTTGTCATACTTGAGTAATCCAAATCTTTGATACAACCCTAAGTCATTGTTAAGAAGTCTAGACCTTGTCAAACCTTTTCTTTTTATGTCATTATTGTCATTTGGTCAAACCTAGCTTAGTATCCAAGCATATAGGGGAGACTTTGTCATTTTGTCCTTTTGTCACTTGGTCCTTTTGTCCTTCGAGGTCTAGACATCATTTCAATTTCCTAAGGGTCTCTTTCTTAGATTTGCATTCCAAAAAGTTTGTCAAAAATCTTGAAAAAAGAACAAAAACATAGGTTGCACTCTTGCCATAGATTGCATTCTCATCTATTTTAGTTTGCATTTAGTTGCATATCATACATTATCCTTGAAAAATTCCAAAAATATTGCATTTGCATAGTGACATGACTATTGAAACAAGGTTCCAAGCACCAATGATGCAACAAAGTTTGACATATCAACCGACAATGCAATCACAATTCTATCCAACCCAACAACAAAGCAACATTGATCAAACTTTTTATGATGAAACAAGTCTCCAAATACAAAAACTAGAGGAGAAACTAGCTCAAGAAGAGGAGATATTGGAACAAAGAGTGAAAAACATTGCGAAGAATAGATCACAAATGTCCAAAATGTTTCAAAAATTTCCAGGTCGAAATCTAAAGATTGAGCCAATTGATGTAAGATCTCTTATTGAACGATCAGACATACCAGCTCTCCTCTCCCAAATAGATATGATGAAACAATTTCAAGAAAAGAGACAACATCAATTTCAACATTATGTACCTCCGCAACAAGAACAAGAAGGTGTTTACTATCAATCAGATTTTCAACCAACACAACCAATGGTCCAATTTCAACAATATGTCCAACCAACTATACAATGTCAACAAATAGTTCAACCAATGGTGGAATATCAACAAGTTCAATCAACATATCAATGTCAACAACTACAACCAAACATTCAAAAACAAAGGTTGCAGCCCACACCAAGCCAAGTTTCAAACATGTCGGAACAATTGAACCAAGTTCGAAATCAAAACATGACATCAAACCAAATTCTTTCCAAACAAGTTCAAATTCTAGATACAACTATATCAAAACCTCGAAAGAAAGGTAGCTTTATTGCAATGATCTTAAGGAAACTACCAAGTGAATTCTTTGAGGAAGATCAAAATAATACACTTATGTCTAGCAATGCCTCATCCCCCCACAAAAAAATTGACTCCCCAGTGGCATCTATCCCTACACCTTTAGAAGTTTCACAAGAACCTTCCATATTGTCCTCATCAAACAATACACCCAAGGATGCAATTATCCAAGAGCTATCCATAATTGATTGCCACGATAATCCAATTCATGATGCACATCCTTGTCATGTTTCAGAAATACTAGACCCAATGCCACCATGCACTTTATTGCCATTACCTATTTTAGAGGACCCCATTCGAAGTCCCTCTTCCTCATGTTCAAGCATTGATTCCTTGCCAGAATCCATCACAAATGTTCAAAGTGCATTTCCTTCATGCCAAACCATTGATCCCTTGTTAGAATCCTCCATGCATATCCAAAGTCCAACCTCATGTCAAGAGGATAATTTAGAGCATGAAGAAATGTGTCTTGAAATAGATCAAGATCAAGATCCTGAAACCTTATCATCCCATCCAATTGTTGACCAGGACCCCATGTTCCCAGACACTCACGATGATTCCCCTATTCTTGTCCATCCTATCCAAGATCCTATTGACACTCCATTCCCCAAGCAAGATCAAGATATCCCAGTCCATCCAATCCCAAATGATCCCCTTCCATTTCATGAAACAAATGTCCTTTCAAATCCTATTGACATTCCACTTCCTAAGAAAGATCAAGATATCCCTTCCATCCTTTCTGATGATCCCATTGAAAGTCAAGAGCAAAGCACCTTTAAAGAGGAATCCAATGATCTTCCTCCTTGTCAAGATCAAAGTATCCTTCCAAATTCATTTCCAACACAAGACCCTATCATTCCTTTAGATCCTCCACAAGATCCACTTGTTCCTTCATCTCCTTGTCATAATGCTCCATATACACTCCAAGATCATATTTCTTGTGATGATCCCATTATTCCTCCCATTCCATCTCTTGAAGAGCCTATCATTGAACCATGTCCACAACATGATCCTAATCCCCTTCATGATTCTAATGTGTCAGTGCAAGATGTTCATGAACCCTCAACATGCACAATGGGTTCTTCCACTTTGGTGCAATCCGATCCACTTCAAGATCTCATTATTTCTCTCATATCATATCCACCTCATAATGGACTCGTATCTTCTTCCCAAAGAAAAGAGTATCCTACAAGTCAAGATATTCATAAAGGCAAAGGAGTAGATCTTCATAAGCAAGAATCCCTTCATGTCAAAGAAGATCTTAAGGGTCATGTCTACACAACTCACTCTCAAGACATTGGTATCCCTCCATCAAAATCAAAACATACACCTTCCCCATCATACCTTCCATCCATTCTAGGTCCCTATATCCCTCCATCTCCTATGAAAGGTCAGCAAAGGTACACATCCTTGAGTAAATTTCATCCATCCAAAATAACTCCATTTCATTCCTATCCATCCATGCATTCCTTTCCCCCTCCAAGCAATTTGGATGCCAGGTATAAAATTCATAAGTCTAGCAATCCACATGTATTCAAGGATCAACATGTCCAATATAATCAACATGTCAAAACAAAGAACAATATGATCTATAAAGAAAAAGAAATATCCAAAAGGCCACAAAGGCCCACTGAGCAACATAAAGCAAAGTCAAAATATATATGGGTTCCTAAATCCCTTGTGCAAGCAATGCACTCCAAGGAATCACAAAAGCATGAAAAATCAAAAACCATGTGGATCCCTATGCGGCTCCTTGAAGCACAAAAGCCTAAAGAAACATCCAACTTGGCATCCAAAGTTGCTATTCCTCCATCCAAACCTCTCAAATTTGTTCCTCCACTGCCTTCTTCATCCATTTTGGGCCCTTATGTCCCAAAATCCCAAGCTATTCCTCCATCCAAATCTCACAATCTAAAATCCATTTTTCCTCCATCAGTCCATCACCCCTCAAGGTGTGTGCCAATGTCGATCTTGCCAACATTTCTATCCACTCAAGCCAAATTCTTCCAATACCCTATCCATTATCCAATGCATATTTTCCATCCTTCGATCCCTTTGGTCCAATCCTTTGCATAAATCCTTGCCTTAGTTTCATCTCATTTTCCATGTCCTTATCCTACCAACATCTTTGAGCATACTTTTAAAGGTCATGGTCCATTTTTTTCAAGGCTACTATCCATAAAAAAAAAAGACGCTTGAGTCCTTTTTTCATCCCCTATCATGTGTCCATCTTCTATTGAAAAAGGCAAAAAAAAAACTACAAAAAGAAAAAGAAAAAAAAAAAAGACAAAAGAAAAAAAGTAAAGAAAAATAATTCATCCACTGGTGAAAACCTGGCAAACAGGCGCTTTGGGAAAGTAACATGATGAAAACTTGGCAAACAGGCATCATGCGTAATCTATGAACTTCTTGCATACCATACTTGGGGGCAGGTTTCCTCCTTCATATCTTATTGCCCTTCATTATCTTATCATACCCCTGTCATTACCCTTCATATCCTATTGTCCCTCATGTCTAGTTTCCCTTTCCACCTTTGATCTTGACAAGGCTGACGATCTTCATGAGCATCATGCATCTTGTTTGTAGCTTTCAGTCTATCATAGCTTTTGGTCATTTATCCATTTTCTTATTACAACCTTTCATCCATATTCCCTAGCTTATTGCAACTTTCTGCCACTATCCCGTATCCTATCCCGACCTTCAATCCATGTCCCTTATCCATTCTTGGTCTTGCTTATCCTATTCATATCTTATCACTATCCATACACTCTTTCTGTCCCTTGATCTTGATCTGACATAAGGACGCAAAATTTAAACATGGTTTCAAAAACCTCTTGACATGTCCCTCATGCCATGTTCACTGCTTTACATTGTTATATCCAGTCTCTTGTCCCATCACGCAATAGCCCTTGAAAATTGCATCTGTATTGTCTCCATAATAAAAGGCCTTTGTCTTCCCTCTATCCACCATCATTTCAGAAAGCCTATTTATTCACCTATCATATTCCTTGCCTTGCTAGACACTGGGGGCAAAATCTTAAAAATCAAATAATGTTTGGAAAAAATTAACAAAAAAATTGAAAAATGTCCTGAAAATATCTCATAAAAATTGAAAAATGTCCTGAAATAATTAAAAATTGAAAAATGTCTTGAAAAGATCATAAAAATTGAAAAATGCCCTGAAAAAAAAGATTATAAAAAATTGAAAAATGTCCTGAAAAAATCATAAACATTGAAAAATGTCCTGAAAAAATCTCTAAAAATCAAATAATGTCCTGAAAAAATCCAAAAAAAAGTCATATAAAGTCTTGAAAAAATGAACACAAAAAAATTGTAAAATTTCAAAACATTAATATCCAAAAACAAGCATTTTGCAATAAATATCCTCTTGATGCATAAGACAAATCATTGAGTATACATCCAACGATGATCAATCCAACATTGTGCTTTAATGAAATTCATGCATAAACAGATGAATTTTTCAATCAACTCAGACATTCAAACTGACCAAAATTGTCATGTCAATCAACCGCAAATCATTTGTCCTTGTCTCTAATATCATGGGTCTTATACAGGGTGTGGTATACTCGAAACCAGACTGTGTCCTATCTTAGATGGGGTACCACATGTCCTGAAACCAGACAACATGATCGTCCTATCAGCACTTTCAACTTTTGACAATGCAGATCAAGATGTTTGTTTGATTTGTTGGAATTTGTGCATCTTACCTTTTTATTGATTTGGCTTCGGTCATGTTCCTATGTTGCTCGATGATGTCACTGAGTGATTTAGAGTGACCGGGATGGCTCATGGTCCTTTTATTTTTTTGTTGTGATTGTTGTTTATCTGCAATGTGTCTGTCTTTTGCAAAAAGGGTTGCATTTCAGCTCTGGCCTTCAATGCCATGATGCTTTGCATCCGTTTTGCTACATTAAATAAAGGTTCTCACCTACAAAGTGCATTACTGAAAGCAAGTTTTTCTTCGTCTCTAACTGTTTTCTGTCTCATTTCTTCTTACTAACATTTCTTCCGTCAGTCTTGGCAGTGTGTTTGATCCTATCATTTTCTATCATTCTTATCGATCAATTGGCCTCTTCTCTGCATGTTTCTAGCCAATTCCTCAAGGGGGCATGCATATGTCATTATTATTGTTTGGGGCATTTTCATTATTGTTCTTTGAAACAACGCTTAAAATCGCATTGTCTCAAAGAGGGGCAAAATGTAGACACCTAAAAATGGTCAACGCTTGCGAGATCATACTTTAACATTTGCGCATTGCCTCATTTTAGGTTTTTGCATTGTATTAACATTTCTCCTATGTCATGCACTTGGTCTTTATCATTTGCGAGCATTGAGTCCTTCTTCTTCATCTGTCTCGCTTTCGAATTTGGTCTTGTTGACAACAATCTTCAGTCATGATTTTGGTCGATCTTTGTCCTTGTCAATCTTGTCATATTGCGATCGATTCGTCATCGATCCTTGTCCTTTTCAATCATGTCAATTTGGTCAATTTTTCATTGATTTTTGTCAACCAATCTCAATCAAATCATTTATCAATCCAAAATCATGATCGAATCGATATCAATTATCCTTTGTCAAGACCTAATTGTCATCTTTGCATATCTAATTCATCTTCCAAGGTTTTATGATTTATTCATTTAATCTTGTTTGGCATTTTCCCTCTAGGTTAAATAATTTATTTATTTATCCTAAGTCTTCTTGTCACAATTAAATGTTTATTTAATTGGCTAATTAATTCCTCCTATTTTTGTAAATTAATTAATGAATGAAAAATTATTAATTAATTTACCTAATTTGCATCAATTTCCTAATTTCCAAGTCATCATTTCTAACCTAATTTTCTAATTTCTCCTAAATTCCTAAATGACTATTTCTATTTCAAAATCTTGTCATAAATCCTTGCATAGAAATTTGTCATAAATTGTCATAAATCCTTGCATAGAAATTTGTCATAAATATGTCATAATTTTGCTATTCTTGATTTGAATTTCCATTCGAATCACTTTCATGCTAATTTGATCTTTTTCTCCAATTTCTCTATAAATTGGATGAATTTCTTCAATCAAGATCCCCAATTGATCGCATTTTGAACCCCTAATCAGACTATTGAATTTCTAATCACTTTGTCAAATCACGCTTCGAGTATTCTTGTGTCAATGTCAATCTTGCTTTCACAATTAGGTGTATGCACTTGAAGGTGAGATCTAC
Organism: Cryptomeria japonica; assembly: GCF_030272615.1. NCBI lineage: Eukaryota > Viridiplantae > Streptophyta > Pinopsida > Cupressales > Cupressaceae > Cryptomeria > Cryptomeria japonica. Next base: position 360,959,938 of record NC_081407.1, on the reverse strand, counting down.
AACAAAACTATTTGGAGAAGAAAGAAGAACAATGGAGCCGCATGAAGGGAACATCTGGTTTGCATGATCTTTTTAAATGTTTTATCTTTATGTCTCTATTGAATGTGTTTAGGATAGATCATTGCAATTTGCTTTTGTGATTGAGCTAAGGATTAGTATGTTTATAATGCTTGTGATGATTTCCTATTTCCTAACATACAGTATGAATATAGGAGGATATAGCAGAACTGTATGATGTGAAATATATGTATGGAGATCATTTTGTATGTGAACGCTATATCATGGAATGGTCTGTAGATAGCTTGGTAAGAATTCCTCGAGGATAAGAGATACCGATAGCAATTCAAAGTTTATGAACCGGTACAGAGCGGAACCAGAACTGAAACTCTATTTGGCATAGCAGATGCATTCTTCAGTTCATTTTCAGTAATTTACTTTGGCAGAAAGCTTGTAGTCAGTGAGGCTCTTTAGTGATGAGTTGTATGCTCTAGGCAGTGTGCCTTCCTGCAAGTGTAGGCCCATGTTATATGTAATATCTTTTCATATGGCCAGTGAATTGATATTGTGGGTCACAAATCCCACCATGGTTTTTTCTCATTGAGGTTTTCCACATATAAACTCTATGTGTTATAGTGTTCATTTATGTGGATGATTTATTTTCTTCTTGTTAAATGTTTATTTGTTTACCGGTATATATATGCATGGTCTAGAAAGTTGAAAAATGTTCATTCTAGCAGAACACTGATGCACCCCCCCTCTCAGTGTTCTTGGATCCCAACAAGAACATAGTACTAAAATCCAAGATTGTGCAACTGGGTGTCCATACTGTCTTTGGGAAATAGACCTCAAAAAATTACTGTAGAAACTTCCAAACAAACACACATCCTAATTAGTCATGAACAATTGATTCTAGTATAATCTAAAAATATTCGACTCTATCCTTCACTATTCTCTAATGTCCTTACAATGTATGAAAAAAGTAATTAAAATTTCACCGAAATCCTTGATACATTGACGTAAATGATGACACTAACAACCCCTTTACTATGCACCTTTAACATCAATAGAAACATAGTTTTCAATACTATCCTTGATGAGGATCACTTCCTTAGGTATGTATTCATACTAAGGATCCCCTCCCCCTTTGTTTAAATATGTATCTCTAATGAGGATATTTAACTTATTTTGGAGGCACATATCTCTATTGAGGATCCCCTCCCCCTTATTGGAAGAACCATCCTTGATAATGATATCTTCCTTAATTTTGAGGCATGTATCCTAGTTGAGAATCCTCTCCCCCTTGCTGGAAGAGGTATTCTTGATGAGAATCTATTCCTTTTTTGAAGGCATGCATCTCTACTAAGGATACACTTTATGTTTCTTAATATATTATCATAGACATATACTAACATCTTAAGGGGTTCATATAACCTCCTTAACTTTTATTTCATTAATGCGGCCCCTTTGTGGTGTTCTTGTTTTCATAACATCCCTAGTTGAGGTGTGGTTATCAATATATCTCTTACAGTTTTGGTGATATATAAATCACTTAGCAATACAAAACTTTCTAGCAAGTTATATTCATATGATTGACCTTTGATCACCTATCATAACACAACTTGATAGCTTGTGAGCTAGTTGTTGTTTGTGATCCCTGAGGCATTTGTGGTCTATGAATCACCTAACATAAGATAACTTACTATCCTATGGTACTCATATGATCCACCTTAATCACCTAAGATAGCACAACTTGCTAGATATTGGAATTCATATATTCCTTTTAGAATCCACAATCAATTAACATAACACAACTTGATACCTATGGGGGCTTCACATTATGGATGACCCCTAGTGAAAGAGACAACTAGTGCCAAAGTTATGTACCCATCATTTGTTTATACTAATTATGTTCCTACATCATTATTGATGGAGGTCATGTATATGTGTTTTAATAGGTGTTTATTATATATGTGTTCTTGTTGCTTATATTTTGATTAAGTTTCTTAAGGTGTTTGTTATATTCTAGGGATGATTCTTGGTATTGAGACAAATTTTCATACTAA